>NC_139624.1:210000-322500 GCF_964638095.1 Poromitra crassiceps | reverse complement strand
TTTCTTTTCACAAAAGGAAAGAATATATATTTTATGTGGCTTTTAAAACATGGCTGGCTACACCTCGCCTTGACCAACGCTTTGCTCTCCAAACCCTTTAGACCCTGTCTGTGTCCATAGCACATTTCATACACAACACAGATCAAAAGAAAAGACCATGGAGAGAGAGAGAGAGTGTTACAGGCTAAAATATAAGATCCAAACGGTCACAGTGCAAAATTATTTGCATATTTTTACTTTGTGAATGAATTCATAATATATGCATATTTTCTCAATAATTATATCTTCTTGTCTAAACGCACTTTTCCCAATACAGGCTACTGTATTGCCAGCCAGGTTCTCTGCTCTGGGGGCTGGGCGAAGTGAGTCAGACATTATATTCTGTTTGTAGCATCAGATTTGTCGGGTAAAATACATGACAGAGCGGACTGCTAAGCCCAGGTGGGCTCGTCAAGTTTGCATGTTCTCCCTGTGCTCCCCTGGGGTTTCCTCCAGATAGGGGTGTGGCTTCCTTCACTGCTCACAACAATATAACTCGCCTGTCTCGCCAGATACACAGTATAGCCTAGTAGTGGATTGCTGGCTTCTAGTCGTGCTGAATATCACATTTAGTGGCTTTAAATCATCACTTTTTAATATCCCACAGTTACTCATTTGAACAATAAATGCTGTCTGTGACAAGTCTCTCTAATATTCAGCCCATTTCTTTTCTCTTTTTCTTCTCCATCTGTCTGTGGACAGATCAATGTCAGTGTTCATAACTGTATGTATTTTTTAAATCTTGGTCAGAGTGGGGAGAAGGAAGGGGATGAGGGGCGAAAGGGAGACTTGGTGATGGAGATTGGATGTGGGACAATATTTAATATTCTCCCTTTGTATTATTTTCCTTTTCTTTACATAGATTTTTTTTTTTTTACATTGACCGAGTCTGTCAAGGGGAAAGAAATCCCAATCAAGAAATAAAATGAAACCAGAAAAAGAGAAATGCCAACATGCTATCAATTGTCTTCCAAACTGGAGTTAGCGTTGTAATCCTGGGTGAAGTGGCTCTGCCCGCTGTTGGCAGCCGGACCAGACTTCAGGAACGTGTGTGTTTGTTTTGCCTGGCCGGGTCCCAGTCAGAACCGCACGAGCGCCGCAGGGCCCGACATCAAACGGAGCAACAGAAATCATTTAATTGCCTTTAATAGTCTTATTGAGAAAAGAGAGACAGAGACCGAAATAGAGAGTATGAAAGTGAACCCGGAGAGAGGGGAGGGGAGGGGAGGGGAGCGAGCAGACAGATGGAGAGTTTGGCTTAGCTGACCAATGAGTTGCACTCCCGTCACCCACGTATCAGTGAAATCTCTTTTAATTGGCCGATGCGATGTTAGCAGTGGTTTCCTTTGTCTTGGAAGTCTCCTCTGTAGCCCGCGGGCATCGTTGTTATTTCCATTGTTTTCCTTCTGTAGTCCCTGCCATCTTTTCTCTGGTCATTGTGGACAATATAGGAACGTACTGTAAGGGAGACTAGGGAGACTTCTGCAGACTATGACTATGATTTTCCTTTCATATGAACAATGCAGTGGCCTAGCAGGGCAGAGATAGAACACATGCAACACGTTAAAAATAGGAAATCAGTCTGGAAATAAGACGGTATCTTCCCCTCGTCCCGGGCCGGGCGGTCTGCCTTCACTCAAGCGTCTGGGTCAGATTTGTGACTATTGCTATGGTCACTCCCTTCATAAGCAAACGGTTTGCACTCAAAATGCGTTGCGACCAATCACAGAGCTCAAACCTCAAGCAGCAGCGTGTGTTATAACGGAAAACAGTCCCCCCCAGGAAATCGTGATTTGTGCGATCGCAGTAATTAATGCAAATTCAACCGCTCTCCGCAATATTTGCAGGAGCTAGCAGTTTGTCAAGATTCCCACGATTTCTCTGCAAAAACGCAACTTGCCATTTTTGCCAGTTCCCGCACATTTTACAGAAAGAAAGAAATCGCAAATTGCATTCCTTTTTTAAAAGGTTGCCATTAGTTAGTAGTTAGGGGGGGAGCATCGACATAAATAAGAGGGGGGGGAGTGGTTAAAAGAATCACAACTTTTTTCAATTTTACAGAAAAAAAATTGTGTTGCAATTTGTTGAGTAAAGCCGCTGCAAAGTCAAGCATTTTTGATCGCAACAATCACACACACACACACACACACACACACACACACACACACACACAACTCCTGGAGAGACTGTGAAATGACTGGAAATCGATGTCTGAATAACCTCCCCTCTCTCCTTTCTCCTCCCCCCCTCAGCACTATGGTCCAGTCTCCGCCTCCCCCGCTGGTACGCATCATCAACGGTTACATCACAGTGCAGCCGCCCGACCGAGTCCACAGCCACTACAACTACCACCACACACCTTCGTCATCGACCTCCTCCTCCTCCTCGTCATCTTCCTCACTGACGTTTCTCTGCACGTTGTTGACACTCCTCCGAAAGACGTGGACCGTGCTGCTCTAGGTTCTCGCCCGATGGTAGAGGACTTGTTCTACAAATTAACGAGGTGTCATAATTGGGTCTGATCACGGGATCACGAGATCTAGAAGAGATCTTAGCGGAGAGTAATGGGCACCCGGAGTTGTTGAAAGACTCTTGCGTGCTCTGCTGCAGCTGGAGCTGGTTTTATGGAATCCTAGGTCACATTGTCCATTCACAATACAACATGCATTAACATAAAAATGTCTCGTGAGGTTAAGAACATGGAATTTGAGTCTAACCAGAAGTGCCACTCTACAGTCGAAACTCCACGGATTGCTGGTGTCATCGGGGTTAAATGGCGTCAATAGAACATGAGGTCCCAATGAACATGGAGTTTTATAATAACGTGCGGCTTTGTTGGAACGCCGAGCACGAGGTTTCATGCGGTTTCGATCAGACGCTCGCGCGAAACCCGGAGCGAGCGTACAGCGTGAGAAACACGGCAAAGGCAAGCGGAGGAGTTTTTATTGGACATTATGGACCGTTACACGCTCTGATGTTGTGACCGACGGTCCATCATTCAACATCCAATGTCTCTGAGAAGGTGCCATCTCGCTGAACCGACTGTAGAGTAAATAGACATTAGTTTAGTTCAAACATTAAGGAACCGTCAAGGAATGTTAAAATACCGTCAATACTCACAACTGCATCGTTACTGTATGTCATTTGTGTGTGCGTGTTGGTGTGCGTGTGTGTGCGTGCGTGCGTGTGTGTAGGTGTGTGTGTATGTGTGCGTGTGTAGGTGTGTGTGTATGCGTTTATGACAGACTCTATCAGCTCTTAATCCCCTGCCCTCGCAAACAGAGGTTTTCTCTTCCAACCTTAATTTATTCTTCCCTTTTCAGAAGAATTTGTTTAGCGTTGCGTAATACTGTGGGGGGAAATTGTACATACTGTTTCTACATATTATAGATGTATTTTAGAAATCTAAAAAAAGAAAATTATCAAAAGATTTGTTGTTGTTGTTGTTGTTGTTGTTGTTGTTGTTTATATATATATATATAAATAGATATGCAGTATATTTTTTTGAAAAAGAAATCAGGAACTAACCACCATAGCCCGTGTCACGTGTCTCTCTGAGGTGAAATGTTTGGAAGGGAGAGATGATTGTATTGTTTATGTATCAGTGTTATCAGTGGTTTTGCTGTATGTGTTTCCTGAAAGATTTTTTTTTTTTTTTTTCACATAGAGATTATTTGTTTAATTTATTTAACTATAGTTGTAGGTCACATAAATCACTCCCAGTGTTTATTTTGCAGTCACTGTGATGTCCAAATATGTATCTATGGTTTCAAATGTGTTTTCAAGTACATTTCCAAATGACAGTAATGATTAAGTCAGTTTCAAATACATACTGCTATTCCACACACAGCGTAATTCTTTCAGGTCTTCTGTCATTCGCATTTCACTTATGTGGCATGAGGTGATTGTAATATTTTTTTGCTATAAAGTTGAAAACAATAAAATATTTATCTAGATTAAAATCTGATTTTGATGTACTTTGTGACACATAAAAATCAACAGGAATTCACTTTCTACTCAGGTCTGGGAAATTAATTTGATCATTGTCAGGTCTTGACACATTTTGGACTTAGACACTGGAAAAGTATGAAGCATTATTTATAGGTGCTTAGTCAAATATGAATTCATATTTAGTACTTATTAGTAGAAATTAGTACCCACTGTTGTTTCACATCCAAATTAGCAAAGTGATTTAGCCATTGATAAACGCTTGATAGTTTCACCAAATGTGATCCGCAGGCTGAAGTTCCATTACAGCCTCAGGGGGGCGTACTATGTGTGGATGGCACATGGTTGAAGGAGGAGCAGAAGAAGAAGAAGCTGAGTCACCTGAAACACCTGAAAAGGTAACCACATAAAGGTGCTAGGTGAGTACTTTTACCTCTACACGACCCAGACACCCGATCCCGTACCTACCTACTGTACCAGACCTCACACACACACACACACACACACGTACACATAGACAAACACACAAACACACCATGTCCTGCCTTGACCCAGGGTTGATGGTGTGTTTATGTGAGGTTAACGTGCTGTGATAAGGCAGCTTTTAGAAGCTGTTTGATGTGTGTATGTGGGCTGCCACAAACAAGGCTGCTGCTCCGCCAGGGAATGTTGATCCTGCAGGAAACAAACAGGAAACCAGAGCTAATTGATTCTTCAGATGTACAGGAAATGAGAGCTAATTGATTTGTTATATCAACAGGAAAGGAAAGCCAGTTGACTTGTTAGTTTGCTGCTTTGATTTAGGAGTGCTCGGTGAGTTGGAAGATGTTGTGGATTTTGGTGTAGGCTCAAGTATTTTAAAAAGACAAACTGTAAGAATCATATTACGGTAAGAACATAAAAATAAGACTGCATAGTTGTCTATGTAAATGTAAAGATGCCATCAAAGAGCAGTTGGAAAACGTAATGAGAATGAGTTATTAATTAGTTATTAATTATAATTGATGAAATGTTGGCTGTGTCTAAATTTTTTATTTTTTTATTAATATGGTACATAGTGTATCTCCTTGCAAAAAAATTTTGAGTGCTTACATCACAACGAGGAAAGTTTGCCCCAGGAAAAAACAAACACACAAACAAACAAACAAACAAACAAAAATAACACTTCAAAAAACAACTATTGGTAATGGACCTTGCATTGAACATCACAGAATAATGATAGACTGTAACCTATATTATGATATCAGTGTAAGAGTACCTGAGGGTGCAGTTTCCTTTTACGCAATTGATTAGTTATAATTGTCTGAATGTCCCTCTAACGAGACAAATACTTTCTCTATTGATCTAATGTGCAATATAGAAAGGTTCAGATTATTACATGTCTGTAACTATCATGTGAGTGAAAGACAGAGAAAGATACCAAAAAGAGCTAGAAAGAGCCTGAAGTCCTACATTTACCCAAAGCAAACCGCATAAGCCCATAGATCAGACTGTAGAATATGTGACTCTAAAAATAGATCTTATCCGCTCCGTGTAAAACAACACTTTTATAATAACATACCCTTTAAGTCACTCAGTCATTCTATACTAGAATAAACAAATAAAGGGGCAGGTCACTCATTTAATGGCCTCCTACAGAGCACTCGTGCTGACAGATTCTGCAGCTCATTTACCAGTGAAAACATTGAGTAAACAATGGTGTGAATTCCATCAGTCCAAATTGAAACTGAAAAGACATGTGACTCTTTTCTTAAGCTGCTCATTTGTGTGTGTGTGCATGCTTGCATGTGTGTGTGTGTGTGTGTGTGTGTGTGTGTGTGTGTGTGTGTGCACGTGCGCGTGTGTAGTTTTGTGTCATTTCTACTGAGATAGATATACAGTAGTGCTCCTACTTGAGTAAAATATTTCAGTATCCTTGGACAACTCCGTAAATTTGAGTGATATTTTCAATGAATTTCAAAAGTATTTCTCGCTTGATAAAATATAGTTTTCACATCTCTTGAAACCTCTTAACACACGCTCAATAAAACACATAACAGTGTCATTCAAAGCTAGCAAAGACGATAGCTTGGGCCATTTTGCTGTTCCAAACCCACGAGTTCAGCATGACAGACATGACCTGAATTAGCTGGAGGATAGTATTTCAACCAAAGTGATTTTAATCAACTTGTTCTGTGATTCATGCGCATGCGCGCAGACACACACACACACACACACACACACACACACACACACACACACACACACACAAGAGCAGCAGCAATTATGAGAATTTGTTCATCTATTGGTATTCATTTAGTTTGGTGAATCTCAGGGCATGAATTCAAATCTGTTGCACCCGTTGATACAGAACCGATTTTAAAATCAGTCAATCATCATCATCATCATCCTCCATGTGATTTTCACTCCACATGTACTGTAACGCTCTATATGTATGTCCAGCCAAAGTGGCCGTTTATGCCCTCATTCATCACAATCTGAAAAGTCAGCTCTCGACAGATATCCTCTTTAAAATATTGAATGGACGGCTTCTTAAAACACTATCAAATAAGAAAATATGTCGTATGAAAACACACCACGGTGGACCGGAGCTGAAAACACACCACGGTGGACCGGAGCTGAAAACACACCACGGTGGACCGGAGCTGAAAACACACCACGGTGGACCGGAGCTGAAAACACACCACGGTGGACCGGAGCTGAAAACACACCACGGTGGACCGGAGCTGAAAACACACCACGGTGGACCGGAGCTGGGGTTGCCAGAATGGACAAAGTAAACCTGCAGGAATTGAAAGCAGATGTCCACACAGACGTCTGTTTCCTGTGGAACACACAACTAGAGGTAGAAACTATTGATATGGCATCAAAGATTAGACGTATGTTTTTCAAAGCCCTGTCTTGACCCAAAGGTAGTTTGCATGAGGTTAAAATGGATCCCCTTAATTATTCTGGATAAATTGGTATCAGAAGTTATTTATTACAATATAGCTTATACTGCCAACGCCCTTTCACCCTAAGAGCCTTTAAAGCAGAATACCACATGATTGGCTATATTGAGATACTGGCCAATCATCAAGTAAAATAGTTAAGATGGTCAAATTTAATATAACCCTCTTTTTGAATTAGGCTATTTGTGAAATCATTAAGTCTTTGCGAAAGTTTTAAAATCACTCGTTTATGTATTTTTTTAAAAGACAGAGATTGTATTCAAAATAGAGCATATTGTTGCAAGTGGTGATTGCCCTTTTTAAACAGGTAACGCTTTAATTTTGTTTACTTCAAAGCAAATGAAGTTATTAAGCACTTTGCAAACATCCAGTGTTTCCCACAGAATTCAAATCGACTTGTACTTGAATTTCTTGTTGCACGGTGTGTCCTGCTGCCAAGTCCCATCCTCATTTTCTGCTTTGCTTATCGTACATTATACTTTGGCATGGGGCAAATACAACTGTTATCTTAGTGGCAGCATCGTGGCACTTTTATTTTGAAAAAATAAAATGCACAATACATGCAACGGTAGAAGTAAAAAAAACTAAAGGAAGTGAACCTCTGTCATTTATTCATAGGCGTACTACTAATCTATTGACTATAATACTACTTGAAACATAAAATACAATTTTATACACACACACACACACACACACACACACACACGCATGCGTGTGTGTGCGTGTGTGTGTGTGTGTGTGTGTGTGTGTGTCTTAGTTTGTACATCTGATTTCTGAGACATATTAAAATACAAATTGTATTTTTGGCATTACATATGGCAGAAGTAATAAGTATAATCTGCACTAACCATAAAATTACTTTGCTTTCATTCATCCATTCATGCATTTATTTATTAAATTAATTCCTTCCAGCTTCCCATGCATCATCTATCTGTTACCAACCATATCATCATCATCATCATCAACCCATCTATCAATTTATTTGTCTGTCTGTCCTTCCATGCATCCATCTACACGTTTCACTGCACAAGGTCAAATCACTTTCCCATTGTTCAAACAAGCCCAGAATGTGATTGTTTATGTGATGTAGCTCTGGCTAATCCCTCACAGCCTTACACAAATAAGCTAACGTGTGTCTGCTGTTTTCACGCCGGCTATTATCAGCGCATCAAGCTAGCAGCCACTGGAGTGTTCACTCAGACCCACGGTGATTAGTGCCGAGTGTTGAGCGACTTCTCTGCATATTTACATAGCAAATCTCCTTGGGGTTATAATATGTTATCGGCGCTGGTTAGTGCTTTGACCCATATGGGGGAAATCATAAGAGAAAACAATAGAATGATTCAGTTGACTAAAAACACTGTTCTCTTGGGTTGTCTCAACCTATCACTGTAATGAAGTCAAAGGAAAATAGACGTATTGATGTTGTGTCACTCTCACTCTCTCTTGCTCTATGTCTCTCTCCCCTCTGTACAGTACCTTCCCTCTCTCTTTCTCTCTATGTCTCTCTCCCCTCTGTACAGCACCTTCCCTTACTCAGTCTTTCATCCAGACCCATGTTACTATCAACACTGTGATGGAGCGGCGGTTGAAAGACGATTTCCTTAATGGCCAGTATAAATACATACTGTACTATAATCACTTACAAAATGACTGTAACTGCAAATGCATGGGAAATCCATTTGGAAAAGGGGGTTTATATATATACACATCTGTCATCTTTGTACATTTGAAGAAGAAGAAGAAAGAAGAAGACGAAGAAGAAGAAGACGAAGAAGAAGAAGAAGAAGAAGAAGAAGAAGAAGAAGAAGAAGAAGAAGAAGAAGAAGAAGAAGACATGTTTATGTATGTTTATGTGTGTGGTTGGGACAGGGTTGTTCTGAGAGGTTGATAATACATTATTGTGTGTGTGTGTGTGTGTGTGTGTGTGTGAGAGAGAGAGTGAACGTGCACGTGCGTGCGTGTGTGTGTGCACATACATGTTTGTGTGTGCACATGCGTGTGTCCACATGTGTGTGTGTGTGTGTGTGTGTGTAACAGTGGTCTGAGTGCTTCACTGTCTGTGATTGTCAGCTTATAAACAAATGAAACATTTGTGTGCTGGCACCACGCCATGGGGTGTCACTCAGTTACGGCTGGGGTCAATGGATGCCTTTCACAGGAACCATTTTTTGGGGGTTTAGGGTTATTGATAGAAGGAAGCCCACACTGGGTGCTTGAACTTGGAGTCATGACACGCACACGCCTATGCGGCGCATACACACACACAAGGTGCACGCACACACACACACACACACACACACACACACACACACACACACACACACACGCACACACACACCAATTAGACCAAATACAGGTTCTGCATGGTTTTGGTTGATATCCATTTTCACCCTCTATACGTCGGCTCCCTCTCTCAACCCCCAAAACGACCCCCCTCTGAGATCCTCATTCTCTTCAACGTTAAGAATGTGTGCTCAGGGTCGGGCACAGTCGTGGGGTCGCTGGGATTTAAAGACGAAGGGGAAAGGTCATGATGATTTAAGGGGGCTGAATATTCTGGATTAGCAGGGGTTTCTTGTGGTCCCATGGTCTTCACATGTCTACTGTCGCATCTTGTCAGGGGCCCTGGAATTCTGATCAGCACCTCAGATTGGGCATCAAGTTGGCTCAACCTTATTCCAGACTGATGCCAGGTGTGAAAACTCCATGAAGAAGGGTCATTACAAAACAGGATTTCACTGAACGAGTATATCCAAAACTGCCATATGAAAATAATATGTCTATCCCAATACTTGCACAATAGAAATAAATGGAATAGCCTAAAGAATCTTCATTAATGTACAATCACTTATCTGCTGCACTCTTGCAGACTATGTGGTAAAAGAATGTGCAAACCATTTCACCAAGCAGGGCCAATGAGAATTAAAAATATATATTAGGGCTGTCAATGTTAGCGTTAACGCAAATTCCTTTTAATGGCAATTTTTTTTGGGACACGCAATAAACGTGCAGCGCGTAGCTATATATATTTATATATATTATATACTAGAAATTCCTAGGCTCGGCCTCACCTGCTGCATGACCTTGCATACACAGCTCACCTGCCGCGTGTCACAATGCTTATGACATCATCAGTGATGTCACTCACTGATGACAGCATCTAATGTGGGACAAAGATTTTAACAAACAAACATTGGATTTTTGCAGTTTAAGATAAACTATTAAGATTATGGAAGCAAATCTGCAGTCAGTCAATATTATAATGAATTAGCAAAGGAAACAGCAGGTCAAACAAATCAAAACATGTCAACAAAAAGTCTCATTTCATTGTGTGGTCTGTATTTTAGTACTGTGAGTCTGCAATAAACCTGCATGCAATGCTGCTCCCTGTCTGTGAGTCGAGGGACTGCGGCATCTTTTCATCCAGACTTGACTGATGGTCATTTATATGTCAGCCTTCTTCTCAGCACATCAAACTTTCCATCTTAAGCCATGGAGCGGGTGACAGCTTCAGGATTCACCCCGTCAGGCAGGTCTCCACTCTGATCTCCTGATCTTCTGTTGAAATGTCTTCATCACCTCCTTCTCTTGGAGGTCTCACATGCTTCTTCTCTTGGAGGTCTCACATGCTCCTTCTCTTGGAGGTCTCTCATGCTTCTGGGCAACACAGTTCACTTGCTGGACCATAGCCAGAGAGACTGAGCACCATCCATCAGAAGTCCAGGAATGAGAAGGGAGAAGATTTCATACACTGTATTTTAAACTACACCAAAATGACCAAAAAGTAGTTTAACTACTTGACTCACTACGCAAATATGAATGTTGTTGAACTACCAGCAAGCTACTACAAAATGTAGTTCAACTACATGTAGTTCGCTACTCCCCAACACTGATTATGTATATACCTATATACAGTATATATATATATATATATATATACGGTATATATATATATATATATATATATATATATATATATATATATATATATATATATATATATATATATATATATATATTCACCAATAATAAAAAAGCTTCAGGTGCACGGCACAAAAGTAACAGTCAAATCAACAAGGAACGCCAGCACGCATATTTTACGCATTCAGTGTGTATTGACCAAACATCTAACGTTAGCTCAATTCAATAGGCAAATCATCTTACTACTAACATTAAGTCGAATTGGCTGTGACGGAATGCAATGATAAAATGTATTATTGGACTTCCTGCTACCGGAAGGTTTTGACATAAAATAATAATAAAGAAAAAAATAAGTTTTGACCATTGACCGGAAGAGATTGACCACAGCTGATTAGCTGTCAGAAGCTGTGACGCGTGATTTGATTGGACGATCGCGGGGCTTAGGTAAAGTTATGAACAGGTTTTCTACTGGACACTGATGCATAGCGATCATTTCACATTTAGACAGGACGACAGAAAAGACAGACATGGCTCTCATCATCAAGAACATGACTTACGCTACCACCAACATCGACAACAGCATCAGAGAGGTAGAGATAATTTGATTATCTTATCATGTTTAACATCAACCGTTATTATACCGTCATATTCCCGTTTTCCACCTGTTTACCTTCATGTCTTCACGGCCGTTATGCCGAGTGTCGTCGGAACTATTTCGGCTAGGTATGCTAGCTACTTTCTAGGGTAGCTAGCATAGCTAGCCGAAAGAGTTCAGACACCGTCACGGGGCTAGGTACTACTAAGGTAGACATGACCTGCAGGTCAGGGGGTCTGTTCTGGCTCATGGAGACCGACTTTGATGCATAAACTCCGCGTCGATGTGACTTCCTGCTGGGGGCTCTCTCGGATACAGGTGACCGGCCTGGGGGATGCTCATCTTGGGCTTTCACCTGTTCGGGTCAAATTGACGGTCGAGCGGGTGGCACAGACTATTATCTTCCCAATGGCTCATTGAAATCCTTGAAATGTTGTGAATTTGAGGGGGGACATAGCCTACATTTTGAAAATAAACAAGTGCTTGAACGTGCAGGGTTCCTACCTGTTTTGAAAATGATTGATGAACATAATCTGGCATTTCATCTACACAGTCACTCATGTAAACCAAACACATTTTTATTGTTTCCTCCGACCACAAGACGGAGTAGACAGGGCCGTTATGTTAGTAGGCTACAGCGGAGTATGAGAGGTGAAAGGATGTTGACATAGGCTACTATACACCAGAAAGTTTGCTGCTGTGCACATGACCGTCATGACGCAACACTAGCTAATGTCACACTGATGTTCTCTTTGTTTCAGGGGGTTCATCCGCCATATAGGACAGTGGAGGACTTTAACAACTTCTGCACCATTGTCCTGGCCTACGCCGGTTACATCCCATACCCTCCAGAGGTGAGTCATCAGTTAGATCAAGCGTGTGTGGTGTCACTTGTGAGCTGAAAAGTGGGTAGCACTTTACATTACAGCTTGGTAACATAATACAGTAGGAGGGTAATAGTGTGAGAATATCATGTAATTCCCAAAGTAATAACCAGGTAATAGCTTGGTCTAAAGTAAACTGGTGTTTTTGGTTGGCAAGCGATGCTAGAAGTGTCACAGGTATTCTGCACAGAGTAAGCTTTACCTCCTTGTTGTGAGCTCATACTCACTAACCCTCCACTTCTGTCTGTTCCAGGACTCTCTGCCCAGCAGTTCCAGCACATCTGACAGTGGCAGTGATGGCTGGATCTCTGGACCCCCACGCTCCTGCCCCCAGCACCCTCCTAAAGCCCCCCAAGTCAGGGCCAGGAAGCGTCCACACCCCGGGGCCACATTATCAAACCACCCTTTGAGAGATGTGAGTTTATGTGATGTCTTTTAAACCAGTATATATTTGAACCTTCAACCCCTCAAATTAGACCACGCCACAATGTTGCCATGATTTGTGACATGTATATTTACTGCTCTACAGCACACATACAGCACCATGCACTCAGATGAGCCCAGGAAGCGGGCGTGCTGCGACGGCCAGCAGCTACAAGACGACATGGTGAAGGTGGAGGGCTTCCCTGGGAAGAAGAGGATGTTGTCCCGCCAGGGGAAACAGGTGGTGTTCCAAGATGCAACAGCTCGCCGCTCCCACCGCTCGTGCATGGCCCCTCTGCGATATCGCTAGACTAATTTCTTTTTCTTATAACATTTTAGTATTTTTATAAATTTTTATGATGTCCGTTCTTTCTTGTTCATTTTAATACCCAGGGATTTTATGCCTTATGTTTGCTGCATTACTACATATGAATAAAGTGTATTATTATTATTCTAATGATATCCTGTGGGTGAAATGTTTTTCATTTTCTTGTTTTTCTACTAGAGGATTGTCCAAATAGTCAGTGACTAGAAGTCACGACTGGTGAGCACTCTCAAAAGTTTCAAAAAGTTACGGTGCACGGCTCAAAAAATAATAAGAGAGGGGCAAAAAACCAGCACTCAAAATAATTCCTTTTGGTTGTTTTATTTACCTTCAAGCAAGATGACAATGTACGTTTCGGCGTGGAGCCTTCCTCAGCATTGTGCTGACAGAAGACGGACATGACGTATAAATAGTGTCAAACCGGAAATACAATCAATTACATTATCAAGTACTAGGAAATATCTCACAACATAAAATAACAATGAATATAATATCAAAAACATCAGAGAATATCAAAAAAGAGATAAAGGTACAATTTTAAACAGTATACTTGTATATAAGTCTGTATATATTACACAGCAGGAATGCAATAATGTTTTGCAGACGAGAAGAATGAGGCTGGATGGCCACACTTGTGTTAAATAAGCACAGATGAAAAGTCAACATACTAGAATAACAAAAATCAGTAAGAAAATATTTAAAATAGAATTAGAAAAATACATATGCATTTTATTATGTATTTTTCTAATTCTATTTTAAATATTTTCTTACTGATTTTTGTTATTCTAGTATGTTGACTTTTCATCTGTGCTTATTTAACACAAGTGTGGCCATCCAGCCTCATTCTTCTCGTCTGCAAAACATTATTGCATTCCTGCTGTGTAATATATACAGACTTATATACAAGTATACTGTTTAAAATTGTACCTTTATCTCTTTTTTGATATTCTCTGATGTTTTTGATATTATATTCATTGTTATTTTATGTTGTGAGATATTTCCTAGTACTTGATAATGTAATTGATTGTATTTCCGGTTTGACACTATTTATACGTCATGTCCGTCTTCTGTCAGCACAATGCTGAGGAAGGCTCCACGCCGAAACGTACATTGTCATCTTGCTTGAAGGTAAATAAAACAACCAAAAGGAATTATTTTGAGTGCTGGTTTTTTGCCCCTCTCTTTTTCTACTAGAGGATGAAAATGTGCATGGTTGCTGATTAGGAATTGAAGTGTATTCTATTGTTGCAGTCATTTAAAGCTGCAGTGGAAAAGAACACTGGCTGTATGCCTTCGATGTGAAATGCATCATAGGTCAAAAATGTGTTTCAATAGGAAAACCGGTTTAAAGTGCACTTTAAAGATGCAGTGAAAACGACTCCTGACAGCCATCGACAATCTATCATGGAAGCATGCTGATTTTGGAGAACAGCAAAAAACAAAACTCTTTCCTTCACCTGAGCTTTTTATGTTTTTTTATACATCAAACACGATTATAAGCTTAATACAACCAGTTCCATCGTTACTTAGGTTGGCACACAGACACAAACAGCAAAATAATATATATTTACTTTTTATTGACAGACTATCAAATATTTGCATTGTGTATTCAGACATTGCATAATATGAACTCTCAGAATTACCTATACATTGTTGTTTACTTTTGATATACTGTCATAGGATTTTGTTTTGAAAAGAGTATATAAGAAAAGACAAGACAAAACCACAACAGCCACAACAAAACAAACAAAAACAGCAAAATAATGAAAGGTATAATAATGATAAATCTACTGTATACAAGGTCCTGCAACTGCCAGGTCACACTGTAGCACACAGCCGTTCATTGAAGCGGGCTTGTGTTTGGAATCCAGACTGATGTTGAACATCTGAGTGGGAAAAATAACTAAGACTACAGGTGTACTGGCCAGTCTCCGGTTTGAATTTGTGTAACAATGATAAGCAAGCTACCTTTCTACACATGCTATTAGCTGGTAAAATAGCAAACATGGCTGGTGAATGTTGGGATGCACCAGTCACTGAGGCATACATCCTATAGTGTTAGGAGACATTGGGGAACTCTTAAATACAGGACTCTGCTACACACCAACTGACCTCATCAGGAGCCAAGGGTTGTTTACTGGACAAGACCAAGACCTCCTCAACTCCAGCTATTGTTCATCTTGGGATTCCCTCTCCTTCCTCCTCTTCCCTGTCTGTGTATGTGGCTTCCGTTGGAGGGGCTCTGCGCGGCGCCCCCTGCGGGCGTAGCGAGGCTGTCACATAGGGGTACAGCATCGGTTCTGGAAGAGCTGCTGGATGACCGAGGAGTCGGCCAGCAGGATGAAGCCAGCAACAATTTTAGGGTGCGGTTGTTTCAGGTTGTTTTAGGGTTAGGGTCAGGGTTGACACATGTCTGTGCTGAATGAGTGAATATTGAATAAACTGCAGCATTATTCATCTATAAAGGAGAACTGTGGAACACACCAGGGGGTCACCTGGTACAAAAACAATATGGTAGCTCAGTGGGCACAGTTTTATTACAATTTACTCCTAAACTGCCCATGGATTAAACCATGTGCACAGATGACACTGTCGGTGTGTGAATGGGTGAATGTGAGGTATTCATGTAAAAGCGCTTTGGGTAGTCAATAGACTATATAAAATGCGCTCTATAAATACAGTCCATTTACCATTTACAGTGAGCCAGAGCCATTACACACAGCTTGGCTACATACTGTGAACTGTAATAGCCATTAGGGACCTGAGCATGTGTGAACCATAACTACTGATTAATCACAAAATCACATCAGTAGGTTGAATTTATGATCCAATGTGTGTTTTAGTGACGAATATGAATGAACCTGTTACTCCCTATACATCATGCTTGTAGATAATGCATTACATTGCTTGATTGTCTTTATTTAAGTGTCATGCTTCCAATGAAGCCCCGCCCACATGGGCTTACAGGACACTTTGACTGTTCATCATTTAAACAAACAATGATCAAAACATAAAACCAACAGAAACACCCAACATACATACAGTAAAGTTGTACAGCATGAAAAACCACAGCCTGAACCTACTTAAAGAGCTGTGCTTGCCTTCTATTCCAGGCCCTAGAGATAAAGTTAGCAGCCTTAAATACCTTAGTCTTAAACAACCACTCCAACTTCTGGCCGTCATCTGCCCAGAAGAGCTCAGGTCTTTGCTTTTGCAAATAAGGACATCCTCAAATCATCATATAAAGTACAATAAAACATGAAATGAAACTCATTTTCAACATCCTTTAGATCACAGACACATTGCATATCCTGTTCTCTTCTGGTATAGCTGTGAACCGCCCTACTTCAATGGCAAGAGGCAGGATACCAATTCTCAGCTGAGCACATGAAGACCTCTGGTTTCTGCTTAGAAAGGAAGTGACATAGGGCTCAGGACCAAAACGCTGCTTCATCTGAACATATGATCTAAGCTTAGGTTTAGACCATATGTCGTTTGCCCATTGCTCTCTGTAATTAAGAGATAACTTCTGTTTCAACATATTAACGTTACAGCAAAGCATGTTGTGAAAAATATATGCCAGGTCTGCCTCTCTAAGAGTAGAAAAAAATCCCTTCATCCAGGGGTGACTGTGAGCCTTGTCCCAGTTGAAGACCTTCTTTGTTAACCTACTCTCTGGCATATTAATGAAGCGGTTCCATAGCCGTATCATTTCTCCCTTTAGTCTAATCTCCACCGGTTCCCAACCCATATCACCCTGTATGGCAAGAGTAGGGCCAAATGCATGTAGGCCAAGGAAGCATCTTATGGCTCTATTCTGGATGGAATTTACTTTTTTGCAACCCCATACTCCAGCTGCATAACTAAAAATAGGACAAACACATGCTTCATAGAGCTGTGAGTAGAGCTGTTAACACAATCAAAAGCCTTCTGGAAATCTATAAAGCATGCATCAGTAGATTTTCCCTCTTGAATTCCTGCTCTAATAACTGTAGTTACAGTGTATATATGGTCAATGCTTCCTGAATCCATTCTGTTCATCAGCAAGTAAGTCAGACATCTCAAAATACTTGAATACATTTTGTAAACGGTACTCATGAGACTAATGCCCCTATAATTTAAAGGGACCCTTGGGTCATTCTTGGCAGACTTAGGAATGGGCTTGATAGACTTAATAGACAGCTCCTTCAGCCAATCAGCATCGCCAAATCCAACCCACGAAAAAACTCTACTGGTGCATACTCTTGTTCTTGTGTCTATTTCTGCACTTCGCGTTGCCGTTACCACTTGTTGCTTGTACTACACTCTTCATGTTAACATGGAGCTGATGCCACAGAGACATCACCTTCTGGTACAACTGCTCCTTCCTAGACAGACAGACAGACAGACAGACACACAGACAGACAGACAGACAGACAGACAGACAGACACACAGACAGACAGACAGACAGACTGGACACACAGACAGACAGACAGACAGACAGACAGACAGACAGACACACAGGACATGGAACGGGGGAGTGAATGAAAGAAAAGCGAATCTGCCACTTTGGAAAATGTTTAAAAGAGTCAAAAACAACTTTGCAACCATCACTCTCCAAACATGTGATGTTAAATTGTGTTGTAAGTTGTGTGTCTGGTATATTCTCTACCTGCTGGCGGTGTCGATGGCCTCCTGGTTTGGCGGTGGGATGGTGAAGCACACCGAGGGGACCATGGCCTCGTTCCCACTGGCACTGATCACCTTCCACTTGGTCCTCTGGGAGTTCTCCTCCAACACACACTCCTCTCCTCGGCTTCTGGTCATCTGAGAAGGGCCAAGGGTGCAGGATGGAGAGAGACACTTTTAGACACACTCTCACACTTTTAGCGTCTGTGCGCAGCAAGAGCAATGCGCGCACGGGAAGTGTCCAATCGGGGGGGCAGGGAGTCAATAGTGCGCTGTGCGTTAATGGGAGAGTGTGTGGTGTTAACTAGTCTGTCTCTGATATTGGGGGTGTGTGAAGGCACACATAGACATCAAAGGGGGCTGGAACCCCTGTCCCTCTGAGAAAAGGGCCCTTGTCCAAGCGCCCCTGGACTTGAACGCAGCATTTCTAGGTGAAAGGATAGCTCTCCGTACATAAGTGCCGTCCTTCCGCGCTGCACCTGAAGGCAGCATTTCAAAAATGCATTGTGGGGCGTGTCCCCAAGCCCCCCACAGCACATATACACCGCAGTGGAGGGAGAGGGAGAGAGAGGGAGAGAGAGAGAGAGGGAGAGGGAGAGGGAGAGGGAGGGAGAGGGAGGGAGAGAGAGGGAGAGGGAGAGGGAGAGGGAGAGAGGGAGAGAGGGAGAGAGAGGGAGAAGGAGAGAGAGGGAGAGGGAGAGGGAGAGGGAGAGGGAGAGGGAGAGGGAGAGGGAGAGGGAGAGAGAACGCCCCTCGTCTTTTCGAAGCAGCTTTTGCGAGTGACTGAGAAGCAAGCATGGGAGAAGCACAGTGGCATCTACTGTGAGTCAGTGAGCTCACAGGGCTGTTTGTGTGACCGTGTGTTAAAGACAGACAATACCAGCCAGCCCCCGATCACACATCCAAATCTGTATTGCAAAATTGTCTGTTTTGACAATTAGTCAAATTCAACTATTTGTAAGTGGTATCATAATGTCTTATTCCTGTGATGCAGAGTTTCACCTCAGAATATTTTCCTCTTAGAGTGGAGAAGCCTCTGACAATTATTTACTTTTCAACTGGGTTGCAACTCTGTCAGGAGAAACACTGCCGCGACATCAATATTTCGTTGAATTCTCCATGTACCAGCAGTGTCCCGGTGCATTATGGGCAGTGTAGTCACCTACCTTGGGCTTGGCTCTGGGTTTCAGCTGCTCCAGTTTCTTAGCTGCAGCTTGGATGGACGCTGCTGCCCCAAGCAGCTCCGTTTCTGCAATTACGGTCAGATCCTCGGGGTCCACCCACTCCGAACCTGAAGCACGCATACACACCCGCAGGCAGACACACACACACACACACCCGCGCACACACACACACACACACACACCCGCGCACACACACCACACAGAGTCAGCGCGTGGATGTGATAAAAAACCTTCACAAAGCAACACAGACCATGCCTCACAACAAGAGCACCAACACAGTGAGCACACACAGACAAAAGAGGAGTGCCACATACAGACAGTATCACCATGTCCCATCATGCACTGCAAACTGCCATTCACTGAAATGAAGATGGACTGATTTGGATGATGAGATGAAGCGTAAAGTGAAGCGTGATGATGGAGGTGATTCTGTGTTTCAGATACTGGAGCAGCCTGATGATGGAGGTGATTCTGTGTTTCAGATACTGGAGCAGCCTGATGATTTCAACATGTGATGAAATGATTGAATGAAAGCTGAAGGTGTTCCAAACCTGTCAACTCAAGTGACAGTACAGACATTCCTGACTTACCTCCATCTGTGGCAAGAGAAGGGGGACAGGAATGTTACTAAAAGGTGCTTTAAAAAAATCTTTCTGCTAAGGATCTCTAAATCCATCATTTCAGTTTCATTTCAAGACAAAGCCATTGTCCTATTTATCACTCTAAGTAAAATGGTGTGGTTTGTCTTAGACCTCCCAGGCCAGGCAGACCCATCATGCCCCCGGCATCTGGCCCCCGGGCCGTATAATGCCCAGGTCTGATGTCAATGATAACAATTAGTAACTAATGTATGTCATGATAAGCATAGAGAGTGAGTCAGCTGTACCAAACACGTACCTGGATGGCCACAATAGACCCTTATCACGGGGGCCATTTGTGTCGAAAAGGCAGGATAAACACAGGTGCAAGCAAAACACTAATGAGGGTTTCCAACTTCCAATCATGGAAGATGGAAACCCTCATTAGTGTTTTGCTTGCAAAATGGCCCCCGTGAGAAGGGTCTATTGATTCAATTTTAATTAAGAAGGAATGCATGAGACTGCTTTGCTTATTGCATTTACCCATGAGGAAGCAGTACATGGAAGTGACAGATAGGGGGAGCACACCACCAGCACAGAAAAGGCTGCAGCTAGAACAAAATGCTTTACAATATTTTTGACCACAGGAGCTAGAAACTCATGAGAGGCACGTCCTCCTCAGACCGTTAAAGGACGACCACGGGTCTGATGCTGTTATCCTGCAGCTCCTCGGCTCCTCTGTGCTGTCATGGAGTGTGACGCTGAGATGTTTCAGGTGATCATGAACAGTGAAGAGTGTTGTCAGTCAGCAGACTCTGAACACTGCACGTACTCATGTCAAAGACAAAGGAGCTGGTGGTGGACCTGAGGAGGGTCAAGGCTCCGGTGACCCCTGTTTCAATCCACGGGGTCAGTGTGGACATAGTGGAGGATTACAAGTACCTTGGAGTGTACATTGACAATAAACTAGACTGGGCTAAGAACTCTGATGCACTCTACAAGAAGGGACAAAGCCGTCTCTACTTTCTGAGAGGCTGAGGTCCTTCAACGTCTGCCGGACCATGCTGAGGATGTTCTATGAGTCGGTAGTGGCTAGTGCCTTCCTGTATGCTATTGTGTGCTGGGGCAGCAGGCTGAAGGCAGCGGACGCCAACAGACTCAACAAACTGAGGCCAGGGGCATTGTGGGGCTGGATCTGGGCTCTCTGACTGCGGTGTCAGAGAAGAGAACGTTGTCCAGGCTACGCTCCATCATGAGCAATGACTCGCACCCACTCCACGGCGTGCTAGTCAAACACAGGAGTACATTCAGTGAGAGACTGATTCCACCTAGATGCAATACGGAGAGGCACAGGAAATCATTCCTGCCTGTGGCCATTGGTCTATTTAATGCCTCTCTTAAAAGAGCACCTCGGAGACGCTCAGTCTCCCTGAGACTGAGCCAGCCGATAGGTTAACTGTGCCTGGCTGAGCCACGTGTAATGTATAGGGCAAGCTGACTTAATATAAGTCCAGGGTGCAATAATGATAATTGACACGGAATGTATACTTACTCTACGTATTTTGTATTTTGCTTACTTAGACATTCTACTTATTTTTGCTTCTATCGCATTTCGCATCTACTGTTATTCTATGCTATGTTGTGTTCTTCTGCTTATTTTGCTTAATATTGCATTTACTACTGTTTATTTTATGCTATGTGTGTTCTGTGAGCGAGCTACTGTAACTTGTCCCAATTTCCCCCCGGGGATCATTAACTCATTGAGTGCCAGCCACTTTTGGAGAACGGAAGCTCCCAGTGCCAGAGTTTCAGAGCGTTTTCAGTGATTTCTCGAGGCCCACAGAATATTGTGTGATATGACTATGTAAACACCGAACACGCATAAAGAACGAGGAGACTCTCTTCTATCATCTGCAAAAAAAAGTTTATTGATACCATTTTCCGTTCTTTAGTTATGAGCCGGAGAAGATAGGCTGTTTTGAGCAAAAAGACAGGTTTCAAATTATAAGCTGAGATATTCAGCCTTTTGTGAAATGAAGCATTTCAAGCACATTTACTGACTCTAGCTAATATTTTCTGATGTAGTGACGTGGTGTAGTTCTGTGGAGCCTGCGTGCCCCACCCCCCTCTCCCCCCCTCAGCTGCAAACTCCTCCCCACACGCACCCAGTCTATTTTCGGAGCCTCCGTTTTTACGCCGGGCGGCTCCCGGGCGGCTCCCAGCGCGACAAGGAAATGCCAAACGGGACTGCAGGGAAAGGTTTGGCCCTTCGGCGTCGGGTGCTGCCTTTCTGGCGGGTAATCGTGTGGAGAAACTATATGCAGACAGACAGACAGAGGCAGAGGAGCTCAGTTGTGGGCGCGGATTGACTGATCTTCGCAGCCAACGTCAGCTGCAGACAGAGCAATCTATATGGCTCTGGCTGCAGCATGCATCGGTTTCTCTTTGATCACGGCTTTTTCCTGCAGTTTTCCGGACCTTTCTGTAATCTGGAGAGCACTGTCGCCACCTAATGAGTCCGTAAAATAGGTTATACACCTTCAATAGCTCCCATATTTGTACAGGAGATGCCTGATGCTTTGATCCACGTCCCACCGTCAAAAAACGCAATTGACAAACATACTCGTCCTTGGCACTCTACGTTACTAAACGAAATGACGAACATACTCGTCCATGGCACTCAATGAGTCTTTCTGATTCTGATTCTGATTATTTACACAACACATTTCATAGAAGTAAATTCACTGACTAAGCAGATGGATATGGTGTCATGGTGTAATTCCTTGTGTAATGTGTTGTCCACATGCAGCATGGTAACCAGGCTTTCAATATTCATCTGATCGACTTTATGGATGCATCATGCACCATCATGTAGCCTATTAGGTACAAGGCTAATTCTTATCTTTTGGTTCCATTTTTGTGTAAAGCAAATTATTCCCATTAAGTAGCCTAATTAGCGTCCGTAGCCTACTCCGTTATGAAAGACGACGCCCGCATATCAAACAGCTGCAGTCTGCATAAAGCCTGGATTATGCTTGATGCTTTGGCCGGCCGCACGGAAATGAGAGACACGGAATCCTGACGAGGAAACGTGTGGAGCTTTATACTCTGTGTGGGTTTCTGCAGGCGGAATTGAGCGCGAGTCTTGAAAACTCCACTTTGTCCGCCCAGCCGCGTCCGCGTAGTTACATGTGCACGGCCGGTCGAAAACCGTCCGCATGGAGCCTTGCGGAGGGGCGTGTCTGCTGATTTGACGTCACTTTTCCGCGCGGACACTCGCGTTGATGCGGAAAGCATAATGAGACCTTAACCTTCGTCGGGGGAATAGTATAGGCTATAAATGCACATGACTACTTAACGTTAGTAGTTTTTGTAAGGGAATGCACAGAGCCGATTTCGAGAGGGAATAACCTCAGACCAACTCGCCACAGACAGCTATAGCCCTCTGAAGCTTATTATTATATCCGTTAATTTTACCTACTAATGTCAACATCGTTTGAGCATAAAGCCTAACCGCACGGAGCATTCCTCCTGGCGTCCCTGCAGTCATGCTTGTATAGGCTACTTTTTTTACTTTCACTCCTGCACTTTCTTGATACATGAGGTGATTTCCCCTGTAATTTTTTTATGAATGAGCTGACCATTCGCACCTTTTCCAGCTCGCTGCGACAACGCTTTCAAGTGGAGGCGGGTTGCCAGGTAACCCGGCGCTGTTACTACCTACCGTGGCGGGACAAAAGGCGTAAAACAATTATCCACCACAGCGCGTTCACGACTTTCACATCGGAGGCGCGAATCCTATTTTCCGTGCATTTTTCGGCTTTCAAGGCCGGTGTGAAAGAGCCTTGTGTCTCCACCCTCACCTCCTCTGGCTCGGCAGTGTGAGCAGCCAGTCGGCCCTGACGAGCCAGCTGACTGTAATCTGTTGTCACCTGAGAGGCCAGGCCTCCCAGCTCCTCTGGACATGTCACCGACTTGGTCATCTGGTGGACAAACACACACACTGTCAAAAAAAAAAAAAAAAAACGCACAATCTCACCTGGTTCTCAGACTCCTCTGGGACTCTCAGCATAAAAAAACAACAATAAAAACATACAGATTTCACACAGTCCTGCAGTGCATTTGTGATAATGATGTATAGACCGAATTAATTATCCATTTATTTGAATGTGATTACAGCGCTCTGGCTCCCGAGCTGATTAGCTGCCTTTATTTATTTATTCTATAGAGAATAAATTGGCTGTTAGCAACTGAACCATTTTCTAATATAGCTTATAGCATATTACTGTACATATAGAAACAATTATGAAATGCCAAGATTATCTGTCATTTTCCATCATAAAAGATTTAGATATACAGTATATATCACAATATGCACGCAGTAATTGTAGGCAAATCCCTAACTTCTCCCATCATGTGATGTCACTGAACCTGATTTGCGTACAAACAGGATAATGGGAGATTAACATCACAGCTCTGAATGTTGATAGTTAAAGTAAAATTTACATAATTATACAACTTTTTATTAATTGTATTAATTATATGCTGCCCAAAAAAACCAGAACTAAATTTGTACAAACTAACTTTTACCACACCACGTTTCACAACAATGAGGTATAGGGGAGTGAAATGTCTCATTCAGTTTGTTCTTGAAGAACATGGTGTGGTCGCCAAGGCATAAACAATGAAAATCAGTCTTTAACAAGGTAGAATGTTGCTAATGAATCCCCTCAATTTTAGTCATTACACGCTTTGCATATCGGTAGGAAATTAGCACCAATCACCACCCAAGTGAGTTTAATTTCGGGCTTGTAAATTTCTAACAGCTGCCATGACAGAGATTATATTGTATCGTACATACACAGGTTGGTTTTACTTTAGTTTATATAACAATTTTCAAAAAACACCAGTGCACGTAATTTAAATTCATCAAGGTTAACGATTATAACAACAGTTATTTGGAAGCCTTTCACGTTGCTGTCCCATCTTACCATTTCCTGAGCAGTGACAGCGATAGCCTTGGAGTATTTCACAATGGTGGTCTGGTAATCCACGAATGAGACCTGTGGTTCAGGTGGTGTACCCTCCAGCTACGGAGAGAGGATACATAAGCACACACACTCTCTATACTCCACATCACTGGTTTGTTATTCTAATTAATCAACAGACACGGGCTGTTCACACATAACGTTTGCATTTTTGCATGGAGAAAGCGTTACCTGGAGCATGTGAGGAGAGGGACTGACTGACTGTGATATTAGGTGAGGTGACGCTAAGCTAACGTCTAAAGCCTACCTCAGACAGCATCTCCGATGGTTGGATGGATGGCATTAGTGCTTCGGAGTAGACAATAGTGTTGTGAAACAAGCGAAGGCTCAATTCCAATACATGTCCATTGTCCAGTATCATCCATTTTACTTTATGATCACTGTTACACTAACGTAAATCCACGGATTACAAGGTCCGGTGTTCTGCCAAAAAGTAAAAACTGACCACTGACCAGTGTGATTAACGTTACAGCTGCAGCTGAAGTGATCACCATGAAACGATTGTCTCCCAAAAAGCAATTCTTTCTCCACATTTCTTGTGACTAACGTTATGGGAAACAACAGTGTAGTTAGTAAACTACTGCAAAGTTTTGAATGAGTTTTATCGGGCGTGCGCTATGAAGAAGCATGCATCTGTCTCCTTTGGAAGCATATCTTCAGCCACCATTTTCGGGATGAGCTGGAAAACTTCTGGTTAAAACTGTCAAAATAAAGTTACTTAAACAAAAGTAAATAGCTTATTGATGCACGTTGGAGGAGAAAAGGGTATTTCAACGAACGAAGCAGCAAACCTTGTATCAAAATACTTGTGATGTTATATGGCGTGAAACTATGGTTCTAACGCATTACTCAAAATAAATAAATAACGCAGCGGCAGTGATCGTTTCGGCGTCTGGTCTATTTTTTGCTTGAGCCGCGAGCAGAGCGATTGTGTGCAGCCAGGCAGGAAGTCAGTGCAAGTTGTGACTGGCATGGAACCAAACACAGCGCTAATGGTGTGAATGAGCTGAATTCACGTGCGGCACCACTTTCAGATCCATTGTGTTTGCACCATAAGACTGCTTACATAACGCTACACAAAAATTAGTCGGGTGAATTCATTTTTTGTGTGTCAGTTTTCCCCCTAAGAATGATTATGTACTGTAGGGTCAGTTTCAATCTGTGTTTATATGCTGACAGAAAGGTAGTTGATTGTTGTATTTCCTCTGAATATGAAAACTATGATTGCTTTCAATTCAGAAGTTAATGTTATGATGATAATGTTTGTGAATGCCTTTCCTTTATAAGCCAACCAATGCCACACTGGGTCCCATCCTCTCCTCATATCTTTAAAAGAACAGTTCAGCCAAACATTTGAATTTGAGAGAGAAAACCAGTCACCATTGACTTCAGTTGTACTGTATTGAAGTCAATGGTGACTGGTTTTCTCTCCAGTTGTGCTGGCAACCTCCCTGTGGCACGGTGGCTCAGTGGTAGAGCTGTCGCCTCGCAGTCAGAAGGTCCTGAGTTCGATTCTCGCCTGGGACACTGCGGGTGCTGTGGTTGTGTTCCCCCCATATCTTCAGTGCCTACTGCCCAGGTGGGGTATCTCGTCGTAAGGGCCTTTCTGTCTGTGTGGAGTTTGCATGTTCTCCCCATGCTCCCCCAGGGGGGTTCCTCCGTATATAACCCCCCCCCCCCCCCCCATTAAAAACATGCAGAAGATCAGATCGTCATCGTCATCCGACCAGTGACGACAACATCCGAAGTCGGTCCCCGGGCACTGTACGAGAAAGCGACCACTGCTCCTGGCCTGCCCCCCGGAGGAAAGGACAAAGCCAGGATGGGTTAAATGCAGAGGACAAATTTCACCGGCCACCGTCAGCATGTGTGTGTTTGTGGCCCTCCGTGCATGTGTTGATGTGTAACCGTGTGACAATAAAAGACGGGCTTGTCCGTCTGAAATCGTGTCGTGTTGTGTGTTATGTGGACAAACTTCACCTGTGTTCCAACCAGCATGAGGGTGAGTAGATGATGACACAATTTAAATTTGTGGCTGAACTGTTCCTTTAATCTTGGACTCACCTGCGTCTCCCATAGAGCTGAAGATGCTCTCTGTGACGGTCATGATGGTGTCAGTCGTAGCGCCCGATGGGCTCTCCTCGGGAGGTGTACTGTCGGACATGTTGCAGGAGATCGTCCAGAGCCTGGCTCACCACACTGGCTGCTGTGCTCACCTTCAAACACATGACATGCATATCAGTGTTAAGAGATGGACTTCATAAGATGCGTGTCTGTCAATACCTTAAAACCTAGTGTTGCTGAAAGCTACTTCAGAACAAACAGTCAGAATGTTCCAACTTACTAATTGGTACATGGGCTTGAGAACTGACCTGTGTGAGGAGCTCGCTGTGCTCTGTGGCCGAGAGGCAGGCCTGGACACAGCTCTCCACCGGGCGATCCACCAGCTTCCCAGCCTCGATTAACTGCTCCTGGCAAACCGGGGAGCTGATGGTGGGACTCACCACCTACAGGAGTGCGTGTGTGCCACAGTCTGTTACAACATCATCGAACCATAATTGAGCCAAATCTCCTGATAACAAATATGAAAGCAATATAGCATTAAAAAAAAATTAAAAATAAATAAATAGATAAATAAATAAATAAATAAAAGGTTAAATTATGGAAAAAGTTGTTAAAAAATATCCCTGCAGTCTTCCATTGGCTTGTCACAAAGAGCTTTTGATGAGCTCACTGGCATTTGCTGGGGATCCAGCTCCCTGGAGTATTGCATAAAGGGCAGTGATGATGATAAATTGGCTGATGATTCATGGTTACCTGGAACCTCTCGTCTGTCTCGCTCTCTCTGATCTGATGCTGGAGGTCTGAGCTGGTCTGTCCCATGCTGCCTGCTCTCTCTGATCTGATGCTGGAGGTCTGAGCTGGTCTGTCCCATGCTGCCTGCTCTCTCTGATCTGATGCTGGAGGTCTGAGCTGGTCTGTCCCATGCTGTCTGGCTCTCTCTGATCTGATGCTGGAGGTCTCTGCTGGTCTGTCCCATGCTGCCTGCTCTCTCTGATCTGATGCTGGAGGTCTCTGCTGGTCTGTCCCATGCTGCCTGCTCTCTCTGATCTGATGCTGGAGGTCTGAGCTGGTCTGTCCCATGCTGCCTGCTCTCTCTGATCTGACGCTGGAGGTCTGAGCTGGTCTGTCCCATGCTGCCTGCTCTCTCTGATCTGATGCTGGAGGTCTGAGCTGGTCTGTCCCATGCTGCCTGCTCTCTCTGATCTGATGCTGGAGGTCTGAGCTGGTCTGTCCCATGCTGCCTGCTCTCTCTGATCTGACGCTGGAGGTCTCTGCTGGCCTGCCATAAATACAAACATAGTTAGAAGCGCAGAGAACAGGCAGAACAAAGGAGATGAATTTGGCCGCCACTCGTGCCGTTTATTGCACACACACACACACACACACACACACACACACACACACACACACACACACACACACACACACACACACACACACACACACACACACACACACACACACACACACACACACACACACACACAACTGGCATGAATAAGATATTGAGTGTTGCCAAAGCATAATATTACAACAGAACCTAGATGAGAAAATAAGCTACGATACAGATTAATACACACACACTGTTGATGAACACTAGAGCTGCAGCTTAGTCAATTCATCAATCTGTTGATAGACAAAAGTAATTGCCAACTATATTTTTATTATTGATTAATCGTTTTGTAGACTAATTTTTTAAGAAAAAAATGATCTTGTTGCAGCTTTTTAAATGTGTATATTTGATGGTTTCTTTAGTCTTCGATGACATTAAACTGATTCTCTTTTATTTGGGTTGTGGACTGTTGGGTCAGGCTGAAAGATGGCATTTGAAGGTGACATCTTGGGCTTTGGGGGAAAAAGTGATTGACATTTTTCACCACTTTGTGAAATGTCATAGTATTACAGACAGACTGACACACACAGACAGACAGACAGACAGACAGACAGACAGACTGACTCAAAACTTTGGAAAGTTAACAGAATATTACGGTGACCTGCAGTGAAATACTCAGAATCTTTAGTTTTTTTTCCTTTTACTGATGAATTAGTTTCCAAAAGGTTAGGTAGGCCATATGTGTAGTGTATGGACCTATATTAAACAGCGTAGTAATACACCCCCTGTGTTCCACAACATAGCCACTAGGTGTTACGCGGATGAATACCGCGCTCTGTAACAGTACGTTGTCCAGAAGTAAAGACTGTCAATTGAAGCTCCGAGTCCGCCTCTTATTTATTTATGTAGTTGTTACAAACACAACAAATTGGCGACGAGAGTCACGAACCGAGACGCAAGATAAAGTCACCAGCTGCACAGACGGTTGGGAGAGATGACAGCGGAGCTCGGAGGAAAAGAAAGAGAGACAGATCGGCCGCGCACGCAAATCAAAACAGTGAGTTAACGTTACTTGCTAACCGGAACTAGCAAGCGGAGCTAACAACAAACCTGGACGTAAGATGGCGTTTGTCGGAAAAGTAGAAGAGTTCGACAGTGCAAATGAAGACTGGGAGTCATATATTGAGAGAATTGAACTCTATTTCGCTGCAAATAGCGTAGATGACGCATTGAGAGTGCCCACTCTTCTCAGTTTAATGGGAGCTAAAACGTACCAGCTGCTGCGCAACTTGCTAGCTCCTGAAAAGCCTGCTACAAAGACATTTGACGCCATTGTGAACACATTAAAGAACCACCTGAGCACCAAACCCCTGGTGATAGCAGAGAGATTTCGTTTTCACAACAGGAACCAGTCAAAGGATGAAAGTATCTCAGAATACATTGCTGAGCTGCGCAAACTCACCCAGTTCTGTGAATTTAGAGCGGGACTCTCTGATGCACTGCGTGATAGACTGGTATGTGGCATCATGCATTGTCAAAGCACACAGAAAAGGCTGCTATCAGAAAAAGATCTCACGTTGGAAAAGGCATTAGCCATTGCAGTGTCAATGGAAACAGCATCCAGGGACGCTTTGGAGTTACAGAAAAAGAGTGTGGACAAGTGGTTTACATAAAATGTCAATGAATGATGCTAAAAGTCACAAAGCATGTTACAGATGTGGCAAAACCTCGCATGATGCCAATGACTGCTGGTTTAAAGACAAGACCTGCAGAAGGTGTAACAGGCCAGGACACATAGAGAGAGTGTGCAGACAGAAGCCTGACAGACAAAAACAAAAAGAGAAGCCATACAAAGATAAAAAGTTTAAGCACAAAGCTAAACATGCATACTGTGTTGCCGAAGATAAGAGCGGATCAGAATCAGAGTCTGACAACGGACTGGCTTCTTTAGAGTTACACAGCATAACTGAAGAGGAAGACAGGAAAATAATCTGGCTCACCCCAGAGGTGTCTGGAGTAAAACTGAGAATGGAGCTCGACACAGGATCAGCTGTATCTGTCATTTCACAAGCTGACTACAAAAAGCTGTTCCCTAAGCTGCAGTTGTTAAAAACATCAGTACGGCTCAAGACCTACACAGGCCAAAAGGTGAAGCCAGAGGGCAAACTGAAAGTGGAAGTGTCATACAAAGGACAGACAAAGCAGTTGAAACTGTATGTTTTGAAGCATGGAGGACCACCACTTTTCGGACGTGAAGGGTTGAGAAAAATACAAGTGGACTGGCACGCCATTAAAGCTCTACGTGTGTCACCAGCTGAGAACAGCAGCTCCCAGAGTGTCACACAGAGACTGTCACAGTTACTCAACGCCCATGAGAAAGTGTTTGCAGAAGGTATCGGAACACTAAAAGAAATAAAAGCCAGAATTGAGTTGGAGAAAGAGGCAACACCAAAGTTCCACAAGGCTCGCCCAATACCCTATGCTCTGCGCCCAAAGGTGGATGCTGAACTTGAGGGTCTAGTGAAATCTGGAATTCTGTCAAGCGTCGAGTGGAGCGATTGGGCCACACCCATCGTCCCCGTGGTCAAGAAAGGAAAGGCTGGAGCTGTACGGATATGTGGAGACTTCAAAGTAACCATCAACCCGGTGCTGCACACTGTGCAGTACCCACTGCCACGTATAGAAGACATCTTTGCCTCCTTGGCGGGAGGAGAGAAATTCTCAAAAATAGACTTGGCACAAGCCTATCTACAAATGGAGGTTGAGGAGTCAAGCAGGAAATTCCTCACGATCAACACTCAAAAAGGTCTGTTTCAATACAACAGGCTCATTTTCGGTGTTGCATCGGCACCAGCGATATGGCAAAGAGCGATGGATCAAGTACTTCAGAATATTCCCAGTACACAATGTTACCTCGATGACATTCTTGTGACAGGCAAAAATGACGAAGAACATCTTGAAAACCTCAGCAAAGTGCTCACCAGGCTGAGTGAGTATGGTCTGCGCGCAAAGAGAAGCAAGTGTGAGTTTTTCAGGAGTGAAATAGCTTACTGCGGGCACGTCATTGACAAAGACGGCTTGCATAAGTCACAAGAGAAAATTGAAGCGGTGCTCAAGGCACCAAGACCGGAAAACGTGTCACAGCTGAAGTCATATTTGGGTCTAGTGAACTACTATCACAAGTTCCTTCCAAACATTTCTATGACGCTGCACCCACTGAATAAGCTACAGCAAGAAGGAGTAGAATGGGAGTGGACTGAGGAATGTGATAGAGCGTTCGAGGAAACAAAAAGACTGATAACATCAGATGAACTGCTCACTCACTACGACCCAACACGACCCCTCAGACTGGCATGTGACGCTAGTCCCTACGGAATTGGCTGCGTCCTGTCACACATCATGAAAGACAGATCTGAACGCCCCATTGCGTTCGCTTCAAGATCACCGACGAGCACAGAACGCAACTATGCACAGATCGACCGTGAGGCCCTTAGTCTTGTATGGGGTATCAAGAAGTTCCAAAATTACCTCTACGGACAAAGGTTTACTCTCGTGACAGACCACCAGCCTCTTCTATCGATCTTCAACCCTCGCAAAGGGGTTCCAGCGATGTCAGCGGCTCGCTTACAGCGCTGGGCGCTCTTTCTGGGAGCATACTCCTATGAAATCGAGTTTAAAGGGACAAAACAACACTGCAACGCAGACGGCTTGTCGCGTCTGCCACTGTCAACAACAGAAGAGGAGAAGAGACCATCCTCAGACCCAGCGGAGGTGTTCTACACAACAGTGGTGGATCAGCTGCCCGTGACGAATGCTGAAATACAAAGACAAACAAGAAACGACCCCACATTGTCAAAAGTCTATGACATCACAATGTGGGGATGGCCAACTCATGGTAACTCAATGTTGCCAGAGTTTTCAGTCAGACGAGACCAACTCTCAGTATGCCAGGGAACCTTGCTGTGTGGATCTCGTGTGGTGGTTCCCCCAAAACTACGCACCAGAGTCTTGGAGACCCTCCACGAAGGACACCTGGGCACAGTCAAGATGAAGAGTCTAGCCCGAAGCTACGTCTGGTGGCCGGGTATAGATAAACAAATTGAAGACATCACCAAAACATGCTCAGGCTGCTACAAAAACCAGAATGCGCCACCACAGGCGCCCCTTCACCCGTGGGAGTGGCCATCTGCACCATGGCAGAGAGTACACATCGACTTCGCCGGCCCGTTCATGAACTCCATGTTCCTGATTGCTGTCGACGCCCACTCCAAGTGGCCGGAGGTGGTAGTGATGAAGTCAACAACGTCGGAAAAGACTGTAACTGCTCTCAGGTCCATATTCTCAAGAAACGGCCTGCCTGAACAAATTGTGAGCGACAACGGGCCACAATACACTTCAGAAGAGTTCAGTCTATTCATGAAGAAAAATGGCATCAAGCATTTTAAATCAGCGCCTCACCACCCAGCCACAAATGGGCTAGCCGAAAGGTTTGTCCAAACATTCAAAAAGTCCATCAAAGCTATGGAAAAGGAGGACATGTCTCTACAGCACAAAGTAGACAACTTCCTTTTCGGCTACCGCAACTCCATTCATGCAACAACAAACCAAACACCAGCGATGTTGTTCATGAACAGAAACCTCAGATCCCGCATAGATCTCCTGAAACCAGATCTACGGAGAGATGTACAAAATAAACAGTTCAGTCACCTGCCGACAAAGCCAACGAGGGACTTTGAGGTCGGACAGGAAGTCCTAGCACGCGACTACAGAGGAGACAAGTGGACTCCTGGCAGGATAACCACAAGAACCGGACCGCTGATGTACACGGTGGATGTTGGAGAAAGCACCTGGAGGCGTCATGTAGATCAGATCCTGGATGCTCAGCCAAAGAACAGCACCTCGCCAGCTGCAGAGACACCCCCCAGTGATGATCACACATCTAACACCAGCACAGCGCCTGCAACAGAGACACTTGCCCCTGACAAAAGCCCTGCTATCAGTAAGACTACTCCACAGGTCCAGCGGCGCTACCCTGATAGACACAGAGCACCCCCCAGGAGACTGGACCTGTAATGGACTGTTTATGGACTGTTTACAGACTGTTGATGTGGACATTGTTGTGAACTGTTGAAACACTATGTAAAAAAGAAAAAAAAAAGAAAAGAAAAGAAAGAAATGTAAACTAAAAGCAAACAATGTTCCATGTAGCTATTGCTATTGAAAATAGTGTTATTGTTAATTGGGATACTGTTTTGACGTATGCAGTAATCTAAAAGGGGAGGATTGTAGTGTATGGACCTATATTATTTAGCGTAGTAATACACCCCCTGTGTTCCACAACATAGCCACTAGGTGTTACGCGGATGAATACCGCGCTCTGTAACAGTACGTCGTCCAGAAGTAAAGACTGTAAATTGAAGCTCCGAGTCCGCCTCTTATTTATTTATGTAGTTGTTACAAACACAACAATATGCATTTTGTAAAAAAACAAACAACAAAAATAGACTTAAATTCAATAGTCTATAAAACAAGGCCTTCAAATTAGCAGTAACGTGCTGTATTGTTCTAGCCTGTTTCAAACAGAGTTCAATCACATTTCGCAGTGAAACAGGCAGCCATGATGATTACCTGGACAGTTCGTATTATCTCTGCTGGAGGAGGGATTCATGGCTGAGTAACGTTGTTTGAAGCTGAAAGTTGTGAGAAAGCCTCTATTATTCTCTGCCCGTCGCTTTAGTCCTGCTGTCTTCAGTTATACTATACTGTTGTAATATATCATCGCACGTGGAGTTTTTCCACACGCGTTCTCCGCAGCAATGACCTGAAGTAGCCTCGGGTGCGCGTTGATGAGCTTGCTTCACGCATGCGTAGTGTGGATGAGACCAGTGTCAAGTGAGCAGGAATGTCTGAGTAGGAATTGTTTACTTCCTGTTTATGATTTTTCTAAATAAAAGCTTTCATTCCCAACTCGACAAAATACACAACTTGAAGTGATGTCACACAAATTGAATACTCATGGAAAAGGTGATATTGCATTTAGATATATATATATATACATATCATGTTGTATTGTAGTACCGTCACGACACACTCTGTAGGAGTGGGATGCAGCATTGAAAGAAGAAAAACGCCCACTCCCAATGCTTCATGGGAAATGTAGGCTACCTGAAAGTATGTTGCTTTCACGTGCTGTCAGGAATTTTAAAATATTCACCCGAGTTGAGGAGACACGTTTAGGCTACATGCCTGATTTAATTTGTAATCTCCTCACCTTCTTTCTGAAACACGAACTATCTCTGCGCCACTTGAATTCAAAAATAAACAAGAGCCAAATTAGTTTTGTATAGCCTCTATTTGCTTTTATTTTCAACCCATACTTGAATGAGTGTCCAGTGTTGTTGATAACCTCAGAAGTGGGATCTTATGATGAGCACTTTAAGGCAGCATAAAACTCATCATCCTACTATCTGAATGATCTAAATCCCTTTTTTCTCCTCAATGGGTGAGATGAAGGGAAATAGAGTAGCATGCATGTATTATACTAGTGTGTGTGTGTGTGTGTGTGTGTGTGTGTGTGTGTGTGTGTGTGTGTGTGTGTGTGTGTGTGTGTGTGTGTGTGTGTGTGCGTGTGCGTGTGGTTATGTGTGTGGTTATGTGTGTGTGTGTGTGTGTGTGTGTGTGTGTGTGTGTGTGTGTGTGTGTGTGTGTGTGTGTGTGTGTGTGTGTAACACAGTATTTCAGGATCATCCACTTCCTTTAGGATGGGGATGCTGAAGGAGATAGCTCTGATGTTTCAGCTTTAGTCTTCTGCACACTCGTCTTAGCTTGTGTCTTGCTTTCCTCTGGAAGCAAATCATCAAGCAGGTCAGCCAAGGGCTCGTCTAGATCTGTGGAGAGGAGAGGAGATTTTACTCACACAAACACTGTGGATGTATCTCTATGGCTTTCCTAGCTATATTGACAATAAGGGGGTTTCTAAGCCATTTCCAGAACAGAAGTGTTCGCCACCAAATGCAGAAAAATGCAAATCTTACAGAAATCTCCAAATGTCAAATGTTTTTGATAACAAATCACAACATGGGTTTTTCTATGCAGTTCCTTAAGATCTTGGTGTCATAATGTGGTATTTTGGTGGGATTTCTGACCATTTATATCCATTTTAGAGTCGTCAAAAATTGTGAAATCAGGCACAAAATCTCTAACAAATGGTATCAAATCGAAAACAGAGATGTGTACTACACCTGTATGACCACAGTGTGGTGCACTGGTGCCAAAATTGATTACAATGATCTACAAGTATCCTACAAGAAAGTGGTATTTATTCTGTATCTGCAATCCGTTTTTGTAATTACCGTTTTTGTTGTACACAAGTCGGTCTGCATTTGCAACAATTAAAAATGAACATTGGTAGACGCCATTATGGTAGTTTTTTTTCTTCAATGCAGACCTTCTCTCCTCTCTGTTGGAGGCAGTTTGTTGAAATCTATCTTTGACAGATTTGTCTACTTGAAAACAGGAAAAAACCTTGTCAGGCTACAGACGCCGACGTTGGGCTTCTCCACACTGCAGTGAGGGACTTCTCCAGAGACTGGCTAGCTAGAGAAACTTTGGCTACCATGTGACCCATATCTGCTGAGACCCCCCTCCTCCTCTGCCCCTCACCCTGGTTTCCCCCGCGGTGGGCGTGGCTGTCGAATGACGCAATATTCACGCGTCGCCCCCCCCCCCCTCGTGTTATGATGTCGCGCAAGACAAGGAGCAGTAGCGTATTATTTCCCGGTTATATCCTTTCATAAGTTTAATTTACAAACAGAAACTCGTGTGTGCGGATGATATTATCACGAATATATAAACTGGAACAGCGGCTCTGTTTAACTCTTGAGGGGAAGAAGAAGCTCCTCTCTTCAGTGGTTTAGCTGTGAAGCTAACGTTAGCTGTATTAGCTGTGAACTCCATGGCTGTGAAGCATTAGCTGTGAAACTAACGTTAGCTGTGAAGCTGTTGGAGCTTTGAAGGATACAGTTTGTCAGTAAATCGTTCAGGAGGAAAAGTTCCTGTCTCTGTGTGAAAATGAAAATGTCCAAAGGCCAGAAGCTGAGAGCTGTGGTGGAGCAGCGCCTAAATGCGATTCCCGCTGAGCAGCAGGAGTGGAGCCCCAGTCTGCACCAGGAGGACCCAGAGCCTCCACACATTAAAGAGGAACAGGAGGACCCAGAGCCTCCACACATTAAAGAGGAGCAGGAGGACCCAGAGTCTCCACACATTAAAGAGGAACAGGAGGACCCAGAGCCTCCACACATTAAAGAGGAACAGGAGGACCCAGAGCCTCCACACATTAAAGAGGAACAGGAGGACCCAGAGCCTCCACACATTAAAGAGGAACAGGAGGACCCAGAGCCTCCACACATTAAAGAGGAACAGGAGGACCCAGAGCCTTCACACATTAAAGAAGAACAGGAGGACCCAGAGCCTCCACACATTAAAGAAGAACAGGAGGACCCAGAGCCTCCACACATTAAAGAAGAACAGGAGGACCCAGAGCCTTCACACATTAAAGAAGAACAGGAGGACCCAGAGCCTTCACACATTAAAGAAGAACAGGAGGACCCAGAGCCTTCACACATTAAAGAGGACCAGGAGGACCTAGAGCCCCCACACATTAAAGAAGAACAGGAGGACCCAGAGCCTCCATACATTAAAGAAGAACAGGAGGACCCAGAGCCCCCACACATTAAAGAAGAACAGGAGGACCCAGAGCCTCCACACATTAAAGAAGAACAGGAGGACCCAGAGCATCCACACATTAAAGAAGAACAGGAGGACCCAGAGCCTTCACACATTAAAGAAGAACAGGAGGACCCAGAGCCTCCACACATTAAAGAGGAACAGGAGGAACTCTGGATCAGTCAGCAGGGAGAGCAGCTTCAAGGGCTGGAGGAGGCTGATATCCCCAAGTTCCCATTCACTGCTGTTCCTGTGAAGAGTGAAGATGAGGAAGAGAAACCTCAGTCGTCACAGCTTCATCAAAGCCAAACTGAGGAGAACAGAGAGGCAAAGCCTCTAGCCAGCTGCTCAACTGAACAGATGAAAACAGAAGCTGATGGAGAGGACTGTGGATTATCAGAACCAGCCAGGAACATAGATCCAGCTAGTGATTTACAACCAACTAGTGATGACAAGACTTCAGACTCTTCTGAAGCTGAGACTGAACACAGTGATGAAGAATGGATGGAAACTAGTGAACCTCATTCAGGTTTAGACTCACAGAAAAACAGTGAAGTTCTTAAGAAGAAACACAGCTGCTCAGTTTGTTGTAAAATATTTGGTGGTAAAGCACATTTGAAAAGACACATGATAGTCCACACAGGAGAGAAACAATTTAATTGCTCAGTCTGTGGTAAAGGTTTTGGTCTTAAAGGAAACTTGAAGACACACATGATAGTCCACAGAGGTGATAAACTATTTAATTGCTCAGTCTGTGGTAAAGGTTTTGGTGGTAAAGCAAGCTTGAACAGACACATGATAATGCACACAGGAGAGAAACAATTTACTTGCTCACTCTGTGGTAAAGGTTTTGGTCAAAAAGGATCCTTGAAGACACACATGATAATCCACACAGATGAGAAACAATTTAATTGCTCAGTCTGTGGTAAAGGTTTTGGTCACAAAGGATCCTTGAAGACACACATGATAATCCACACAGGCGAGAAACAATTTAATTGCTCAGTCTGTGGTAAAGGTTTTGGTCGTAAATGGCAGTTGAAGTCACACATGATAATGCACACAGGAGAGAAACAATTTACTTGCTCACTCTGTGGTAAAGGTTTTGGTCATGAAGGAAACTTGAAGAGACACATGATAGTCCACACAGGAGAGAAAAAAATTAATTGCTCAGTCTGTGGTAAAGGTTTTGGTCATAAAGCAAGCTTGAAGTCACACATGATAGTCCACACTGAAGAGAAACAATTTACTTGCTCAGTCTGTGGTAAAGGTTTTGGTCGTAAAGCAAGCTTGAAGTCACACATGATAGTCCACACTGAAGAGAAACAATTTACTTGCTCAGTCTGTGGTAAAGGTTTTGGTTGTAAAGCAAGCTTGAACAGACACATGATAGTCCACACAGGAGAGTAAACACGAATTGTTATCTGGTGGAGGGGCATTCGAGTGTTTATGTATGCAAGTATGTAGTGTGCATGTGTGCACGCTTTGTTGTGTTATCCTGTGTGTGTGTGACAGTATTTCAGGCTCACCCACTTCCTTTAGGATGGGGATGCTGAAGGAGATAGCTCTGATGTTTCAGCTTTAGTCTTCTGCACACTCGTCTTAGCTTGTGTCTTGCTTTCCTCTGGAAGCAAATCATCAAGCAGGTCAGCCAAGGGCTCGTCTAGATCTGTGGAGAGGAGAGGAGATTTTACTCACACCAACAACTGGATGTTTTGTTTACACTGATGTTTGTCAAATGATATGAAAAATATGGCTGCCTGTGCATGCATGTTTAAAGGTTGGATAGTTATTTTGTGGTCGGTCCATCCATGGTAGCCTCATTTGGAGAGGGACAAAGTGGCAGGGCCTTTTTTCAAAGGGGTCCCTTGACCTCTCACCTCAAGATATCTGAATGAGAATGGCTTCTATGGGTACCCACAACTCTCCCCATTACAGACACGCCCACTTCCTGCTAATCACATTCAGTTATTGGCAAAATCCATGCCATGTTTTGCATGCAGTATAAATGTGTTATTTTCACTTATTCTATGTTAATATTTCTGCATACACTCGGGTCCCTAAACAGTCTTGGAATTGCATAAATTGGGTATCTGGAATGCTGAGACTCTTGTGGATTTACTGAGCTCAATTGTCTTCATGTGTGATGATGTTAGTCTCCAGGTTCAAAAAACACAGGATAATAAGATGTAAATATCCCTTGTGCAAGCACTTACTAGAGAGTCTTTTGATGGTATCTGCAACACTGAAGTGGCTAATGATGGAATTTGACACAGAGGGGCGAGGGTTAAAAGAGTCATTGGAGTCATCAGGTGGTAACCCCCCTTCACCGGCGTTTCGACGACAAAACCACTACACCTCTAGAGGGCTCGTCGGCAACACCTGGCGTCCCAGGTGTGCCCTCCTCTGCTTTCAACCCTCCCCTCTGTGTCATCTCCCACAGTTTATCAGCAGCACCGGGCAACAGCTTCCGTGCCAACTCCAACTCCTCCATGACAGTGGTATTGATGCACTGCAAACTTTGGTTTACATCCCGTTGCTGTGCTTCACTCGACTGATTTGACCTTGCCTTCGCAGATGTATGACAGTCAGAAGGGTATAGTCAACGCGAGGCCATAGTACAGTAGCCATTTCATTGTAGTGAGACCATTTTTCAAAACTTGTCCTGACTGAATAAAATGACTTAATGTGACCTCTAGGATAATCACAGCCTCATGAAACTTTACTTCCACTAACTAGAGACCTAGGGGCTCTATGGCTTTCCTAGCTGTATTGACAAGAGGGTTTCTAAGCCAGAACAGAACAGAAGTGTTCGCCACCAAATGCAGAAAAATGCTAATCTTACAGAAATCTCCAAATGTCAAATGTTTTTGATACCAAATCACAGCATGGGTTTTTCTATGGGGTTCCTCAAGGTCTTGCTGTCATAATGTGGTATTTTGGTGGGATTTCTGACCATTTTAATCTATTTTAGAGTCAAAAATGGTTAAATCGGGCACAAAATCTCGGTAACAAATGGTATCAAATCAAACACTTCTGAGACATAATTGAGCATGGGGATGGTCATCATAGGCTATAAGTTCCATCATAATGTTCTAATCTAAGCCCTTATACACTCTAAACTTTCACCATTTGAACACAATGTTTATTACAGATGTATGACTAGAAAAAGCTATTCCTGATTGTTTTGTTCAATATTAAATTATTACCCTCTCTCTAGAGGACACTAGGCTAGGGTATACATAAATTCATACAGCATCCAAATATACTTAGACATTATGTGAGGAAGTTACAGACATATCCCTGTCGCACTGAAATAGACTAACACTCCCTGAAAGTGAAACTCAGTACTGTCACGCTGAACTTTGTCTCTGTGGTTGGGGTCGAAAGTACAAAAGTTTGCGCAAAAAGTTAAAGGAACCAGGCATCTGCTTGTAGGGGCCTTTGGCAGAGTTTTGGGAGACTTTGTTGTTAACCTGAAAGCAAACACAACCATTAAGAAGATAGAACAACTTAAGCGTGACTTAATGAGTGAATTAAAAATTAGATTAATTCACACCATCTAATCTATAGAAAAAAGAGAGAACCTCACCATCATCAACATTGTGACCAAGTCATCAGTAGCAGCACTTTCCTCCAGGATGTGGTCCAGTGTTCTCTGGCAATCCTCACTTCTTCAAGGGTTTTAGTTAGAGTCTAACTCAAACCCTTGAAGAAGTGAGGATTGGTAATTGACCAGACCTCACTTTGCAGACATGTCGCTACTCCAAAAGGTCTTTTAAAGTCTCTGTGTGCTGATGTCGCCACCTAAAGGAGCCTTGCTGAACAGCACTTCACTCTGCATGCTGTTAAAGCTTTGAATCAAATAACACAAATATCTGCTCAGTACTTGCCTGTGTGCTGTAGCTGCCTGTTGTGATTTGATTACTTCATATTTGAAGTCCTTTTCATCTGGTGTTTCCATTGTTTTGGCCACACGTCAACGGCCTGCCTGTTGAAATGAAACAGAGATGAGAAAATATAAAGATCTCCTCTAACCTTTGAACCATTGGTCAGGGGAGAAAAAAAAGTTTTTTGTTCCTCCAAGTTGAACCTGCATAGGTGCAAATATTAAAGTCTCACTCAAAGACAGAAACAAGTGTGAGGAGGACACATGATAAGAGGAGGGGACCGTTGCTTAGATGCTTGGTCTATTCATTATTACAGGGTCACTAAAGGGTCATTCTGTGAACATGGTCCAAGAAAGAGAAGAGCTTGTAGCACCAAGTAATGTCATAATTTACCAGAACGTCAAAAACTTTCTTCTGGAGTGCTTCTTGTTCCCTCGTTTGCAGTGTTGGGGGTAACTCATTACAAAAGTAACATATTACATGTCATATATTACTTTTAGCAGTAAATCAGTAATATAACTTATTACTTATAGGAGTTCAGTAATATTATACCAGTTACTTTGTCAAGTAACTCAAGTTACAAATTGAGTTAAATTTGTTTTAAATCAAAGCACATATTTAAATCAAGATAGAACTGTCTGTTTTTATGCAAATAAATGATGAAGATTGTGTCAATGTCCAAATATATATGGATCTACCTATCTATCTATCTATCTATCTATCTATCTATCTATCTATCTATCTATCTATCCATCTATCCGTCTATCTTGGACCAAGACATTCTCCTCTGTGGGATCAATAAAACATCAATCTATCTGCAATGCAATAAAAACATTTATTGTAAAATTGTTTTGTCATTCAAATCATCTCCATTGCTGAATCCATAACAAACTGGTGCTGATTCTTGTTTTTGAAGATGAGATCAAAGGTCTCACTGCAAGCGTCAGATTTGAACCCTCTCCTGACTTGATCTCCTGATTTGAACCCTCTCCTGACTTGATCTCCTGATTTGAACCCTCTCCATGCGTCTTTCAAAGCAGAGGTGGCCAGGTGCTTCAGTCAGTGCTGGTCCAGTGACGGCTCCATTGGGTCTGTGAGGAGACACAGGTGTGTCGGTGTTGGTCGGACAGGTGTGGAGGCAAAGTTCCCTCGGCACGGGTTTCTCCATTGGTCGGAAAATGGGCGTGTCTTTTCTCGGCACTGGGTTTGAGTTAAGTTGGTGATTTATTTATTTATTTATTTATTTATTTATTTGTTCCGATCATGATGTTACATACATGATAATACATACATGCAATTCAATATATACACATTCCATGGCCGGAAAGGAGCAGGAAGAAGAAAAACTTATATTACCTGCCCCCTATTCAAAACTTAAATAAACAAATTAAATGGTCTGCCGATTCCAATTACAACATTTCAATAAGACAGCACATTTATAACTCATATGGGAAGAAATACAAATAAAGTTATGAGCCGCGAGTTTGAAACAAAATTTACAAATATTAGAAATATCTATGACATTTAGGCAACAATTTCATATTGCCTAAATACTCTTTGTTTATACAATTTTTTGAACTGAAAAACACTTAAACTAGCCTTTACATCATTAGGTAATGAATTCCACAGTTTGATACCTGTAACTGAAACACACATCTGTTTTAAGGTGGTCCGTGCATACTGATGCTTAAAATGATATTTCCTTCTATTGTCCTCGTCCATTGAACAAAAAACAAACAATTTTTGCAAATTTACTGGCAAAATACTGCGTTTTGCTTTGTACAAAACTAACAGTGTCTGTAATTCAATTAAATCTTTAAGTTTGATTAATCCAGATTTAATAAACAGTCTGTTGGTATGTTCTCTAAAGTCTACATTATGAATGATTCTTACTGCCCTTTTCTGTAATATAAACAATGGCTTTATGTTGCTTGGATATGTGTTGCCCCACACTTCCACACCATAAGAAAAATAAGTGATCTGCTGATTTTAACATACATATTGATAAGACCATTGACCATTTGCTAACCAGTTTACTGACATGTTATCAACCTCTATAAAATAATATTTTACCTGGGCACTTCACACAGACTACCCGAAGTAAAGACACCGGAGCACTCTTTTCCGTCTGCACGTTTTAATAGAAGGGGCTGACTGACGTTTCGACAGACAAGTCTGTCTTCCTCAGAGTCAAGCAGAACACTGAAAAATGGGAGGTTTATATACCCTCCTCCACAGTGATGTCATTAGCAGCCATTTTGAATAATAATAATAGGAAAAACAATGACACAAATATGACATCAAACAATTTACAAATGGGGATATGAATGTGGGGGGAAAAAATGTATATATATATAATACATATATCACTGTTTTCCCAAGGACGATAGGCTACCTATCGAAGGGGGAAAAAACCACAAATCAACATATACCCATCACTATTTACAGTATTTACATGTTCTAAATTTGTGTCATTGTTTTTCCTATTATTATTATTCAAAATGGCTGCTAATGACATCACTGTGGAGGAGGGTATATAAACCTCCCATTTTTCAGTGTTCTGCTTGACTCTGAGGAAGACAGACTTGTCTGTCGAAACGTCAGTCAGCCCCTTCTATTAAAACGTGCAGACGGAAAAGAGTGCTCCGGTGTCTTTACTTCGGGTAGTCTGTGTGAAGTGCCCAGGTAAAATATTATTTTATGCATATTGTCCTCCACTGTTGAGCACCAGGACCCTTTTTATTCCAAACCTGGCTGAAGCGCGCTGGACTCTATTACTAATGTTATCAACCTCTGTTTGAGTTCATAGCACACTGCCGGGCCTACAAAATGATCAAGGTCAAACTCTTGACCTGGTTATTTCTAAAGGCCTTGATATAACCCCAAAGTGCACTCTTGATGTTGGCATTTCAAGTCACTTTTTTTCAATGTTGCTTAGAAGATGACCAAACATGAACCTGGTTTAAAATGAGTCAAAAAACGCTCCATTTGGGGCGTCCAGGTAGATTCCCTGCCTACCAACATGAGGGTCGCAGGTTCATGCCCCCTTGTTACCCCCGGCTTGGTCTGGCGTCCATACAGGCAGAATGAGGGTATGTGTCCTGGTCGCTGCACCAGCGCCTCCTCTGTTCGGTCGGGCGGAAGGGAACCGGTGGGAATAGCGTGATCACCCCACGTGCTACATCCAGCCGGTGAAGCTCTATGCTGTCGGGTGAAAAGAAGCGGCTAGCAACTGCCCATGTATCGGAGGAAGCATGGTGCTAGTCTACGGCTCTCCCCAGATCGGCAGAGGGGGTGGGGCAGCAGGGGGAATTGGCCAATTACAATTGGGGAGAAAAATCAGAAAGAAAGAAAAAGACGCTCCATTTGTGCAGACACTAGATATACTATACTAACTCTGTTAGGAGTAACTGGTCATAGTCTACACCTGTTGTATGAAATGTGCTATATAAATAAACTTGCCTTGGTTTTGTGTCAAATACATTGTTATTTTGTCTGCGCCATAAAACCTTTGTTCCAATTTTCCAGTGTTGTGCAGTATTTAATTTGTATGTCTACACTAGACAATACATGGGGCGGCTGTAGCTCTGGATGAAAGAGGTCGGTGGTTCGATTCCCAGGTCCTCCCAAGTCTGCATGTCGAAGAGTCCTTGGGCAAGATAATGAACCGCAAATTGCTCTTGATGGTGTGTGTGCCAGTACCCTGCATGGCAGCTTGCCACCATTGGTGTATGAATGGGTGAATGTACCTACTGATTGTAAAGCGCTATATAAATGCAGGCCATTTACCATTTACATTTTGACAGTGATTAACAGTGATGTTTGTGTTTTACTTACATAACCATACAACACATTTTGATCATTAATTAAAATATATATAAAAAAAACACTTGAAGAAATAAGAGTTGAGTAGACAATCAAACTCATCTGAGGTTTATTAACATCTGGATTATTTTGCAAAATAACCAACAGAAGAGGTGAGAAAAATATCACTGTTGCAACAAAAACGCACTGACACACAAACATCACACTCATCGTAACATATCTCCATCATGAAACAGTCTTAAGCCACATCAGAAAAAAATAGAGAAATCCAACAGTCGCCAACCCCACAGATCTCATGTTAGTAAACCTTAGGGACAATATATCTTCAATATATGTCAATACAAAATATGATGCTCTGTATGGTGGGTCAGAAAAAAGAATGGTGATATTAGCTGCATGTTATTCTGCTGTAGTAAATAATCACAAATCAGACAGTTTCACAAGCTCTCCATTTACTTTGTAATGACATTCTTACATTGTTGTTTACATTCTAGCAATGCAATGTCAGAAACAAACATAATTATTCATAATCAGACTGTCACTGAACTTTGATTCATTGATTACATGTGTGGTTGGACAGAGAGAAGTTTGTTCTGTCTGCAGACAGTGGAGGGCGCTCTTCAGGTTAGATGCAGCAGTGTTTCTTCAGACTAGATGACTGAGTGAACATTTTCTTACAGCAGTCACACCAGTAGCCTGTTTCAGTGTGAATGCGTTTGTGTGTTGTTAGGGCACTTGAGTGCCTGAAACTGCTCCCACATTGGTCACAGTGGTAGGGCTTCTCTCCAGTGTGAATGCGTTTGTGTGTTTTTAGGTCACCTAACTGACTGAAACGGCTCCCACATTGGTCACAGTGGTAGGGCTTATCTCCAGTGTGAATGCGTTTGTGTGTTTTTAGGCCATATAACCGACTGAAACTGCTTCCACATTGGTCACAGTGGTAGGGCTTATCTAGAGTGTGAATGCGTTTGTGTGTTGTTAGGGCACTTGAGTGACTGAAACTGCTCCCACATTGGTCACAGTGGTAGGGCTTATCTCCAGTGTGAATGCGTTTGTGTGTTTGTAGGTGACCTAACTGACTGAAACTGCTTCCACATTGGTCACAGTGGTAGGGCTTATCTCCAGTGTGAATGCGGTTGTGTGTTTTTAGGCCATCTAACCGACTGAAACTGTTTCCACATTGGTCACAGTGGTAGGGCTTATCTCCAGTGTGAATGCGTTTGTGTGTTTTTAGGTTACCTAACACACTGAAACTGCTCCCACATTGGTCACATTTGTAGGGCTTATCTCCAGTGTGAATGCGTTTGTGTTTTTTTAGGCTACCTAACAGACTGAAACTGCTTCCACATTGGTCACAGTGGTAGGGCTTATCTCCAGTGTGAATGTGTTTATGTCTTTTTAGGCTACCTAACCGACTGAAACTGCTTCCACATTGGTCACAGTGGTAGGGCTTCTCTCCAGTGTGAATGCGTTTGGGTCTCTTGTTGGTGTCTCTCTGTTTCTATAAAGACACAAAGAAAGAATTAGCGCATGGGGACTGTGTGTGTGTGTGTGTGTGTGTGTGTGTGTGTGTGTGTGTGTGTTGCGATATCAGTGATACAACAGTGATATTTTTCTCACCTCTTCTGAAGAATTCATTTTGACAATGCTCCTCCCCTCCTACGCCAGATGTCTGTCCTCCCACCAAGCAGCTCTGTAGATACAGCAGGGGTTAAATTAAATCAGTCATATACAATTTAATTACAAATTGGGGTCTCAAACTCTTTAGGAAATTGTTCAAAATTGAATGGTATGTTGCTTAAAATGTATTGAGATAATCATAGGTTTGAAGGTATACAAATATTACAATCTAAAGGTTGAAGATTTCTGAGTTTTTAAATAGCAGAGGATGATTTCAATGAATAAATTAAGACAGATTCCTATATCAGATCTCTTGGCCATGTGATCTCATCTCATGGCTTTTGCCTCAAAGACATCGATGACTGGATGTCTGCCCACCACCTCAAGCTCAACCTTGGTAAGACAGAGCTACTCTTCCTCCCAGGGAAAGACTGCCCTCTCACAGACCTCTCCATCTCCATTGACAATACCACTGTACTGTGCTTCCCTCCCAAACAGCTAAGAACCTTGGGGTGATCCTTGACAACACAATAAGAGCACTTAACAATTCTACAGTAAGGCACTGTACCAGTGTTTCCAGATGGAAGACATGTATCTCGTGTCACTGAGATTGGGTTGAGACAGCAACATAATGAGCATATTCTGAGACATATTCAGACCACAGATAAACCTATACATCAGGTTTCTCAACAGGGCATGAAAGGTGCTCACTCCTGCCCACAAAACATTTCACTGGCGCTGCTACACCTTGGCTTCCTAAGAAGGATCCTCAGGCAGTCATTATAAGCAACCTGGAGCTTTTGAATGCTAGTCTGCTTAAACTTGACCCACAGGGGGGGCAGTATACAGAGGAGTACAGTAGGCTCTAAACAGGTTTACCTTTACATCATCTGAGCAAAAATAAAACTTCTTCCTCAGCATGTTAGCTCGAGCATACAGTACACGCCTCTGTCTGTACATGTCATCATCATCACTCATTTGATCAGTTATAATATGACCCAAATATTTAGTTTGACAACAAACTGCCAGCACCTGCCCAGACAGATAAAAAGAAGGAAAGGAGAGATCCTTATCACCTCTTGTTCTGCAGATCATAGTGACACTCTTTTTAGCATTATATTTCACATCAAAACGACCTCACTGGGTCTAAGAAAAAACCCAAAGTCCAGGATGAGGATCCCCTACTCCCTGACAAATTAAATGCATTTTACTGCCGCTTTGATGTCCAGTCAGGTGAACGCCCCAGAATAGCTGACAGTGTGGGCGGGGCCTGTAACCCCTCCTTTCATAGTTGAGGAGCACCAGGTTAGAGCCCTACTATGTAAGCAACATGTCAGGAAAGCTGCAGGGCCAGACAATGTTCTTACCTTTACTTTGAAAAACTGTGCCGACCAACTTGCCCCCGTTCTTACTGATCTCTTTAACTGTTTTTTGTGCACACTTAAAATCCCGGCATTGTATAAATCTGCCACTGTCATTCCTGTGCCCAAAAAACCCAACCCTTCTTGCCTAAATGATTACAGGCCCATTGCGCTGACCCCTGTGATAATGAAGGTTTTTGAACGGCTTGTATGCGACCACCTGTCTAGCATTGTAAAACTAGACAAATATCAGTTTGCCTACCAGCCCAACAGGTCTGTAGAGGATGCTGTGTCCATGTGCCTCCACACCATCCTGCTACATCTAGAGGCCTCTGCCACTTACGCCAGAATTCTTTTTATTGATTTTAGTTCCGCGTTTAATACGATTGTGCCTTTTAAATTATTTGAAAAACTTAAACTGCTGGGTATTGATGACTCTCTGTGCCACCTGATCTTGGACTTTCTCTCAGACCGAGAACAGGTGGTTAAAATTGGCAACCTGCTCTCTAAGTCTCTGACCCTGAACACCGGAGCCCCCCAGGGCTGTGTTCTCTCTGCTTTCCTCTATCTTGTTTACACAAACGACTGTGTCTCCCTCTCCGACTCTGTCCATTTCTTTAAATATGCTGACGACACAACAGTAGTGGGTCTAATCAAGAACGACGATGAATCAGCCTACAGAGCTGAAGTACACAGGCTTGTCGACTGGTGTAAAGAAAACGACCTGCTCCTAAACACTTCCAAAACAAAAGAAGTGATTGTAGATTTCCGGCGCGGTGAAGCAGTTCACCCTCCTCTGCTCATCAATGGCCAGCAGGTGGAGCGAGTGAACAGTTTTAAATTTCTTGGCACAACCATTTGTGAAAACTTAAAATGGGAGGCCAACACCGACCTCATTATTAACAAGGCCCACCAGAGGCTCCACTCACTGTGACAGCTCAGGAAGTTTGGAGTGTCCAAGGAGGGGAAGCTCAGCTTTTATAGAGCCACTGTTGAGAGTGTCCTCACTTTCTCAGTGTCTGTGTGGCACGGCAACACAAGCGAGCACGACAAGGCTCGGCTAGAGAGAATAGTACGCACGGCATCAAAGATCATCGGCTGCGACCTTCCTTCTGTGGCCTCCCTATACGCCACACGCATCAAGCGCAAGGGGGAGAAGGTGATGCGAGACCCCTCGCACCCCGCTTACTCCCTCTTTAAGCCCCTCCCCTCTGGTAGGAGGCTCCAGAGCATAAGGTGTAGGACATCTCGCTTCAAAAACAGTACATATCCTGAGGCTGTCCGACACCTCAACTCTAGCCCAAGAGCACAGGCACTTTGTGCTAGAAGGGTCAACACCAGCTAGGTTTTTTTGCACTTTATCACTAAAAAAGCACTTTAAAAAATAGTTTAGCACTTTATCGAGCATTATTTTAGCTTTTTGTGGCACTGCGGCACTCTGCTTTTTTAACAGGTTCCATGAATTGCTTTTTAACACGTTAAGTGCCATAGCCGAGATATCTCGTCTTACATAATCCAACGCTTGAGTGCCAGAGCCGAGATATCTCGTCTTACATAAACATTTTTTTTTTTTGACGGTGGGACATCAATCAACAACTTTTACATCTTCGAGATCACTATTGGAGCAAGAGAATGTGTATAATCTATTTTACCGACCCACTAAGTGTTGACAGTGCTCCCCCAGACGAGCGAAATCAAAGAAAAAACTGCCGCGGGAGCAAGCCATTCAAGGAAATGGCGAGGCGATTTTACAGTAATCCATTCCAGACTTGTCTTGCCCGAGAGCGGCCGCGCAGGCAGCAGCACACAGAGAGCGGAGAGCGATTTGCAAAATAGATTATAGGTGAAACACACTTTGAAACACCTCAGAAAGGCCAGAATCAACATCTGCCCATCGCCCACGCATTCCCCGGCCCATCTTGACTCGCACAAGGAGCGTCCGCACGCAGGCAAGCAGGCAGGCAGGCACGCAGGCAGGCAGGCAGGCAGCAGCAACGCGCTTCTGACACGCCCGCTGTAGAGCCAGGAGGAAGGAGGAGAAGACACACGGAGGGAGGAGTTTGAATGAGAGGGGTGTTTCCTGTTGTTATGGAGGAAATTACTGTTCAAAACTATTGTTTAGAATGTCTGACGGTCTTACTGATGCCAAAAATGAATGGTTAAAGTGACTGTTCTATCGAATTTCACAAAAAGCCATTTATCTCTGAATAAATTTCCAGACGCTGAAACCATGCTGTACTCAACGGCTAATATCTACATAACTACTAACTCTACAAACTAACTCTTTTAGACAGAGAAAGCACACATTCTATTAGTTATTTTTAGATGATTGGTGTTCATGAATTCTTAACAGAAAATAATCCTTGGCTCTTGTAAAATGAGCCAGAATCCTCAAAAAAAAACCTGGCACAACTTACCTACAGGATGAAAAAATGGCTGGCACTCAATGTGTTAAAATGTCGTTATTATCCTTTTTATTACTTCCTTGTTTTTTTATGTATGGAACTCTCTGCATCTATGAGGCCATTTACACCTGGCGTTAACATGCATTTTATGTTATCAGATTGCAATCAGATTGTGTTTTATCACTTGAAAGTACAGGTGTAAACACCCCCAAAATGCATTGAAGAAGGATTGCAATCTGATCGGCCAAACCACCTCCAGAGGTGGTCAGGGATGCATTGTGTACAATCAATCAATCAATCAATCAATCAAACCTTTATTGGCAGACGCTTGGTCCATAGATGTCACATACACATTGAACACAAGTGTAAATGCAATGTGTCCTCTCAATCTGGATACAACAACTTTATGTGGATTGAGATAGAGGACAACCATGTCTGCAATCTGATTGCAATCTGATGGCAGAAAACGCATGTTAACGCCAGGTGTAAATGGCCTCTATGTCTCCTGTGATTCTATGTGATTCTATGTGAGCACTTCTGCACCAAGACAATTTCCAATCAACCATGTGTTGAAATGGCAAATAAAGTTCTATTCTATTCTATTCTATTCTATCATTATGTAACGCTGCCTGGAGGTCGGGTGGCCCTGCTGGGTGTGTGGGGCCGGGAGATGGGCTCTTAGCCTGGGTAGTGCAGGCCTGGAGGTCAGGGTGGCTCATGGGTTGGCTGTGCTGGCTACCAGACATATCAATGGAGTGCAATAAAAATAACTTTGTTTTGAGAAAGGTGCGCGAGGAATTAACGTTGGTTGGCGACTGAAGTAAGTTCAGAAAATGTGTTTTACGAGTTACTCCAGCTACGTTATATGTATACAATGGTTTTAACATGCAGGGCAGGCTAGCAATGGCGTTAGCCGCTGTTTTTCATTATTTATCGGCTTAATATTACTATAACTTTACAACCGATAACGATAGCTGGAATAACACAATAATACACATATTTTCAGAACTGACCAGGTTGTCCAACTGACAGGAAATGTGTTTTATAACGTTAACTCCCGTCCCGGGTAGGATGGATGAGGCCTAGTAGTACACAAGCACCGTTAGCTCATCGCTAACGGATTAGCATCACATACAAACTGACGTTTTATTTTTTGTAGGCTATTAAAGCAACAAACGTTTTTATATGCATATCTGGGGGAAATGCTTTGACTGTGGGGATGTTCGTTCTTCACAAGCTCCTCTCTTAGTAACGATATAACAGGCAATAGACCAGGCAGCCTGGCTCACGCACTCACTGGGCTAACGTTAAGTTGGGCTGAGGGTGAGTGAGGCCTGACTGCAGCCCGGAGGCCTGAAATCTCCGACAACCAAAATCAGATTTTCGTACAGGCGTCATTTTGATAAACTGATCTCATAGTGGGAATCTTCCTGGTTACTTTTGGCGAGACAAAAAATATTACAACTTAAAGTGTTATATTTACAGAGCTAGACTGTATATAAATACACAGCGCACTGTGCGCATTCTAGAAACAGCAGCTCTACATAAGAAAGTTCAGAGGGGTGTGGAGCTCTCAGAGGTTCTCAATCAAGGGCGCTACTGCGCAGAATCTGGTTCAGTGATCTGGCCGGATTTTGGCTTCAAAAAAACATACAGGGAGGAGATAGGGACACTCCCTCCATTCATATTATAACTCAATGGTTCGATGCCTGTCGGAGAGAAATAGCCTGGTTCGATGTTGAATCCGTTCACCTGCGTCGTATTCTGTACTGCTTGAGATATGTCATTGTGTATAGCATTTGTATTGCCTGTCCTATTGTGGCCCTCAGTTTCCCCCCTGGGGGGTTGATCAAGTATATTGTAGGTAAATGCTCAACGCCATGTCTGCGGTGCGAGGGTGCACGGCCACATCTCTTGTGTCGAACATGAAAGACGGTCAACAACATATTTGTGGTTTGGAGGTTTTTTTAAGTGATAATTATGTGTCAATTCCACTACAGGGGAGAATTGATCTCTGAAGTTCGGTGGAAAAATATCGGCATATCGGATATCTGCATAAAAAATCATCATGCATCCCTAATTACAGGGCGACTTATTCATTGTCTTTCTTTATCTCATGTATTTTAACCTAATAGGTTAAGTCCAGTTCTGTAGCAAATTATATCAAACTACACAACCCCCAACCCCCCCCCCCCCCCCCCCCCCCCCCACACACACACACACACACACACACACAGAGAAAATTTTATCAAACTGGGGACAGCAGCCTAACATTAACTGTGCTCAAATTGACATAATGATGATGGGAAACCTCTGATCACATGTGCTGTGTATTACTGATTCACTGTATGGACATTTTGTGTTGTACCCACTCAGCGTTACCTGCTTTGGTGATTTCTCACTGTTAGGTAAGCGGAGAGTCATCTTCAACACCCCTTGATCCAAATTGATCGCATGCCCTTCTTTCCCCAAAACTCGTTCTCGGTCTGTTTGAAAGACAGACACACAAGTCAACCATTTTCGGCAAAATCATTCTCAAAGAGCCTAATGTTAAAAGTTGTCATCTAGCTGTGTGGCCTGACTCACCCTCCTCTGTTTTGAAGCGCAGCACCGCCGCCCCGCTGCGTTCCTCATACTCAACTCGACAGTCGCCTGATGATGAGCCGTTTGATTTCTTACTTTGGAAATAGTTCACCAACTTGTTTTTCAGTTTGGGGATCTTGTTTTCACCGAGCTCGACGAGCAAGGCGTGGGGATACGCGTCGTCCATCGCTGCCCGCTGCCCCGAGCCAACTCGCCTCGCTGCGTGGAGACTGGAGGGAGAGACCACTCCATAGTAACCTCCCGTCACCAGGCTCTTCTCGGCGAGAAAGAGATGATGTCACCCTGCCTGTTTCCGGCCTAGAGCCCGCCCTAGACAGGAAACAGCGGAAATAGCTCGTTAACTTGACAATTCAGACACAACGAATAAGAAAATAAAACGGCAAACAACAAAACAAAAGATGCACGTACCGAACAAAGTTTTTGAAGAAGTTCTTGTAGAAACATCGCGGATTCACAATCTCACATATTTTAAGCCAATACAGAAGCTTTACTTTTCAAACAAATTGCCAGTTGATGGAATAGTTATAACGCTAGTTGTCTGCACCACGGACTGTGTTGTATGTTACGGAACTAAACAGGAAACAGGAAGTGTAACAACCAAAACAGTCCGTGCATAATAGAAGAGTTCCGACATCTCCATTCACGTCACTCCAATGGACCAGTTTTTTTCCAGGAAGTAGAAAGTGGAACTCTTCAGTAAAAAAGCAGCACTGTCGAGTTGCATCAAAATAGACAGTGTTGTACTTTGAAAGGGTTTTTCATCCCTTGAAATGAATCAAATTGTACATTATCGGCTTTATTTTAACATGCAAAAGTAGCGCGAGACCCATTCCTGGCTGTTCATTGGCTAATGATTCTTGCATTTTGGTCCTCCGCTGACGCCACTCTCTTACTAGAGGACACAAGTCCGTGGTGCCACTGTACCAGGTCCTATATATATATACCGGTATATATATATATATATATATATATATATATATATATATATATATATATATATATATATATATATATATATATATATATATATATAAATAGTCTGTTTTCCTTCATTGGAGCAGGTCATATAGACTTAAAGCCAATTTTACACTCAATTCAATCCAAGGGTGCTTTATTGGCATACAATACAAAGGTATTGCTACATAAAGATCAATCGATCTTAGATATACAATAGATATGTCAACAAATATAAATCAATAAAATAACCAAATAAAGTAATATTAGATCAAATGTTCATAATAAAGTAAATGAATCAATCAGTTTCTATAAATATGACAGTATCAGTGTGTGTTGTCCGACACAGTGACACTGAGACATGTTTAGCTGCAGTAGAGTCACATTCCTTTTTCTCTCCAACAAGATATTGGAGTTTTTCATATCATGGAAGGTTTTCAAAATCTGTGCACATTGTTTTGAATTTGGGGAGGCAGAGATCTCTGATTCATAGTTTGCACAAATGCAAACACTCTTACAGTGACTCTCATACACTCTTTTCATGACTCATTAGACCAAAACCCATTCACTAAAATCCATATTTTATTTTCTATAATATTTTCCACTGACAGCAGAAGAATGTGATGAAACAAGGTTAGTGAGAAACTTCCCTGGCCTGAGATAAACACATGCACAGCAGCATCTGACCTCTCTGCTCTCTTCAGTGTATGTGCCAAACTGAGCTCTCTGTCAACCCAACCCAACACACCACACACACACACACACACACACACACACACGCACGCACGCACACACGCACGCACGCACGCACGCACGCATGCACGCACACACACACACACACACACACACACACACACACACACACACACAAAACCACTCCTTCAGCTGTGATAACTTCACTTGAGCCCATATAAACATCCACAGAAGAAAACCAATAGGTTATCATTTTGCATTAGTTATTAAATTAAATTCCATCCTCAGAGTACACAGCTCTACTGTCATCAATCTGTAATGTTCAGTGTATTACATGGATGGCAAAAAAATGTGTGTGTGTGTGTCTTGATTGTGTGCCCTGGCCTGTCTTATCTGTCTCTGCTGTCTCCTGACTAACAGACAGTTGACATTGAATGTCTCTGCAGCTTAGGTCAGGTCATAGCCTGACACACAAAGCTGTGTGCAAACTTTGGCCTCCTATCTTATCATCCATCCATATAATAATGTTTTCACTACATGTTGTGTCCTTTGCCACTCTGTGAAGCGCATTGTGAAAATGGGCTTCATAAGCAATTCCTTTATAGGTCTTACATTTTGATTTAGCACAACCATATGAAACTAGAAGACGTATTTTAGATTCAGAATGTAAATTTTCTGTAAAATAATATCATTCATTGGAATTTCACATATCAACATTTATTTTTGGCCCACGGCCATCCATCCAGATTCATATTTTGACCCTTCATAGAAAGAATGGAAATAATTTGGGCACGTCTGCGCTAAGCCGTCTATATAGTGAATCAAAATTAACAGTTGAGACAGTTCGGACAGTAGTAAAAATTGTATTTAATTATTTAACATTTATATTTAACAGACAAAAAGCAACTGAGATATACATCCCTTTTACAATGCTGACCTGGCCAAGAAGGCAGCAAAAATCACACGTCAGGGCATGATAAAGACAATATTTACAATACCGTACTTACAATATGGAAAGCAATTAAATTGGGGGAAAAATACAAACACAGAAGAACATTACAGAAGATATGGCATTCTAAATTACTAATTTTGACAGGAGCAGGTAATGGCGAGGACCTCTGTGATCTTTTGTTAGAAACTAGCCAAAGAAATATGATGATCCAGTTTAAGTCGACTCCTTAAGTCGACTCCTTTTCCCCCACACTCATGGCACCTCAAAACCAAGCGAAGTGCTGGATCTGAGGCTGTAGGAGTTACGTACCTCCTTAAACTTGGAGCAGATGTAGCGGGGTAACTTGTCTAAGATGGCTTTATACATTAAAATGTGCCAATGCTGCATCCTGCCCAAAGCAAGTGAGGGCCAACCAATCAGAGAATATCAATAGAATGCTGATTAAGCGCTTATATTGATCAAAAAGCTTAGTCCAGATTGAATCATTCCAATACACATCCTGTTTAAATAATTTGCTTACAGTGATAACTTTGGGCCTTGTCACACCTGAGAACAAAGGAGAAATGTTTAAAACTACAATAATTAAGTGCCAAAAATGAACCAATGAGATACAGCAGCGATACTTGGTGCATGTCTCTCTGTATATGGAGAAATCACAGCATCTCAGTCTGTCTGTCTGTGTTTGAAACAGCTGGAGGCCTCAATTTGTATGGCTTTTTAAAGTCAACCAGTAGGCTAAATAGCATTACTTTATATGTAGTGTATTCATCTCATAAATATACAAATGTCAATTAGATCCACCACAGATAGCAATTTAATGTTTACTCTCCTGTGTGGATTATCATGTGTCTGTTGGCTCCTTTTTCACCAACACATTTACCACAGACTGAGCAATTGAACTGTGTCTCACCTGTGTGGACTATCATGTGTGACTTAAGACTCGTTTTTCACCCACACATTTACCACAGACTGAGCAAATATGTTTTCTCTCACCTGTGTGGACTATCATGTTAATTTGTCAAGTGTCATTTTTGACCAAATAATTTACCACAGAATGAGCAATCAAATTGTTTCTCTCCTGTGTGGCCAAAAAACTGAGCAACACAAGTGTCTCTTCCCAAGAACTTCATTGTTTCTCTGTCAGTCTAAACCTGGGTGAGGTTCACTAGTTTCCATCCATTCTTCATCACTGTCTTCAGTCTCTTGTTCAGAGGAGTATAAAGTCTTGTCATCACTTGCTGGTTGTAATCTACTAGCTGGATCGAAGTTCCTGGCTGGTTCGATACTCCACCCGCTTCTGTTTTCATCTGTTTAGATGAGCTGGTGGTTAGAGGTTCTGCCTCTCTGTTCTCCTCAGTTTGGCTTTGATGAAGCTGTGAGGACTGAGGCTTCTCTTCATCTTCTTCACTCTTCACAGAGACAGGATAGCCCCAGCTTGGTTGGGCGTCCATACAGGCACGATTGGCTGTGCCTGAGGACGGGAAGCCGGATTGGGGGTATGTGTCCTGGTCGCTGCACTAGCGCCTCCTCTGGTCGCACCTTGCGACGTCCTACCGGTGAAGCTCTCCGTCAGGTGAAAAGAAGCGGCTGGCTACTGCACATGTGTCGGAGGAAGCATGGTGCTAGTCTCGGCTCTCCGCAGATCGGCAGAGGGTGGAGCAGCAACCAGGGCAGCCAATAGGGCAGCATGGGGATACATTGGCCAAGTATAATTGGGGAGAAAATGGGGGGAAATCAAAAATAAAGTTTAAAAAAAGAGTGAAAAACGAATCCTGATCTGAGGAAGGAGGCTGACTTTCATCATGTTGGTGCTTGAGTATTTCTTCTGGATAGCCTGGAGGGAAAGATAAGGCATTAGGTCATGATGCTAAAAACTCATTTCATCTTATTGAGACTGCACTGTTAGCAAACAACTTACCATTAACTCTGGCTGCCCCAGACTCACAGCCACCACATTTCTGGCAAGGCAGTCCATGATTGGCCTGAGGTGGTCCTCATCATAAGATGAGTAGTCCTGCTGCGTGGGAGACTGCAACACAAAGAGAGAAGAGAACAACTCACTCATGTGTTGGTTGATTATTTAAGTCATGTAATGTGCCTTATGATCTCATGTTGACTTGCTTTAGTCAGTAGTTGAATACATTTGTAGCCATACAGACTTCAGTCAACTCACCCATTCCAGCCCATGTACCAGCAGCTGGGAGAGGCACAGGGAAGCAGCAGCCAGCTCAGACGGCCGGTAATGCACCACGTTGTAGTCTGGCAGGGTTAACTCCATCAGGTAGTTGGCCATCGTGTGTGTCATTACATCCGTCTGGAAAGACAAAAAGACAGTCATTTTGAGAGCTCTGATGACATAAACCGCATGAAGACAGGAGACAAAATTCAAACGACTACTACTACTCTACAACTTCTAAAAAAAGCCTTCTGCCAACAGCCATAAATGCATGTAGAATTCATCCCCAAGGTGTTGGCGAACTATTTAGTAGACACACTCACATTTGCAGCCTTTAAAGCCCTCCTGAGGAAGTGTGGTGGCAGAGGACGTCCAAGCTCAAAATTGAGGCACTTCAACATCGCCTGCTCCATCTTCAGAATCTGGGCCTCTGTATCGGCTGCCATGGAGGCAAAGTCTGCAACTGCCGGGCTGTAGTTCTCCTCATACTTTGAGGCCAGCAGGATGGCGGTCACACCAACAAGGCGCAGCTCACTAGGAGGCACTGGATGGACCTGCAGTACATTAAGACAAGTGTTAGCTAGTTCACACAGAAAGGTAAAACAAGAAAACGTTGAAAACAGTTTGTAGCCTACCTGTAGGAAACGATCCAGGATCGCAATCATGAGGTACAATGTCTCCTGAAGCAGTCCAAAGTCAGAGTGAACCTGCATCATCCAGCCAACTAGACGAGCTCGCATGTCTTCAGTGATTTCATAACCCTCCAGGTACGTGGGGCGCACAGCCTGCTGCACCTGTATGGAGACAGAACAAATAGTAATATAAAACACACACTTCAATGCCAAATTAAGAGCATAGCAGCTCAAAATAAGATAATCAGTGTGGTACAGTATTAGATTATAAATAAACTAATAAGGGTGGCATTAGATTATATATCTAATGGACGTTTCGGTCAGCGGCCCTTCTTCAGCGTGTAATGGCAAATAAAGAAAAACATTGCATGGATGCAACTGGGACGTATCCTCAGTGATGTACCCTGGGGTCATAGGATGTTTCGGGTCTCGCAACATCATACACCCTCGCCCAGGTGACCCAGCCGGGGCTGGCCAAGCCCCAACTTACGTCCCAGTAGCTACCCACGGTCAGCCCTCCAGGAAGGGTCTGGTCACGTGGTCAGGGCCACTCAATCCCCTGCTCCGGAACTACTCTGCCGGGACCGGGGGGGGGGGGGACTCTGGTACATAGAGGGACCGGGCTCTGTGGGTTGCCACCCGGCCGGGCTCCTCCCTCGTCTCACCAGGTCTACGACCTGTGCGCTGCACCAGACTCCCCCGCTCCAAACATCTCATTCCGAGGTGATGGTATCTTAGTGGACACCATGCAGTACCAGTACTTGGTGGCACTGCAGTCTCCACTTGCAGCTTGAATGGCCCTCCTAAAAGGCCTCTCGTGATTACAATTACATGTAACGAAATGTCCACTGTGTGTAGCAATAAGTCTATTAACTTGGAGTGCTGTCCTTTTCCTTATATATATATATATATATATATATATATATATATATATATATATATATATATATATATATATATATATATATATATATACACTAACCATGCAGGGCCACTTGAAGGGATATTCAATTAGGCTAGACTTTGAACTGTAGCTTATTATGTATGAATAAGCTAATCAGGGTGGTATTAGATTATAGTCCCATGACATGTTGGTCCTCCTAAATTGAAGAAATTCAAGTGGCTGGCAGTAGAACATAGAGTTAGGCAGTTGAAATTGAGGCTTAAGGCCTAAACATGGTCGTCCGTCCGCCTCGAATTGGAGCCGTCTCGCCGTCTGGCGGCGCCAGCGAGCCCTACATGCTTGGACGCCACTACGCCACTACGCCCTCCCTCCTCCCACCCTCCCTCCTCCTGTGGAAGCTCCGTGTGAAAATGGCGGAGATTGTGTGCCAGGCAGTCTGAATGAAATTGAATGTAACGTTCCCAATTCTATGTATTAAATTCTAAAAAACGACCCTCAACATTTGGGAAGGCTAAGCCACACATGCTTTGAAAGGCGACTTTACGACGATGAGCCAAGGCAACGGCCAATCACAACTCTCATGCAGCTGACGTCACGCACGTATCGTCGCCGTGAAGTCACATTTTCGAGCAGCCCCCGTCAGCCGACGGCGCCCCCTCCCCGTAGGACGGCGCTCCACCCGCCGTCATACGGGGAGGGCGGGGCGAGGCTCTGACGGACGACCATGTTTAGGCCTTTACTTACAAAATCCTGCAAGGTAATTTTGTTTGTTGTTGTTTTGTGTGTGTGTGTGTATGGGCCAAAGTATTTTAGCAATGATTTTACGGACTCTCGTGGCTATTAGGGGTGGGAATCCCCAGATGCCCACGATACGATACTAAAACGATACTTGAGTCACGATACGATAGTATTGCAATATTGCGATATATTGAATATTGCGATATATTGAATATTTCGATATATTGTCTAACTCCTTTTCCTACCTTTTCCTTGACCTCACCGGAAGTAAAACATGCAGTGTTTTTTTGTTTTCTTTTCGTTTTGCCCAAAATGTAGGCTACATTATTAAGCTTCTCTGGACTCAATACGCCACTGCAGGCACGACAACATCGGGCGCTTCAGGCAGATACCCGGCGGCATGGCCTGCAACATTTTTTTTTTTTTTTTTTTAATATCGATACTTGGCGTCCAAATATCGATACAATATCGTCAGGCAAAATATCGCGATACTATGGTGTATCGATTCCCCCCCCCCCACCCCTAGTGGCTATTCTAATAGGGGCAGGGCCACAGATATTGTGCCAGGTCGATTTAAGTCCTGTTCTGGCCAGAATACCTTTCTATATATATATACTGTATATATGGCAGCAGCAGCAGCAGCATGAAACAGGCTTCCAGTAGAAATAAAAAAAACAGTCAGTCAGTAAATGTGCTAAATGGATGGCTGAACTAACATTCTTCGTTCCAAGAACAAAATTAAATGTGAGTTCACGTGACCGGCTGGTTTATCAGGCTGGTTTATCAGGCTATGGCTGAACAGGTTTGAGGTAGGACTTTGGAATGTACTGTACTGTTGTATTGTTTTGTCTGAGTCTGAGACCAAGGACCACAATGGAAACAAGACTCAGTCTATCCTTGATGTTTTACTGAGACGCATGTCTTTTTATGTCATGTGTTTTTAACCTAAGGTCAAATCAATCAGTAGTAATGCCAAATGGAAGCATGAATTACCTCAAGGAGGTGCAGATAGGCATCAATGTCTTTCATGTATTCATCAGCGGTCTCCTCCTCTGCCACCAGAGGGAGCGGGTCTTCCTCCTCCTGCACCATGAACACATGAGCGGTCTCCTCCTCTGCCACTGCCACAGGTGGGAGCGGGTCGGTTGGGCGGTTGGTCACCTCTCCATGCACAGCTCTCCTTTCTTCTGTGGCCCTAAGCTGTTAGGAAGAACCATTTAAAACAAAGCAAAGGAAAAATACTGTAAGGATGTGGCAGCTGTTCTCGATACAGGGTGACCAGACGTTCTGGTTTGGCCAGGACACACGCACACACACACACACACACACACCTTTGACTGCCTTTGTGCATGCGTGTGTGTGTGTGTGTGTGTGTGTGTGTGTGTGTGTGTGTGTGTGTGTGTGTATAGTGTGTGTGTGTGTGTAGTGTGTGTATGTTCTCTACCTGGCACTTCATCCTTGCTTGATGGATAGCCAGGCCTCTGGCACTGGTCACCTTTGTCCACCCACAAGGACACATTTGCTGATAAAATGACACTCTATTGTGTGTTCTCCTGGTCCGTCTCTGATGAGAAAAAACAGCACAAACATAAATTAAAATCACTCAAAAATGTAATCTTACAATAAACACATAGCCTGCATTGACACAAGAGAGGTGTAGGTCATATTATAGGCTGATACAGAGAGGTGTAGGTCATATTATAGGTGGATACAGAGGAGTGCAGTTGTCTGTCAGTGATTCTCAACCTTTTTCATATCAACCAGCCCTCATTTCTTATGATGTTGTCTCTCTGACCCAAATCTGAGTCTATTTTTAGATTAGCAGAAAACGATGTGTTTAGGCAGAGAGAACAAAATAGCCTATAGTCATTCTACGTTGTGTTAACTATCAAATAATGGTGAATTCATCAATTTGCTGGGGACCCCCTGGAACTCCCTCGAGGACCCCTGGTGGTCCCTGGACCCCATGTTGAGAACTACTGGTGTATATTAGGCTACATTATGCTCATGCTGTACTGTGACAGTAAAGAATTGAGCTAACCTCTGCCCTGCCATCACTTACAATAGAGAGACAAAGTGAACATCACTTCCTGCTTCAGCACTGTACCAGAGATTTTCATCCCCATAGACATTTTGTAAAAAAATGCTTATAAAAATAGTTTTACTTGGTCAAACCACACGGTTCAGCTATATTTAGAATCGGGAGAGACCATAGAACATTTCACTCAGCCCCCCCCCCCCCCCCCCCTCCCAAATCTAAAACATGTTTTCTTTAAATCTGCGTTTTGGTCCGAGTGAAATATTACGTGGTCTCTCCTGTTTCTAAATATATCTGAACAGTTTGGTTTCAACAAGTAAAACTATTCTCATAAGCATTTTACGAAATATCTATGGGAAACTAAATAGCGGGTGAAAATCTCTGGTACAGTGCTGAAGCAGGAAGTGACGTTCACTTTCCCTGGCGCTAGACATGAGTAACCTCGCGTCACCAGGCTCTTCTCGGCGAGAAAGAGACATGAGTCATGTATGTATGTATGTATGTAGTAGCCTATGTAGGCAACCTAACGTCAGATAGGTTGGACGGACCCCCGTGTTTAACTAGGGTAAACATTAAACGTTATATCTTTAACGTTACAATTAAACATGACAACAGAAAGAAACAATAAACAACGTGTGAAATTGTGACATCTCCCGGCCATAAGTTTGAAAAAACCACAACTTTGTTTTATGTCCATTAGCTAGTTAAAATACGTTAAATAGGCTAATGCGTGCAGCATTTTGAAAATAAACATTAGTTTGGTTTCCATCCAACCGTTTAATGCGCTCTCAGAATTGCATTTTATGGCGTTAGATCTTTAAGATTATAAATGTTAGCCGTGTTTAAAGCACCGAGCGGTTTAACGCCCCCCTCAAAAAAAAAGATGCTAGCTGACTCACCTGCACTTGCTCCATGGTAAACGTTGGAAAGCAGTTGTGCTCGATGAGAAAGGGGTTGTGAGGGGTTGTGACGGAGCCGAGGAAATGGAGATAGATGGTGGAAAGAGTCGTCGTCGAAATTCAAAAAAAACGTCCGCAAATTCACCGTCTGTGAAGTAAGCTTCTGTGTAGCGACTGCTCCCTCCAGCGTGTCAAACTGGAATGAACCCGCCCCGTACAGAACCAAACGTCTTACGTCAGCACGCTGTCAGCTGGCTACGGGTAGTCGGAACGACCAAAAAAAGAAAAAGTCGGAACGACCATATTACATGATGAAGGAGTGAATGAAGAAAGATGGCGGAAGGAGAGGAATGGATTCGGATGAGATAGTGGAGGTTTAAACGGAAAGAAAAGAAAGCAAGTCGATAGTAAGTTCAGATAATGAGTACAGTCGATCAGTGAGGAAGAAGCAGGAGTTTATAGTAGGGATGAGGGCGGTATCGCAAGTGGATGGTCTCTTTAGTGATCAACATAAGGTAGAGAAGTTTGTGGAGAAGGTAATTGGGCAGGTAAGGTCAGTTAGGATAGCAAGAAGTGGACTAGTTATAATCGAGTGTGTGTCAAAAGAGCAGAGAGACAAAGCTGTAGAGGGAATAAAGTGGTGTAGAAGTAGTAGAGGTGAACGTGTAACATGTTTTGCACTTGTATCTGAGGCCAGGAAGAAGGGTGTGGTGAGTGGTGCGCCTCTGTCAGTAGAGGCTGAGTTGTTTGTCAGTGTGGAGGGTGTGCTTGATGCAAAGAGATTGACACGATATCGTGAGGGGGAAAGGGAGGAGAGTTTGTCTGTGTGTTTGAGAGACTATGTTGATTATTGTTGTTATAGGGTAAGAAATGTTATTGCTGTCAAGAGTATGGTCATGTTGCTGCTGTGTGTAGAGGGGTCAGGAGATGTGGGAGAGGAGTGTGAGAGAGACACCTGTTTAGAGGAAGACGAGGAAGCCTACACTGTGATGGTGATCATCATGCAGGTTCAAAACCGTGTCCAAGGAGAGTAAATGAGGTGAAAGTGAATCAGATTAGGGTACAAGAGAAGGGTATGTCATATGTGCACCCAGAGGCAGCCATTAGAGTGTGAAAACAAACAAAACACACCTGGTAACTAGACGTTTTCTGTCCAGATGGAAACTAATTTCCTTTCAAGTTTGCTCTTGACATTTGCTCTTGTTCTGTAATGTACTTTTTGTCTGTACAGATTTTTTGCACATTCTGTCATTTTGCACTTTCTGGACTTTTTAGACAGGCATATTTTACACAAACTTCATACAATTTCACCAGAATGTTCAATTTTTCTACTACGTTGAAATGTTGATTGTGTATTTATTAAATGTATATGTTTTTATCGGCACAGTTGGTGGGCGGAGCTTTTCACTTGGACTGTAGCGGTCTGCTGCATGTGACTGACATTGAGAAAATGAAGCTTTTAGCTATTAAAGAGCTTCAGGGATGTAACAGCTGTGTACCAACAGGCTGCAGTAACAGGTGTGTACCAACAGGCTGCACTAACAAATGTGATTAATCAAACCTGGCTGACAGCCTGACAGCCTGACATGTATAATTATTACATGGGAGAGAAAAATGTCTAATTTTACTAGTCTGTCCTCTCATGTTGGAACAGCCATTCTACAGGCCAAAGGGATTGATGCTGCATTATGTTGATCTAAGATCAGTGGGGGATGTTCTGTTATCTGCGTAGTCGTTGCTAGTAGGACAACATACAGGTGAGCACCAGCCTCCATTCTAGCCTTGTTTTATTTGTTTGAAGCATGATGACAGCCCACTTCTCCACCCATTTCTAACCAGCTGTTCTGCTTTACTTTCTTTCTTCTGTTTGTTTTCCACAGAGGGGTGTGGCTATGCAGATTAGATATACCTCTCACAAAGATCACTTTATTGGAATACACCCCTTGTCGTCCAAGTGTCGCTTACAGCGTTCTTTTCCATGTTGGCACCCGGACAGGAAGGAGGAGCGCTGTTTTGTGCCTTAAAGGCCGGTGCCAGAGAACGGCTGGCCTGCTCAGCTGGAGGAGTTTCTGGAACAGTTTCCTGCTGGCACCAGGCTGGCACTACCCCACGACAAGTTGTGCTGTCAGGTGAGCGACTGTCACATGGCATCTTTATGGTCCAGAGGAGCACAGAGACGGCTTCTCCTTTCCATTCATTTAGCTGTGATGAACCCCAGCAGCTAGAAACATGTCAATGCAATGAGAGTGCATCACCTGGCTGTATTATCATCAGTTTAGCTATTACAGCACAATGACCCATACATCATGAAACAAATCATTTACAAAAGCCATTCCTGTTATTGTCATCCCTTTTTGCCAGTGGGCGTGGAAAGTTGATCAGTTCTGTTGGCCCATGTCCTACTTCTCTACAAAGCTTCATGTAAATCTGTTCTGAACTTTTTTTTTAGATATCCTGAGATAGTCTGATGTGCAGTGGTCCCTAGCATGCAGGAGATTTAGGTGACTTTTCTGAGACCAAGGTTCACTTTGTGTTTCCCCTACCATTCTACAGGCCTTACTATATATATATATATATATATATATATATATATATATATATATATATATATATATATATATATATATATATATATATATACCGGTATATTCTTTTCCCCCTGATTTTTTTCCCTGCTCTCCCCAAAATTTAAATAAACCTTTATGGCATATTATTACAATACAACAATACTGGTGTTGACAGTAATAGAAGATGCCAAAGCATTCAAAACAATAAGCATTTTGCTTTTAGGAGCATTGTGCCAGCGTGCAGCGCTGTCCCAAAACGTGTCAACGTGTGTCGTTACCTGGGAAACGCACATCCCATAATACAACTGTTCGCATCGCATCCCATAATAGTATGATGATACTTGGGATGCCATTGCCAACGTAGATGCGAACAGGTTAGCTAAAAGTTTAGCGTCACCAGCGAGGGCCCCCACCGTTGCGGTCGGGGTACGTTTTGAAATCCCTCCAGGCCTGCAGATGTTTCTAGGGGAAACACTGCTCATGCAGCACAACAAGGCATCTAACTTCCAAAGGGATTCACTTTGTAGAAAGGTTGGTGGAGATCTGCTCTACTGAGTGCCCTCTACTTTCCCTTATTCATTGATTTGAGCCAGCTTGATGTATGTTGGCAGGTTTGATGAAGGTCTTTTCATTTAGACCTGGAGATGTGACTTGTTTAGTTTGCCACAGCAGATAATGTATTGCCACTGTAATGCACTGGTTTCATGACATCTGTATAGAGTGCAGTGCTACACTAGTTCTAGTTCAAGACTCTTGATTGATTGACCGGGAAACTGTGGGAGATGGGTTGGACATTACTGAAGGTCTGTTTTGGACTGTCTCTTCTACTAGGTGGTGTTTGATGAGTCTCTGCAGAAGTGCCTGGACTCGAACCTGCGGCACGCGCCCCGCGGCCTGGACCCCGTTGCCCTGCCCTCCTCCCCGGCAGTGGCCGACATGAAGCGCTCCGTCCACTGAGCCGTCTTCATGACCTTCCTCAGGATGGCCACGCACAAAGAGTCCAAGGTACAAGCGCCCCTAAGCTCTAGAGAGCCATTGATCACATACTTTGACTTGTTGTTGTTAAAGATCTTTAGGTCATATTGGTCTTTTCTGGGGCAATTGATGCTCATAGTTCAGTTGCCTCAGTCTAGAGTTGATCTTTTTAGCTTGTGTACAGTGTGTGTGTGTGACGCCATCTATACCCACATGACGCAGTCACATGACGCAGTCAAGTGGGTCAGCTGTCATGTGACATGAAAAGTTTAGAATTAAAAAGTTATTTTTATGCCTCCCCCGGCGATAGCCAGGCCGGAGGCATTATGGATCCGGGTTGTCCGTCCGTCCGTCCGGCTGTCCATCCGTCCGTACGATGTTCCATGTTTGTTAACGCGATATCTGAGGAACGCCTGGACGGAATTTCATCAAATTTGCCTTAAACATTCACTTAGGCTCAAGGATGATCTAATTAGATTTTGGTGGTCAAAGGTCAAAGGTCAAGGTCACTGTGACCTCTCGAACGCCATTTTCAAGCTTGTTAACGCGATATCTGAGGAACGCCTGGACGGAATTTCATCAAATTTGCCTCAAACATCGACTTAGACTCAAGGATGATCTGATTAGATTTTGGTGGTCAAAGGTCAAAGGTCAAGGTCACTGTGACCTCTCGAACGCCATTTTCAAGCTTGTTAACGCGATATCTCAGGAATGCCTTCACGGAATTTAATCAAACTTGTCTCAAACATCGACTTGGACTCAAGGATGAACTGATTAGATTTTGGTGGTCAAAAGTCAAAGGTCAAGGTCAATGTGACCTCTCAAACGCCATTTTCAAGCTTGTTAACGTGATATCTCAGGAATGCCTTGACGGAATTTAATCAAACTTGTCTCAAACATCGACTTGGACTCAAGGATGAACTGATTAGATTTTGCTGGTCAAAGGTCAAGGTCACTGTGACCTCTCAAACGCCATTTTCCAGCTTGTTAACGCAATATCTCACGAATGCCTTGACGGAATTTCATCAAATTTGCCTCAAACATCGCCTTAGACTCAAGGATGATCTGATTAGATTTTGGTGGTCAAAGGTCAAAGGTCAAGGTGAGCTCTCGAACGCCATTTTCAAGCTTGTTAACGTGATATCTCAGGAATGCCTAGACGGAATTTAATCAAACTTGTCTCAAACATCGACTTGGACTCAAGGATGATCTGATTAGATTTTGGTGGTCAAAGGTCAAAGGTCAAGGTCACTGTGACCTCTCGAACGCCATTTTCAAGCTTGTTAACGCGATATCTCAGGAATGCCTTCACGGAATTTAATCAAACTTGTCTCAAACATCGACTTGGACTCAAGGATGAACTGATTAGATTTTGGTGGTCAAAAGTCAAAGGTCAAGGTCAATGTGACCTCTCAAACGCCATTTTCAAGCTTGTTAACGTGATATCTCAGGAATGCCTTGACGGAATTTAATCAAACTTGTCTCAAACATCGACTTGGACTCAAGGATGAACTGATTAGATTTTGCTGGTCAAAGGTCAAGGTCACTGTGACCTCTCAAACGCCATTTTCCAGCTTGTTAACGCAATATCTCACGAATGCCTTGACGGAATTTCATCAAATTTGCCTCAAACATCGCCTTAGACTCAAGGATGATCTGATTAGATTTTGGTGGTCAAAGGTCAAAGGTCAAGGTGAGCTCTCGAACGCCATTTTCAAGCTTGTTAACGTGATATCTCAGGAATGCCTTGACGGAATTTAATCAAACTTGTCCCAAACATTGACTTGGACTCAAGGATGAACTGATTACATTTTGGTGGTCAAAGTTCAAGGTCACTGTGACCTCTCACACACCCAATTTCCAAGCTCTGTAACGCAACATCACAGGAGCGCCTTGACGGAATCTCTTCCAATTTGCCTCAAATGGCGATTTCGACTCCAGAATGAACTAATGGCGGAGGCATAAGTCCGCATTGCGGTCGTTCTAGTTTTTCATTCTTTTTTCACTGTGAGTAGCCTTTTGATCCAGCACCCAGGCCCAGTGTGGCCTAGCTTTGGATGTGCGTGTCCCTGTCTACCTTTAACGCTAAGAGAGGTGCCTCTATTTGTCTTGAACTCTGTGCAAAAATAGCAATCAAGGACCACGAGTACATATGAAGTTCAAATGACAACGAGAGAGACCATTCAGATGCAACACAGAAATGCAGTTATAAGAAAGGATGAATGTCCATATCCTCGTTGTTGAGGCCATTGGGGGACAGATTATCCAGAGTGTAGATCCAAAAGAGTTCACTTCTTAAAAGCAGATTGTTCATGCTCCATAAGGGAGCCTATTGCAGCTACAATAGGTGGGCCTGGTGGAGTGTCAGTACTCTGTCACCCAGGGGCCTCAACAAAGAGGATATGGACATTCATCCTTTCTTATAACTGCATTTCTTTGTGTTGCATCTGAATGGTCTCTCTCGTTCTCATTTTAACTAACTCGTGGTCCTTGATTGCTATTTTTGCACCGACTTCAAGACAAATAGAGGCACCTCTGTTTATCTGCTATATGTTTATTGCTCTGTATATTTCTATGACTGCACTACTGTCATTCTGGGCAGTATTAGTATATGTCTACAGGCCCACTTTATGTGGGGATGTGTGTTTTTGTGGTTACAGACTTCTCTCTGCGCACATGATTTTGTAAGTATGGCTTTGTTACCACTAACAGTGTTAACTTCACTTGTGATTGTTATTTTTAATTCTAAACTTTTCCTGTCACATGAGCGAGCTGACCCACTTGACTGCGTCATGTGACTGCGTCATGTGGGTACTTAAGATGGCATCTGTCTTATGTCATTTTGTCTGAGGAAGGGCAGGGTGCTGCCCGAAACGTTACCACCAGTGTGAATAAAACACTCTACTTTGGAGCCCTGCAGTGTGCAAACTTTCTTTTCCTTTCCAGTTTCCAGTTTCTACTTTAACTCATTGAGTGCCAGCCACTTTTGGAGAACGGACGCTCCCAATGCCAGAGTTTCAGAGCGTTTTTCAGTGATTTCTCGAGGCCCACAGAATATTGTGTGATATGACTATGTAAACACCGAACACGCACAAAGAACGATGAGACTCTCTTCTATCATCTGCAAAAAAAAGTTTATTGATACCATTTTCCGTTCTTTAGTTATGAGCCGGAGAAGATAGGCTGTTTTGAGCAAAAAGACACATTTCAAATTAGAAGCTGAGTTATTCCGCCTTTTGTGAAATGCAGCATTTCAAGCACATTCACTGAGTCTGAAGCTAATATTTTCTGATGTAGTGACGTGGTGTAGTTGTGTGGTGCCTGCATGCCCCACCCCCCTCCCCCCCCCCCCCCCTCAGCTGCAAACTCCTCCCCACACTAACACACAGCCTAACACGCACCCACGTCTATTTTCGGAGTGCTCCGTTTTTGTGCGCCGGCTCCCAGCGCGACACGGAAAAGCCAAACCGGACTGCTGCGAATGGTTTGGCCCTTCGGCGTCGGGTGCTGCTTTTCTGGCGGCTAATCGTGTGGAGAAACTATACAGCAGAGACAGAGAGGCTCAGTCGTGGGCGCGGATTGACTGCTGTTCGCAGCCAACGTCAGCTCCAGCCAGAGCCATCTATATGGCTCTGGCTGGAGCATGAGCAGTTTCTCTTTCATCACGGGGCTTTTTCCTGCAGTTTTCCTGACCTCTCTCTAATCTGGAGAGCACTGTCGCCACCTAATGGGTCTGTAAAATAGGTTATACACCTTCAATAGCTCCCATATTTTTATAGGAGATGTAATAGGCTTTGATCCACGTCCCACCGTCAAAAAACGCAATTGACGACTTTAGTCGTCATTGGCACTCAACGTTACTATCTGAATTGACGACTAAAGTCGTCATTGGCACTCAATGAGTTAAAGCACCCCTCCTTAACTGTTAATATTTCACTCCTATTTCCTTCATTGGAAATATAGGTCTGTTAGAACTGGATGATACTGGATTAGCTGTGACTTGTTGGACATAGGAAACGCTCACTGTCACAACTTCCCTCTCCTCCACACTTTTTGATCATCTCACAGACAGTTGGTGAAAAGCTGACGACGTCATCATTTATTCATCAAACGCAGAGTAGGATTTGAGCCATTATCTGCATAGATAGAGCCACAGGGAGGAGAGGAGAGCGTATGATAGATCCATGAGGAGCAGAGGAGAGCGTATGGGAGTTTACCTCATGTTTCATAGAGGGTCAGCTTCTGTTGTTGTTCACTTTGCTGCTATAGAGACACTGCGTAACGCGTCATCATGCAGAAACCACGCCCAAAACGGGGGGAAACAGAAAGCCCCCCTCCTCTATCCAATTCTCAATGGCTTCCTTGTTTTGCTCTGGAGTAAATGGCTCCTCTGGCTCCTGGCAGCCTCACATTGAAAGTAGCATGATGGCTGAGAAGAGAAGACAGCGGCCCGGGCGTGATCATCATGCTGATTGACTCCTGGAGGAAAGTGGTGATGGAGGTCATCGGGGCTCCAGAGAGAAGTGCAGCAACAAGGGGATAGAGTCAAGTGGGAACTAGTGTGAGATGTTTGGTGGAGTAGAGTCAGAGTGCACTCCGTGCAGCAGCAGCAGAGATGGTAGCTTCATGGTGAGCAGGGAATCTGATAGTGTAGAGGTTCCTTGTCTACAACAACTCAACAAAAGGTTCAACATGGTTGACAAAATGTTGTATGGTACATGGTAGGGGAAACACTGTTATTATCATCTTCGGCACGCGGCCGCAGCCCTACAATTTGATTGATTGACCCCCCCCCCCCTCCCCCCCCCCATACAATATTAGACAACATCACTCCCTCTCGTGTGATATAGCTTAAATATCACAACACTCAATATCGCAATACTAGCATATCATAATATCGCAATATACCATCATATCGTGATTCAAGTATCGTGGTAATATCGTCTCCTGGGGCATCTGGTGATTCCCAGCCACCCCTATTATTATTGATCCAGCCTGTGTTAATATTTGTGCACCGTTGACAGAGTATTTTTAGACTGCCTAATGGTAGGGTTTATTGTCAAGTCAAGTCAAGTCAAGTTTATTTGTATAGCACATTTCATACACAGAGGCAATTCAAAGTGCTTCACATAAAATGGTTGACAGGAAAAGAAAAGAAAAGAAAAGAAGAGAGTAAAATGGACATTTAAAAGCATCACAACAAAACTTAAAAAAAAAGAGTATAAAAAGTGCATTAAGCAACTTCAAAGCACATAAAATGTGCATGACTAGTACTACTTTAGGGCTTTAGGTTTCCTCCCCCACGCCTCTGTTTATGGTTTCCAACCTAGCATCTGCCTTTGCACGCACTTTTTTTTTTTTTTTTTTTTACCTTTATTTATACAGGGGGAGTCTCACTGAGAGCAATGCTCTCTTTTTCAGGAGTGCCCTGTTCACATTCTCACACACATTCATACCTGGAAGCTGACCAGTACAACCACAGTCTGACCTGCTGGCCACTGATCAGCTCCACTGGAGCGGTTGGGGTTAAGGGCCTTGCTCAAGGGCACCTCAGTGGTGGTAATGAGGGAGGGGCAAGCGCTGCCTTTTCACTTTCCCCACCCAGATTTATCCTGCCGGTCCCGAGGATTGAACCGACGACCTTCCGGTCACAAGCTCGCTTCTCTAACCATTGGGCCACCACTGCCCTTTATAACATATTTATAACACTGGGTTTACAATGGGAAATTCTAGATTAGCTGGATTGTTAGCCTAGCTTCACATTTTGCTTTTTGCTTGGACTAGTATCTGGCTGCATGTGACTGGCTGATGTTGGGGCACTTTGACTTACAGGGAGGTCTTTTGCACTGGTGGTGTTGGTGGCGCATTCCTCATTGATGGAGTCTTACTCCCATTCCCAACTACACTACACTAATTACTTCTGTAGCAGCATCAATGCAGCGACCTTTGAGTCTCACAGTTAATATTGACACATTATTTAGTACAAGGATACCTGGACTGCACATTCTGTGCAAAACGTGATAGATATCCACCATGTCACAACCACAACTGGTACATTTACATTTTGCAATGCTTATCAAGACTGTAGCACTGGGGCAAGCGGGCGCATCACGCAGTGTGAGTCAGAGAGCGTTGTTTGACTGATCGACTGAGTGGCCTGAATCTGCCTCCTGATGAGCAGGTCTTGTGCCATGGGAAAAATAACTCCTCTCATAGAGACACTGCGTAACGCGTCATGATTCAGAAGCCACGCCCAAGACGGGGGAAAACAGAACCCCCCCCCCCTCCAATCCTGGCGTTCTTCTATGTCACGTGTATGGTTGCGTGTTGCACCAAAAGATCGTATATACGGAAGATGGACACTCCAACTTACTTCCTTGACAGCTAGATCCACATTTTTCTTCTCGCCAATTCTCAATGGCTTCCTTGTTTTGCTCTGGAGTACAAAAAAACTTGAACTGGCGATTTTTCACATTTGTTGTCTGCACAGCCCCACCACACAACAGCTTTTAGCTATGTTTAATTCAAGGAAAATGACACTGGTGTGTGGAAATGAACGGAGGTTTTCCCCCGTGATGGGTGTGGCCTATTCTATGCAGTGTCTCTATAACATCACCTCTTTTTATAGGCTATTTGCTTTCTCTGCAGAGCAGCAGAAGGGGGCGAACAAGTGGCGAGTGTCTTTTCGCCCCTACCACTAAGGGACTCAAGGGGTCACCAAAATCACCCAAGTTTCACATTCTAACTGGTAGCAGCTGTAGAAAACACACACTGGATTGCGCTGGAGGAATGCATCGGCCAAATCTACGATGACTGACTGAGTGTGGTGTGGTTGCAGCTGTAGGTGGAAGTGCAGTGAGGCAGCAGTTAGCGGCGCGCTCAGGCTCAGTGTGATGTGGCAGTGTGACACTGAAAGCTCAATGTGTGGAGTGTGTATTCTGAAGGTCAGATTAGTTACAGGATTGTACAGATGTTGAAATAGTTGGGGGGGAACATACTGCACATACTGCTTAAGTTGGCAACATAGCCCTGCATTGCAATAATAACAGTAATCATCTCTATAGACGGTTTGTGTTGCTAGGGAACAGTTTGAAACCTAGTTTATTTCCTCTTTCCTGCCAACTATTGTATTAGCACACTGCAACAGGAAGTAAGCTAGGGGCGATTGAGAATGTTTATGTTGTCTATAGATGGGTGGATAAGCAGAATGTTGATGTTGTCTATAGATGCATGGGTGGTTAAGCAGAATGTTGATGTTGTCTATAGATGGGTGGTTAAGCAGGCTGGTTAGGATGACAGCTCTTTGATGTTGTCTATACTGCCCTACAAATCATAACCGCAGTAACTACGCCAACACTGAAACTGAGAAAAATGGCTTTAAAGTTTTTTGACTGTCCAGCCAAATGAGATATAGGTTGAAAAGTGGCAATACGCTTATTAAATATGTATACGTTAAAGTATTTTTTGGGGGCAAAACAATTATCAATTACTTGACCTATGACCCCAGAAATGCAGATACTGCACTCTGTCTGTGTATTACCTTAAACAGATGTGTAGGTAGTACAAGGGAAAAGCGCAGTAACTACAATCTAATGTGCTTCTCCTGTCTTGTTTTTCATGAGACAATTGTAATCGGTTTTGATTTCGATACCACATCATATCTGTATTTAATTGTTTTATTGTTTACATGTTAACAGATAAATTCAGGGAATCCTGAAGTCAGTTGATGTAATCTTCACCACTGGTGTTGCTTTTTGGTCATCATTCTGACACAATTAATTAATGAGCACAGTTGTTTTATTATCTTAATTTAGAACAGGTTTTCTTTACAAATGACAATTGATAATTCATACAAGAACATATACAGTATATTACATAGCATATTACAATTATTTTGAATAAAATGAATTACAGACTGAATCTGAATGCTGATAATTTATGCAGCAATTAAAAAGATTGTCCTGATGAGCTAGGTAGTGATACCAAACAGTTATCACTATCTACAGCCAGATTAACACTTCCCAGTGGAGAACACAATTCCCTTCTTTATTGGATGATCTCTTATGGATTATTAGCTAGGAATACAGCATTTACGATTTTAAAGACACTGAAGACTCATTCATTAACAATTTGGACAGCTGTCAGTGTGCTCTCATATTGGGAATTGACTGGATTAACTAAACAGATTGTGCCATTATGAGTGATTGATATGATGGGCTTTGTTATGGAAAGAGCGGGAAAATTGCAGTAACTACAAAATCCAACCAAAAACCAGTCTGAACCGCAGTAACTACACCTCAAAGTGTAGTTACTGCGTTTATCTCTGTTTAAGTCCAGCTGAAGCTCTGTGAAAGCAAATCAAACTGCAGTAAGTGTAGTTACTGCAGTTTTGTCTGGTTTTTGGTTGGATTTCGTAGTTACTGCAACTTTTATACTGTGTTTTCTCAAATATAGAGCGAGACTGAACTTAGAAAATTTGTCACATGATAAAACAGGTATCTAAAAGTTCAATTTCAATAATAACTCAATTTTGACCAAAATTGTAGTTACTGCGGTTTTGATTTGGAGGGCAGTATAGATGGGTGGTTAAGCAGAATGTTGATGTTGTCTATAGATGGGTGGTTAAGCAGAATGTTGATGTTGTCTATAGATGGGTGGTTAAGCAGAATGTTGATGTTGTCTATAGATGGGTGGTTAAGCAGAATGTTGATGTTGTCTATAGATGGGTGGTTAAGCAGAATGTTGATGTTGTCTATAGATGGGTGGTTAAGCAGAATGTTGATGTTGTCTATAGATGGGTGGTTAAGCGGGCTGGTTAGGATGACAGCTCTTTGGAAGAAGCTCTAGGTGAAGTAGTCTTCGGGTTAAAAAAACAAACAAAACATTTAACACCATTAAAAACAGATATTTGCTAATAGGTACCTTGCGTTTCTGTACTAATTTTGTTGTTTGGTAGTGTATTTTTTTCTTATTATTTATTTTGAATTGCCATTTGAAAAAGTGAATAATGAAATAAAATTATAACAAATTTGAATAATATAAATAATAGCAACCAATGGGTGATGTCGCAGTGGCTAAGCCCATTATTTTGATACAGTCTTCGGTCCTACGATGCAATGCAAATATTAATTTCTTAACCAAAATGTAAGGTAAATGATTTTTTGACAGGATAATTGTGCCATGACATTTTCATATCGTCACACCCTTAGAGCCACAAGACTCACATTTTGAGTAGCCTATAGGATGCTGTCACAATCATGGTAACATGGTATGATGTGAAGGAAAAGTGGTCCAATCCACTCTCTGCTTTGTTTGATTGTCATTTTGTCACATTATCTTTATGTCACTCAGTGTTTATGTCCAGTCTGCAGGGATGCGGTGTGGTGTGGATGGCTGACCAACACGGTGGATGGCGGACCAATCACGTGACAGGATGCTAGCTCGCAACCGCTTCCTCGTCCTGGTGGTGGTGGGCGGGGCAGTGCTGGCCATCGTCAGCCTCAGCCTCCAGTTCTGTAAGTGAACTCTGTGTGTGTGTGTGTGTGTGTGTGTGTGTGTGTGTGTGCGTGTGCGTGCGTGTGCGTGTGCGTGTGTGTGTGTGTGTGTGTGTGCGTGCGTGCGTGCGTGTGTTTGTACATTTGTGCACGTGCTGCGCATTTTGATAACATGCTTGACAAATTCACTCTCTCTGCGTTCATGAACTAGTATCCAGATTTTAACGATCAAACTAACACACAAAGAAAGCTTTGTCAGTCTCTGTTTCTTTGCAAGTGTTTTCATGCCTCCACCGGTGATGGCCGTGGCCAGAGGCCTTATGTTTTTGGGTTGTCCGTCCATCCGTCCGTCCCATTCTCTTTGGCGTGATATCTCAGCAACGCCTTCGAGGGAATTCCTTCAACTTTGGCACAAACGTCCACTTGGACTGACGGATGAACTGATTACGATTTGGTTGGTCAAAGATCAAGGTCACTGTGACCTCTCAAAACAGTTTTGGCCACAACTCAAGAATTCACACGCTAATTATGACCAAATTTCACACAAATGTCTAATCCTAATAAGAATGCGGAGTGATTTAGTCAGCAGAAATTGTGTTCAGCCACAGCTATGCCATTTTATGTGTGATCGGGCTGTATCTTTCAGGAAGTGTACAGAGCACCCGTGACCTAACGGAGACAGATTTTCTAATTAGGTAATTAGGGCCGATTAATGGCCGAACTTGCGATGCTGCACAATGGCTGCACAGCCTCCAGCGGGCGGTCACACAGAGACACAGTATATTTACACTCAATACACTGTACGGGTATACTGCTAGTAGGATATCATAATGCTGCATTATAGCTCTCTATGTAGCTGAGAAAATGATGATATGTCATTGGACAAAAACGGTGTTAAGTGCCGTCACTTAGTTTTACAGACACCAAAATCCTTGAAGTTAAAGCCATTAATCACATGAATCATATTGATTTGGACCCCAAGATACTTGTATGAGTCCATCCACTTCACTTCCTCTCCCTGGATGACAGCCAGGACAGGGGGCGGGGCCTCCTGTTCCTCTGGTAGTCCACAAGTTATTTTGAATCCCACATAGGTTAAGCCAAAACCACGCCCTGTGCCCGCCTACGCAGCAGTCAAGCGCCGGGATTGGCCAGGAGCAAGTCTTTTGTCTTCTGTTGACAGCTTGAATCTCCCACACCACAAACACTGCACGGCACGTAGCCCAGCGATTTCATGAACCAACTGAATTGCTCTTGATAGCGGACATTGAAATTAATTATGGTCACATACCTTCCTTAGTGTATTAACTCTAATTAAAACGTAATACAAGCTTTTAACACATTTCTCACACCACAAACACTGCGCCCAGCCCAGCGATTTTATTAACCAAATTGCTCTTGATAGCGGACATTGAAAATAAATTACTGTAATATATTAACGCTAATGAAAACGTAACACAAGCTTTTAACACACAATAGATTTTTAAACATATTTATTTCAAAACATTATTGTAAAATTCAGGGCTTTACCCAAAGCTTCAATAACAGAGCTCAGCTGACAGTTGAACTTGCAAATGAAAAATATAAAAAAGATAAAATAAAAAATACAATAGGCTACAGCACATAGGCCTAGCCCGTTTGTTCCAGGCCAGTGAAGTCCCAACAATCTACAAAAACATGCAATAATATAAAATGATAGTCGATCAAAAGTTGAATCATACACAATCAATAAAACCAAAAGTAAAGGGTTAGCCTTCCCAATGGCCAAGGGCAGCATCTGTTATTCTGGCCTCATAATAAGCACTGAGGCGGGTGGTCAGAAAGTCAAATAACTGCGGTACATTGTATGCTTTGGTGCAATGTAGGATTTTGTCTTTCAATATCCTCATTGCAGCCTCACTGTAGTTGTTGGTGTTGTTGCTGTTATTTGACTTTCTGACCAAATTCTGGGGGAATGTGGGGAATGTGAAGATTCAACTACCGTAAATTCCGGACTATAAGCCGCGGCTTTTTTCCCGTTTTTTGGCCCCTGCGGCTTATATAACGGTGCGTCTTATCTATGGATTTTTTCAGAAAAAAAATTTCAAATACAAATAAAATCTCTCTTTTTTAGCACTCTTTCTACCTATAAATCCACTTCTGTTTTAATTTCCTCTGTTGCCCTCTTTTCACCACACCGCGGACACTGTGTGCACTGTCGAAATAAACAAAGGTGTTGTGTTATGTTGTTTTGTTGAAATGTTACGGTAATACGGTAAATGGGAGCTTCCTCAAACAGCCAACAATCCCCTCTGTGCGTGAACCCTTACATATGGTAATTACGGTAAGCAAAGTTCATCAGCCCGGAATCACAACAAGACGAGCAGTCTCTCTCTCACTTACCATGGGGAAGGTACGCAGAAAGTCACACGACGCAGCTTTCAAGCTGAAAGCAGTCGAACTCGCACTAAAAGAAACAAACAGAGCAGCTGCGCGTACCCTGGGCATCGATGAGTCAATGGTGAGACGTTGGAAGCAGCAGCAGGAGGAACTGTCTCAGTGTAATAAGACAAAAAAGTCCTTCAGAGGCCACAAAAGCAGATGGCCGGAACTTGAAGATTCCCTTGAGGACTGGGTGTTGACCCAGAGAGGAGACGGCCGAGGCGTTTCCACGGTGCAGATCCGACTGAAGGCCAAAACAATCGCCACCGAGATGAAAATTGAACATTTCAGAGGTGGGCCATCTTGGTGCTACCGATTCATGAGACGAAAGGGACTGTCCGTCCGGGGGAGAACTACTGAACAACTCCCTCCCGACTACCAGGAGAAAATCACAAACTTCGGCGAATTCACACAAAGGAAGATCACGGAATATTATAGGAGTGTGAAAACATCCACAATCACCAACGGGTTCCAAAACGCTGGACTGCTGCGGGATGAAAAGGATGACGCCGCCACAGCTGGCGCTGAGGGCCGTCAGAGGCTTCAGAGGCTGTTCGATGCCGACAGTGATGAAGAGGAGTTCGTTGGTTTTGAGTGACAATGAAGGAGAGAGGAGAGTGGTTGACGAAGCCACCCTGAACCTGTTCGTTTCCGACACTGAAGATGAGGACTTTGGTGGTTTCAGTACGCAGGAAGAAGAGGAAGACGAGGATTAGTGACTTGACTTCTCTGGTTACAGGTTTGCTGCACATATACGGTAGCCTATTGTTGTGTGATTTTGTCTGGGGATTAGTGACCTGACTTTTGTTTTGTTTTGTTGAAATGTTAATAAATGGGAGCTTCCCCAAACAGCGATCTCTTTCCCGACATTCCTCTCTGTGCACGAACCCTTTCATATGGTAATTAAACATCAAAACACCCGCGGCTTATAGTCCGGTGCGGCTTATAGAAGAAAAAAATAGTCAATTTTGGTGCTGCGGCTTATAGACCGGTGCGTCTTATAGTCCGGAATTTACGGTATTTTGTTCCGGGCTCCCTGAAAATCCCTCTGTGCTGCAGCGGAAGTGTTTTTGGCGACATACGCTTCTGTCTGGACAAGCATATAGGCTTAGACTCGCATAAATCATGCTCTCTCTCTCTCTCTCTCTCTCTCTCTCTCTCTCTCTCTCTCTCTCTCTCTCTCTCTCTCACACACAGATTACAGTGGAATTCAATGCAATGGAGGTTAGGGCTGGGTCTCCCCACTGACTTCCCGATACGATACGATTCCAATACACAAGGTCCCAGATCGATATTTTAGTTACAATACCAGTTTTGCTTTGATAATGGAAGAGATTCTCAAAGAACTAATGCTGTAAATTGTACAAGGAACCCTCTAACCTGGTGCATTATTAAAAAATATTAATATTTACATTAAGAATTAACCATAAAGCAAGCAGTTACATCATGTAATTCTTTTTTATTTAAACATGACCAAAAAAAAATCGATATATCGATATTGAATCGATATTCATGTGAAGGAACAAGTATCGATACATAAATCCCAGTATCGTATTAGTATCGTAATAGTATTCACATTTTTTTTTTTTTATAAACATACGCTATAATATTATAGGCTGTGTGTGGTAGTTAAAACATAGTTTCAAGTTGATGTTTATTTATGTTTGTAGTTGAAACAAAAACATAAATACTGTAGGCTACATGTGCATTGTGCATGCACCATGAGCCAGATGTACAGACCTCAAATCTGTTTGCACTATAATGTTTGTGAACTGGAAATGTTCATGAGCTGTATTTTATTTTATTTTATTCTGTTCCTAGTAGATTCTGTTGTATAGTGGAAATCTAAATTTGTTTGGCTTCTCACAGAAGACTGTAAAGAAAGATAAGATGTTGGTCATGTTTAAATAAAAAAGAATTACATGATGTAACTGCTTGCTTTATGGTCAATTCTTAATGTAAATATTAATATTTTTAATAATGCACCAGGTTAGAGGGTTCCTTGTACAATTTACAGCATTAGTTATTTGAGAATCTCTTCCATTATTATTTCATTATTTTGATCCACTTACCGAGTTGATGGCCGTCGTGGTGGTACGCCGGGTTAGCTTGATTGCAATGATCTGGTTAAGCCAAACCAGATCAAGGGACAGATCCTGGATCTGCTTATCCTACATTCGCGGTATGGGCGCCAGGCAGCCTGGCTAACGTTAGTTAGAGCCCCAGACTCAGAGAGGCAGCCCTTCTTCTTCTGTCGTATGTCCTTAGACCTTCAGCTCCGTTGCAGCAAGCCAGTCCAGTGTGTCATTGTCTACGTCAATTAGCCCACGATCACCATTCGGTGGCCGGTATTTGGGGCAGCTGGTCATCACATGTTCCACAGTCTGTGATGGGTCCCCACATTCGCAGTGGGCACTGTCTGTGAGACCCCACTTCTGCATTGATGCAGCGAAACGACCCACACCTGTCCTCAGGCGGTTGAGGGTTGTCCACTCCTTACGGGGGAGGTGCTGGCCAGGAACGTCTGTGGGATCGTTGATGTAGTGGTGAAGCCTGGATGGTTCTGCTGCCTTCCACTGGTCCCTCCATCTTGCCTTTACCCATCCAGCCTTGGAGGTGTCAGCTGGTGTTGTGCGGAGCAGTTCCTGGGCCTGGGTGGCAAAGGGGCGCCGGGACTTGAGGCGTGTTCGCTGTGGTGTCTCTGTGACGACCTTGTGGAGGAGGTGGGATTCACCCTGGGCTGCCCAGTGAATGCTACATAGCCTACACAAAGCTTCACTTAGATCATGTCATCTGTTAAACCAACATTTGTTCCAAAAGGAAGTAAGCTTGAGCAGCTCGGAGTCTGGCTGCTATCAGCTGAGATAACGGACTGGTCCCGGTTCCTCTAAATATCTGACAACAAAAATCTGATTTCCATACAGGCGTCATTTTGATAAACTAACCTCATAGTGGGAATCTACATGGTTGCTTTTGACGAGTCAAAAATGATTAGAAGTGAAAGTGTCATATTTACACAGCTAGTGCATTGACTGTATATACATTTACTGTCAATGATATAAATACACTACGTAAAGCTAGCCTAGAACCAGCAGCTACATAAAAAAGAGGGGCGGGGTCTCACACAGGTTCAAACCCAACAGAACTAGTGCGTAGAATCTGGTTCACTAAACCTCACAAGAGCATACCAGGAGGAGGTGGAGCCACAGTGTCCATAGAGAGACTGCGTAACGCGTCATCATTCAGAAACCACGCCCAAGACGGGGGTAAACAGAAAGCCCCCCTCCAATCCTGGCGTTCTTCTATGTCATGTGCATGGTTGCGTGTTGCAGAAAAAGATTGTATATACGGAAGATGAACACTCCAACTTACTTCCTTGACAGCTAGATCCACATTTTTCTTCTCGCCAATTCTCAATGGCTTCCTTGTTTTGCTCAGGAGTACAAAATAACTTTAACTGGCGATTTTTTACATTTGTTGTCTGCGCAGCCCCACCACACAACAGCTTTTAGCTATGTTTAATTCAAGGAAAATGACGCTGGTGTGTGGAAATGAACGGAGCTTTTCCCCCCTGATGGGCATGGCCTATTTCATGCAGTGTCTCTATCTGTAATATATATTCTATAATCAGCAGCACACAGAAATCAGAAACTAAAAAGTGAGGATCTGTCTGCAATAAGCTAATTAACAAATAATTGAGTACAAATGAAATAACGGTATCATTCAACAATGGAGAAATGCATTCTCATACATAATGGAGTAGTGGAGTACAGTCAGAGTGCACTCCGTGTAGCAGCAGCAGAGATGGTAGCTTCATGGTGAGCAGGGAATCTGATAGTGTAGAGGTTCCTTGTCTACAACAAGTCAACAAAATGTTCAACATGGTTGACAAAATGTTATGGTACATGGTAGGGGAAACACAGTTATTATCATCATCATCTTCATCATCTTGATTGACCCCCCCCCCCCCCCCCCCCCATACAATATTAGACAACATCACTCCCTCTCGTGTGGTATAGCTTAAAGGAGGACTTACCCCCTAGATATGTATTAGAACAGTGATTTGAAAATACCTATGGAAAAAACCAAGAAATGACATATACTCTTGTCTATACTAGACTCTTTGGCTGTGTTCAAGTCAAGATTCTTTTTCGGAAATCGACGCCATTACAGTTTGCCTACTGCCTCAAAAATAATTTATTTGAGAGGGGCCATATCTTTATAAATATCAACAACTAGCCAACGCTGGTGGCATGTATGGAAAGAGTGTTGCTCAAAATTGTTGATAGTTATATCAATTTGGTAATTCAGTGGCGAACTAGAAATTTAATTATTTTTCTGCATGTATCTCTATGGCAGGTGTCAAAACTACGTTACGAGAGCAAAGTGACATGGGCTCGTTACAGCAGCACACCGCACAATAGGAGAAACCCCCCGCTCTGGGGTAACACAATGCGAGATTTCTCCACGTCATTCCCTCGTACAACTAGCGATAAACCGCGCAATGAAATCCCTTTTTAATTTGCGTTTTGGGGCTTTTCGTGATTCTTGTTGAAAGTTACAGCATGACAGCAGCATTTTTCCTCTCAGGGCGCAGGAGAGGCAGCGCAGAGCTCTTCTCCTCTTCAAAGCCCCCGCCTCTCACTGCCCGCGCGTCCCCGCTGCCTGAGCACACAGCAGCTCGTGCTCGCACACAGCGAGTCAACCCCCCCCCCCCCCCCCAGTCCCCAGTCGCTCTGCTCTGCTGACATTTCCTGAAAAGTTGGCGTTGCTTGTACACAGTGACGTTATTATAGTAGCCGATGTGTTTAGACCAGCTTTGTCACGTTGTCATATTTTACATGTGCGCTGCGATAAGATTTGTTTGCGGAAGGATGAAAGTGAGGCTCTCACTTTGATGCTGGGCTCTCGGAGCTGATTGCTGCAAACACACAATAAACCCCTCCCTCCCTCCGGGCAGTCAGTGCAGCAGCTCTGTGTGTCGTCCTTGAGAGGACGACAGCAGCAAAACACACACGAGTCAACGTGGAGGGCGCGCGCCCCCGGAGCTTGGCGCTAGTGCATGAGGTTACAGTACGACTCGCTCCCGCCTGCCTGGGCTGGAGACAGCTGCTTCCAACTCGGACTGATAATATAAACATCATCATTCGAGCTTATCCAGGTAAGATATTAATAAAGTAATGACACATTCAGCGGGAAACTAACTATAATTAAGACATGTGCCAACTTTGACGACGTTTGGTTCAGTATTTTAAGAGCAAACTTCAATAGGAATAGGCTTGGAGTTCTGAGGAGCCGAAAGGGTACAGGGGAGGTAGGGGAGTAATTATCTTGAAATCCCATAGTCTTTGGGGGCACTGTGACGTCAGTGTGCCCCTAATCTCCCATTCATTTGAGAAAAAGAAAAAAAAGCAGTGTTCGACCCTTAGAGGGCGCTTATGCCAGTTATGCTGCTGAAAAATGATACAAATGGTAAAATGGCAACAGTTTGGTGTCAAATGTGGAAATTTTGACCAGAATTCTTCACACATCACCCCCAAAGTCATATATATTGGTTAAAAGCTGAAAAAAAGTGTTTTGGAGGTAAGTTCTCCTTTAAGTATCAGGTTGTTGTTCTTACACCATCTCACCAGCTCCTCTACTTCTCTGCAGTAGCCTGATTCATCATGGTTGGTAATAAGACCCACCACAGAGGTGTCATCCGCAAACTTATACAACAAAACAGATCTAGTGTGTGATTGACAGTAATTTCTGTATAAAGAGTACAGAAGAGGGGATAAGACACAACCCTGGGGCGCGCCGGTGTTCAGAAGCCTAAACAGCGAGACAAGATTACTGATTTTGACAACTTGTTTTCTGTCACATAAAAAGTTATAAATCCATTTACACAGAAATGCATGAACACCCAGCTCCTGTAAAATGTGAATCAGCTTCACAGGAACGATGGTGTTAAATGCAGAAGTGAAATCAACAAAAAGAACACGGGCATATTGCAATTTGAGACAAGTCTGCAGGTCATCCAAGACCAAGGAGCAAAATAAAATAAGACTAATTTTCCCAGCCTCAGTCTGCACAGGTGGCATTTTAAAATGTAACCAACTGTTGGATCTGAGGTTGTACGAGTTATTAACAGATACAAACTTAAGAGCATAAATACAAAGGCAGCCTGCCCAAAATGGCCTTATACATTAAAATATATCAATGCTGCATCGTGCACATAGCAAGGGAGGACCATCTGACCAGACTGTGATGTACAGTGTGCAATGATGAGTCCTGAAGCCTGAGTTAGACATACATCTCAAAGCAGCATGATAGAGTGGGTCAAGCTAGGCCAAGGAGGTGGGGACATGCAAATCTGTAAATAGTATTAAGATTTCTGTCCAGCCAGAAGCCTATGTATTTATACGTATCAACAAACTCAATGGAGACACCTTCAAGTGTATTAATTAGAAGCGAGGGGGCCACAGTGTTACTTTATGCAAACAACAACATACTGTAGCCTTAGTTTAGCTTTGAGCTAAAGAGAGCATGCTGCAAAGAGGTCCAGTCAGATTAGAGGTTGGTAACCGCAGCCTCAAAAGGAAGGAGCAGACGAATACAGGACCATGTCGTCCACGTACATATGATACACAGAATATGTCATAACATCACAAATTGCATTTACTGTAAATATAACAACTAGGCCTGCACGATATGAGGAAAATCTGCGATGTGAGATAACATTGTTCAATATATCGATGACGATATGACTTGCGATAAATAAACAAATATTAAAGTATGCATATACAGTAGCTATACAGTTCCTATGTCTTTCTGCTTTAATAATGCTAACATAGACCACACACATAGCCTATGCCCACTGAATAAAGAAATTAAATACACACTGACTCTAGCTGAAACTACACACAGTGTGTTTGGGCTTTGGCAGAGGGGCGGAGCGCACTGTTGCAAGGGAAAGGTGTACGCTGGATTTACAACACAAGACAAAATGATCAGATGCTGAGTGGGAATGCATGACGCATGTCAATAAAACCACCTTTGTTATTCATTGCGTTTCAGGCAGTCTTTGGATGTGTTTATTGCGCATGTTCATATTGCGATGACGATGAAAATACGATTAATTGTGCAGCCCTATTAAGAAGTAAGTAAAAGTCAGCAAGTAAGATTAATGGACGAATACGGTAGATACAATTACTAAAAAGCATGTTAATTGATATATCAATTATAGAAAAAAAACAGTAACAAGAACACCTAATTACATCACAATTAACAACCAAAACAATTATGTAAAAGCCAGTTGATAAAGGTGTGAATAAAGTGATTGAGTGTCTCCAGTGTCACAGTGTAGTCTTTTTGAAGTGCCCAGGTTTTGTCTGTGATTTAAGAAGTTATTTAAAAGTACTTAGTGGCTATGTTAGCCTGGTCTTCTTGGGCATGTCTGTAAGAGCAGTAGCCTGTACTACGAATGTTGGATAAGAAGATCCAGGATCTGTCCCTTCATCTGGTTTGTCTAAACCAGATCAGCTCGATTGTAGTTAACTTGTACTACGAACCTCGTTTGCCAGTCGTTAACTCGAACCAGGTTTTTCTAATCAAGTTGACTGCGCGTGCACATGAAAATGCCCGTGCACACGAGCTCGTGCCCGCAAAAGAGGCGTGGTTTTTAACAACTAGCCAATCACAATGCAATATGGACCGCTCAGCTCAGAACCGTAGCTTTTACAGCGCCAGACACGCCTATTTCCTCATTCATCAAAGCCATCGACTACTATGTCAGAATCAAAATCCGCATTGGATATTTTTAGTCTGTTTCCGAATGACTGTCTAAAGTTACCACTTTTATTCACATCAGTCATTTATTTGAAGAGCGGTTTCTGCCTCCACGTATCCTACAGCAGCTGAATTCACCCTCTCAATAAACTGCGAGTGGAAGCAATGTGTAGCCTAATGTCTCAGTCCAAAATCCGTAGACCATTTAGGCTCAACGAATAATAATGATGTCATGTTTAGTCGCACTGATTGAATAATTCCTATAGGCTATCAATAAAAAAAAGAATGATAATAAAATTAAAAGAGGCTTCTGAACGACACGGTATGTGCGGGCATAGATTTCATTTATAAAAAATAGCCTATTTTGTGGTCACATATATTGTCAGCAGAGTCGCATATCTCCATATTTCATATAATGATGCTGGAAATATGAAGTTCAATCACATCATACAGGCCAAAAGCAACACTTGCAGCTGCAAAATGCAGGAGTAGGCTAGATATGAATCATCTTAATATGGGATCGCCTGTGTGCAGGTGATCCCATATTAAATTGCTTAGATGTAGTAGGCCAGCATGTAAGCTATGACTATTTCAATTCCAACCCAACGTCAGTCTCAGCTCCATTGCGCACACGGCACCGTGCGCTTTGGAGACGTTTATGTAGGCCTAACCTTTTTATGCCGGTTTAGTGATATTTCTCCACTCACTATTCAGCTGCAATCGATCAGCGGGATCAAACAACGTATATAGGCTACTTGAGAGCACAAAAATGAATATATAAAAACATATTCCAAAGTGGTATAGGGCTTAATTAAAATAGCCAACAAGTGCAAGGCTTTAGTCCTTGATTAACATTAACATTGATTACCATTACTCATTCAACATTACAATTCGTGCTCCTTCGGGAAACTCATCCAGAAAGGGGTTGGCCATTTTTCCAAACTGCTGATTCGATTGGTTCGTGGGCGGTGGATTTAAGGTCTAATCTTATCCTTGCAACTTAACCTGCTACGGACCAGGTTAAGTGTGAAGCATAAGTTGCTATGGAAATATATGTCGGTAAGAAGTTAACTTGCTTTGTAGTACGGCCAAACCAGGTTTAAACCTGAAGTTACCTCGCTAAACCACTAAACTGGCTTTGTAGTACAGGCCTCAGGACTGACTTTAGAGAAAAGAGACCTGAGATAAAGGATCTCCTCCTTTTAACATGTCAAATGCTATGGGCCTGAAAGCTGTTGTGAATAGAGACTAACTGTCTGCCTTTCTCAGCTATTCCAGTTTGAGAGTGAACTGTGAGAGTTGGAGAGAAGTGAACCATGCGTTGTGTTGGAGGAGCTGCCAGCCTGCTGCTGTCACTGCTGATCATCCAGGACGCTGCAGTGCGCTGTGACGCACGTGAGTACCATGCAGACACAACTGCTGCAACCCATAGAACAGTTCTGTTCCCTACGTGGAGATCAACACCCATAATCCTTTGCAACTGCAGGGAGGAGCAGGGAGGAGCATGTGAAAAGCTCATGTCAATGTTGAAGCACATGTATTCATGTTCTGTCCATCAGGGATGGGATTACTACATGATCAATGGTAAAGACCGTAATGTCAAACGCTGTTTCCTTGTCTTCAATGCGCCAAGCACCTTCAATTCAGCACGGGTAATACACACACGCACGTGCGCGCACACACACACACGCACACGCGCACGCACGCACACACACACACACACACACACACACACACACACACACACACACACACACACACACACACACACACACACACACACACACAGAGTACTGTATACAGACACTAAAGCAGTGTTTCTCAAAGTGTGGGGCAGGCCCCCCCTGTGGGGCGCAGTGGCAAAACAGGGGGAAATGCAGAAATGCAGCGCGGAACCAATGTTTTGACGTCAGACTTTTTTTCCCAGTGAGCAATAAATGAACCCCGCTTCTGTAGTGACTCGCATTCATTACATGGATGGTTCATTCATATTGCCAAATATTTCAACTTGTTTTGTTTAGTTTTTCACAGGTTGCACTTTATTGTTATTATTTTGAAAATATGTGCAGTGCAAAACAGCTTCAAGTAAAAGGTAAAAGTTAAACTTGGACCCTTTTTTTTTACAATTTTGTTGGGGCGGTGGGGCATGAACATTTTTCCTTCTCCAAAGTGGGGCATGACAGAAAAAGTTTGAGAACCACTGCACTAAAGTAACCTCACCACATGATATTCACGATGAAATGGCAGTGAAGACTGATACAGGTTTTCACAAACACAACACACCCACACTCACAATTCACAATTTATGACATCACTGATGACATCATCACTGGGACTGTGTGTGTGTGTGTATATAATAAATATATATATATACACACACACACACACTTATTTATTTATTTGTTTGTTTGTTTATTCTCCAGAAATACTGTCGTGATATTCACGGTGGTGACCTGGTGTCACATGGTAAAATCCTCGGCCCCAGACAGACATGTTTGGATCGGTCTGCAAAGACAGGTGAGCAATCAAGCAATCATTAAACAGCTGAGTGACTGGCTGGATGAATGTTCATCACTGACCTGTACCTGGTTTCTTTGTACAGCAAAATGGCAAGTTTGGCTGGAGCGACGGAACTCCATACGACTATTCCCATTGGAAGCCTAGCCAGCCAGACAACTATAGGGGGCGGGGCCTAGCCAGCCAGACAACTATAGGGGGCGGGGCCTAGCCAGCCAGACAACTATAGGGGGCGGGGCCTAGCCAGCCAGACAACTATAGGGGGCGGGGCCTAGCCAGCCAGACAACTATAGGGGGCGGGGCCTAGCCAGCCAGACAACTGTAGGGGGCGGGGCCTAGTCAGCCAGACAACTGTAGGGGGCGGGGCCTAGCCAGCCAGACAACTATAGGGGGTGGGGTCTAGTCAGCCAGACAACTATAGGGGGCGGGGCCTAGCCAGCCAGACAACTATAGGGGGCGGGGCCTAGCCAGCCAGACAACTATAGGGGGCGGGGCCTAGCCAGCCAGACAACTATAGGGGGCGGGGCCTAGCCAGCCAGACAACTATAGGGAGGGGAGAAATGTGCAGAGATGAACTCTTGGGGTAAGTGAAAATAAGGAGACAGGAAGAGAGATGATGATCAAAGAAGAAGAAAGAGCATTATTAAAGAAAGAGACGATGATGGTAAAAAACAATGTGTGTGACGTGTGAAGAACAACAACAAAAGACAGTTGGCTCATGAAACCCACAAACTAAATGCAGGAAAGAATGTGATTATCTCTTTTGCCTTTGTGGAGAGCTTTTTCAAGTAGTTATCTTTTGCCTTTGTGGAGAGCTTTTTCAAGTAGTTATCTTTTGCCTTTGTGGAGAGCTTTTTCAAGTAGTTATCTTTTGCCTTTGTGGAGAGCTTTTTCAAGTAGTTATCTTTTGCCTTTGTGGAGAGCTTTTTCCAAGTACCGTAGTTATCTTTTGCCTTTGTGGAGAGCTTTTTCCAAGTAGTTATCTTTTGCCTTTGTGGAGAGCTTTTTCAAGTAGTTATCTTTTGCCTTTGTGGATAGCTTTTGTATCATGTTTTTTCCACCAAAATGCCAAAAGGTGTAGGCCTCCACTGTAACTATGTTTTGAGCTACAATGCCTATTGTTACTGAATGTGATGTTTTTCTTCATGGCATGATTTCCAGGTCACGGAGAGAGTGGAATGACGCCGAGTGCGCAGGGCAGAAGTCATTTGTGTGTGCCAAGAACATCTGATCATCAATTGATGTCTGCATTCACAATTTTTTCAATTCAAAGTCAACACAGAAACTTGATAAATTGTGATTCAATTGGACTGGTCAGTTCTATCTTAAGCATTGCAATGGAAACTTTCTAAAGTTACTGCAATAAAGAAAACGTGCATGGAAACTTGTTATTTTTGTGTGTGTCTTTATATCACACTGGCAGTACATATCCTGTATTTCTCTGGAATATAACTGAAATTATCTGTAGTTCAATGTAACAAATGATGCCAGACAATTCTTTGTGCCTCCTGTATTCATAGTAGTAAATAGCCTTAAATAGATGGAACAGTTCAATGGGCCACTTCAATAAAGACTGAACCCAAAGGGAGGACTGCAGCACACAAAATCACTTGAAATACATTTTTATAAGGTGCAAAGATGTTTCGACGCACACTGCGTCTTCTTCAGAGTCAAACAGTAGCTAACAGGCAAATCTTCCAACAATTTAAAAAGCCTCCACTCCAGAGTCGTGTATATAGAAGAGTCACGACATCTCCATTCACTCCAATGGACCAGTTCTTTTACTCTCAAGAGTTCCAGGAAGTAAGATCCTGGATTAAGCAGCGTTGTCGAGTTGAAGCAAAATGGACAGTTTGTGTTGTACTTTTAATTTTTTTTTTTTTTTTTTTTATCAAATCGTACAGCTTTATTTTAGCATTCAAAAGTAGTGCGAGACCCCTTCCAGGCTGTTCTTTGGCTAATGACTCACGTATTTTGGTCCTCCGCTGATGCCACTCTCTCCAGTCTAGTGTCCTCTAGAGAGAGAGTGACGTCAGCAGAGGACCAAAATGCATGACTCATTAGCCAACGAACAGCCAGGAAAGGGTCTTGCGCTACTTTTGAATGCTAAAATAAAGCTGATAATGTACGATTTGATAAAAAAAACTAAACTTTCAAAGTACAACACAAACTGTCTATTTTTGCTGCAACTCGACAGTGCTGCTTAATCCAGCACCTTACTTCCTGGAACTCTTGAGAGTAAAAAACTGGTCCATTGGAGTGAATGCAGATGTCGCGACTCTTCTATTCATACGGATCTGCTCCAGTCTAGAGACAATGGTTTCTCAGTGGTTACAAGGGAGTGGGAGGTGCAGAGCCATATATATAGGGAGGGAGGTGATCAATCAATAAGCCAATAACATGACAGCACCCGTAGAAAAAATAGAAAAAAGATCGAGGGAGAGGTGCTGTGTTAAAGCAGTACTCCGGCGTCCACAGTAATATATAATACTCAACAAGTAGTAACAGACCATGTAAATGACATGGTCTTGATGTAATAAAACACCAACATACATTCCTCAAAATGAGATTAGAAATAACATGAGAGGCTCATTCATTCCCATTGGCTCAACAGTGTTCAGGGTGAATATCCAGTAAGCCTCTCTCTCTCCTAAGCAGTTTGTTGACAATGTCTCCCCTTCTCTGTGAGGGGGAGATTTTTTTCAATACCCCAAAATGTGAGTGTGGCTGCAGAGCCATGGAGCGCCTCTGCATTGTCTTGCTATTGCACAGTCCATGTTTTTGTTGTGGATAGCAGCCTTATCAGCCCCATCATAAGCTCCCATCATACTCATACTAGTCAGCCCATCATGACCAATAAAGAAAAGTCTCTAAAGTTCTGAGACCAATGAGTGAGCCAGGTTTTCATGATTTGATTTCACAGTGAACTATTCTCATGTGTCTAAGGAGAGCGCTGTTGTTAAAGTGATTCTGAAATCTCTGTGTGTCACTGGTTTCTCTGTGGAGGCAGTATCCTTCTGTTTCCCCCAGTGTTTCCTTCACATTTATTAACTGTCAGCATTACATGTTGTGCCTGTACGGCATTGGCAAAAACACAAGCAGTATACAAATAGGCTGTCAAGGAACTACTGGTAGCACGTTACATTACAGCTTAGTAACAACACGATAATAAAATAGTGTTATAATAAAGATGTAATAATTATGATATACCATATAGAAATGTAAAAGCTGTGTTTCATCTTAAAAAAAGGAGCACCTCACCCAATCAAACATACTTAGGCTACATTTTCCTCTCACCTGTAGTGCTATTTATCCATCTAGATCGCTTTGTGAGAATACGTAAAACATGCCATATTTGATTTATTCATGACATTTTCTTGTTTGGGAAGGAGCGCTTTGGACTACTGTTTGTTTGAGGTGCTCTTTGGATAGAGAAGGATTCGCCTATGGGCGTGCTCTGTAGGGGCGTGCTCTGTATGGGTGTGCTCTGTATGGGCGTGCTCTGTAGAGGCGTGCTCTGTACTGGTCCCGGCTGGAGCTGGATAATATTTGAGAAGACGCATAACAACACAGGCCAATCCCTCCCATTCCCCTCCAGTCTGTGCCGGTTCACTATCACGTTTTTATTTGGGCGGGAAATTTAACCTAGTCAGTCTGATAATGATTTAATTAAGGTGTTTGTGAGTTTAATAGGACTTTGTTTTGTCTTGCTTATGAGCACCTGAGAAAAGAGAAAAAGTAAATCTTTTTTCCCCCAATCCAGTTTTCAGATCAGTATAAATATATAATCATAATAATAATAATAATAATAAATAAAATATACATTTGACAGTATAAATATTGTAGCCCACATCTGGATTCACCGGCCCTTGTTTGAAAGATGAAGACTTAGAGAGCTCAGAGGATGAGGCATATCATCTGAGGCAGGAGACTGTTCCACATCCAGTAGCCTAGTAGTACACTCACGTGTTTTGATTTAGCAGCTAGCTAAACTAAGATTGATTTGGATTTGATAAGAGTTTGAAATGTAGACTACAGTAAATAGCTAGTGATAAGGTGGGATTGTGGAGCACGCCCTACAGAGCACGCCCCCTAAGCGAGAAATGGAGAATTAAAATAATAAACATAGCCGTTTAAATTGAAATGTGACAATGGTAACATTTTTTTTTTTTACTTAACATCCAAACTGAACCTGATGAGGACTTTGAACTGCTGGATGTCTGGAAAGCCCTTTGCCACTAGAGGGCACTGTGAGCCAAGACAAACCACTTGCTCATAAGACTGGTTTATTGGTATGGGATAAAATCCAATGGAACAGAAAAGATAAAGCAGGGATTTAGACTTCATTCATACAGAAACTATTTCACTCAATTTTATATATATATATATATATATATATATATATATATATATATATATATATATATATATATATATATATATATATATATATGTATATATATATATATATGTATATATATATATATATATATATATATATATATATATAGTATAATGCAACTTGAGTAAGTGTGTCAGTCTGCATCTGATTCACACACATGTATGTATAGCATCAAAGGCTGCATTATGAAAGGTCTATAGTAGCTGTGCTTCATAGACGCCCTCAGTGTCCAGAGCAGAGAGGTCAGTGTTGATCTCTTTGAGCAGCAGGCTGGTAGCAGGGCACTGCCAAGGTGGCCTGAAGGATCTCAGGGCACCACGGCCAGAGGGAGGGGCAACGGAGGCCGTGGCCTGCAGCTCCCACCCTGGTCAAGAGATTCTCCCACCCTGGTCAAGAGATTTGTGAAAAATGTATTTTGTTTGACTTGTTACAACAATACATGCTTAAGAATGTATAGTAATTGCCGACCACTAGGTTTGCAAGGCCCCGTAGTTAGTCTATATCAGTAGTTCTCCATTTCTTTCATATGAAGGACCCCTAAACTGACACAAATTAGACCACTGACCCCCATTTGATAGGATTTTCAACCATGGTCCAGAAAGTGTATAAAACCCATGACCAAAATAGTCATTGTGTTAGTTATTAATGGAATTATAGATCAAATAAATGACCCCCCCCTTTTGGATGGGGACCCCCTGAAACCCCCTCAAGGACCCCTGGGTGTCCCCGGACCCCCATTTGAGCACCACTGGTCTATATATAACCTGAACCATTTTCACCAAAATGACTCCTATCTGTGGGGTAAGCCGGCTGCGTGTCTGGACCCGTTCTCCATCACCGTCACTGCTCCGTGTCACCTCCTCCACGTCCTCCAAGTCTCTGTCATCTGGACCTGTTCTGTATCACTGTCGCTGCTCCGTGTCACCTCCTCCACGTCCTTCAAGTCTCTGTCATCTGGACCTGTTCTGTGCTGTATCACTGTCACTGCTCCGTGTCACCTCCTCCAAGTCCTCCAAGTCTCTGTCATCTGGACCTGTTCTGTATCACTGTCGCTGCTCCGTGTCACCTCCTCCACGTCCTTCAAGTCTCTGTCATCTCTAGAAGGCGGTACCGCTACATTTCTAGGCTACTGTGTGCGTGGAATTAGCATAAAGTGGGCATTTCTGTAAAGGGGAGACTCATGGGTACCCATAGAGGCCATTTACACCTGGCATTGCAATCCTTCTTCAATGCGTTTTGGGGGTGTTCACACACCTGTACTTTCAAGTGATAAAATACAATCTGATTGCAATCTGATCACCAAAAACGCATGTTAATGCCAGGTGTAAATGGCCTCATTGAATCATTCTCACTTGGATATCTTAAGCCCTAGAATGTTAGTGAAGGTGCGTGCAGCGCCGGTTTCAGAGCACCGCGGCATTTGGGCAAACTGGATTTGACAAAAATGAGCATACAGAATCTCCTTTTTTCTCTTTTAATAAAGAAACAACAACAACAAAGACATTTGCACATAATAATAAAAGTAATAATACTTCGTCACACAAAAGGAATTGCTTGAACACATAAATACAGCAAATGGAAACACATGCCACTACAATTCATTAAACTGATCTAAATAGATCAAAAATTGCATTGACATTTTTACACAAAGCAAAATAAAAATAAAATGTAATTATCAAATGGAAAAAAATGCCCTTCATACCTTGACATTTAGCAAAATGGTAAATTGTATGTATGTATATATATATATACACCGGTACATACTGTATATATATATATATAAAAAATACCAGAAGGTGTGGCTTGTGTTGGAAAGTAACACTAACTGAAACAGGACACAGATCATGTATTGTTAATGACATTTCCTCATTTAGAGGTCCAAGCATGTACTGTATTGCTGCCATATTTTCCCTATTGTAGAAAAAAGTGTTAAAAAGAGTGGTATTGGACCTAATAGACTGTGACGAATAAAAAGTACATCAACACTAAATCCCACAGAAAACTCAACGCAAGTGTTCTTTCAACCCATAGAGCAGTGCAGCAGCAGTTTTCTGGCCCTTACTTTGTTTTATTCGTTAATGTAGAGTACTACAAGTGATTAGCACTGTCCACCTGTCAAGCATAGGCTCCAGTATCACACTACTTCCTTTATAGTTAGTTTCTCCTCACTACTAGTGAGGGTGATGCTGCAACACATTTCCAATATCTGTATCTAACACAGTTTTATATTATTAGCCTACGTTAAGTCCACAGACCACTTTTTTTTTTTTTTTTACTTAGATAGCCTATAATACTGAACTGAATGTTGCCCTCACCAAAAAAGTTTGTGACTTTCAGATATTTTAACATAGTAGATTAGTGCAGGTCAGCAAACATTTAGAATTTGTTTGTTTCTCTGACCTTCAAATGACCAGAAAATAGCAGTGTGTCTGCCAAACAACCTCGAGTCTCGAGTCCCTAGTCATGAAGAAAGTGGTCAGTCTGCCTATTAGCCTATTATGAACCAATGATAATGACCGATTAATATATTATCTCCTAGTATGGTCTCTAATAAGTCAGCATTATCTACTATAGTCGTCCATTCAGTTATTCGGAACTACTCATGAATTGGTTATCTGGTCGCTCATGATCCGTCCCTCTCTCGTTCCTTAAACCACCACAATCTTGTGCACCCTATTGTCTGTAGCCTACTATAAACTAATCTTTTCAAATTGTGTTTGGATCTCACAATCGCAGTGGCGTTGATCAAAAGTGAATTGTATTACTCTTACTGTGCACTTCCTATTTTAGAGAATAGGCTAGGCCAGTGGTTTTCAATTTTTGCACCCGAGGCACACCAAAGGGCAAGACAAAATCTCAAGGCACATCTGTTATCTGTGCAAAATATCCTCACGCGTTATCACGCTCAATGTTTTTTCTATTTACTAAAAATGCCAAATAAAATTTGACCACCAACTATCATATATATATACACACACACACACATATATACATACACATATACATACACATACATACACATATATACACACACGCGCATATATATATATATACCGCATATATAGCGCATGTTGTGGAAAGGTATACACAAGATGAACAGTAGGAAGTTCCTAAACATTTGGGTCCCTTCCATGATCTCATATGCTTCCAGAAGACATCACATGACTGAGCTTTGTGTACAGTCAGCTTCTAGTCATTTCTCTGTTGTGGATGTTTTGTTTAGAAGATCCTTCTTCCAAGTTCAAACATAACCTCAATGGTGATAAGGATGACCATCATCCACTCTAACCTCAAGCTGTGCTTCTCACTCAGGTGGCTCCTCATGAGGTCTGTCAACTGTGTGCAATGTTCCAGCTTCTCGTTCATAACATTGACTCTGCGGTTGATGCTGAGGAACTGGCAGGTCTTGTCATAAAGCTTTTCCAGGTTTTCTCGGTCCCAGTAGAAATCAGGTGTGATGATGAGCAGGTCCGACCTCAGGTTTATACAGTGTCTCAGTGCAAAGAGCACTTCTTCCCTGAAGAAGAACATGAGGGCATCGTCGTCTGGTTTCGCTGCCATCTCTGTCAATATCACCAGCGCATTTGAGGCACCTCTAGGTAAATCCACTTCATGGAAACCATGGTTGATCAAGTCATGGCAAAGCGTTGGCAAATGATACTGATCTGCTGTTGCAAAGGCAATACACTGCATCATATCCTTGTCCTCATCCTGGGAAGGCTGTTTGGTTTTGGATGGTTGTTTCGTTCTCGGCCCTTTGGGAACCCTCTTTCCAGGAATTGTCACTGGTTTCAAACTGGATTTTAAAACTGAACCCTCTTTCCAGGAATTGTCACTGGTTTCAAACTGGATTTTAAAACTGAACCCTCTTTCCAGGAATTGTCACTGGTTTCAAACTGGATTTTAAAACTGAATCCTCTTTCCAGGAATTGTCACTGGTTTCAAACTGGATTTTAAAACTGAATCCTCTTTCCAGGAATTGTCACTGGTTTCAAACTGGATTTTAAAACTGAATCCTCTTTCCAGGAATTGTCACTGGTTTCAAACTGGATTTTAAAACTGAATCCTCTTTCCAGGAATTGTCACTGGTTTCAAACTGGATTTTAAAACGGAATCCTCTTTCCAGGAATTGTCACTGGTTTCAAACTGGATTTTAAAACTGAACCCTCTTTCCAGGAATTGTCACTGGTTTCAAACTGGATTTTAAAACTGATTTGACGAGGTTTGTTGAATACGGGCGCTCTTGTCTACTCCTACAGCTAGTCTGCACCCAAGGGTCAGCCAAGGAGCTTCTGAAACGTCTTAACCCATAGTAACAGCTCCTTGGACACATCCTTGAGGCAGGCCAGGTGGAAAGAGTCCTAGGTTGGGATTCATACGCGTGTCCCTGAGTAGGATGGGAGAGGCTGGCCGAGGCAACCAGGCAGACCTGCCTCCTGTCCACTGGCCGCTGAACTCCCAGTCTGAACCACAAGGTCCGGAGAAGCATCTTCATTGTCCTCGTGTTGTCCTCGTGTTGCAGCGGCAATAAGTATGGTCACTTGCAACCCTGTTGTCCATCATGTCAACTGAACTGGCATTTCTTGCTCGCTTGGGCATTAAGCCCAAGACAGCAATAAATGCCAATTGAGTGACTTCTTGCTTGGGAGCTGGAGAGTCACTTTCTTCCACGCGTTTCCTTTTTTCAATCCTGATTCTGATGCGTGCACTTTTTCTCACAGCTGGAGCAGGGGCAATGGTCCGTGTGGCAATGGTCCGGGCAATGGTCCGCAATGGTCCACAGGTCACAACTTCCTCAGCCTCCGCTTCTGGAATAAAGATATAAGAATAAAGATTATTTCTCTTTCAAACAGTGTCGTAGATCTAATATGAGCAAAACTTATTAAAAAGAATTCACAGCTATGTTCATTTCCAAAGGTTTGTGGAAATGGACAATTTCCATAACTCTTCCAGGCTTGGAAAACACAGGAAGCTGGAATCCTCTTCAGTGTATTTTCCCGACCCCGCCGATTTCCCCCCCATTTTCTCCCAAACTGTACTTGGCCAATTTCCCCCTGCTGCTGCCCCCTCTGCCGATCTGGGGAGAGCTGTAGAGTAGCACCGTGCTTCCTGCGACACATGCACAGTTGCCAGCCGCTTCTTTTCAACCCGACCTTTCACTCAGACAGTAGATCAGCCCCCACGGTTCGGAACGCGGTTCGGAACGTCCCTTTTTGTTGTATTTAACGTTTAACGCTAGTGTATGAGAACCCCTGCAGCGCAGCCAGACACAGACATCGCACGCAGAGCAGCACACAACACCCAGACAGACCCAGACAGCAGGACAGGATTGACAAACGCAAGCCAGAATATCCGATGCCCACCAGCAGCAAATCAAGACCAGCAAGAAGCTGCAACCAGCAGCACACGCAGGGGCCAGCGCTGCTGGTTGCAGCTAAAAATATTATTCTGCCAAACAAAATTCCCTGGCCTTCACTGTTTTATTGAAGGAAATTATTTTTGAGGTGTGACTACATTAGAAAAGATTAGCTTCAGAGTCAGTGATGTGCTTGAAATGTTTAATTTCACAAAAGGCTCATTATCTCAGCTTCTAGAAAAAAATTGCTGTTTTGGGGTAAATCAAGCTATCTTCTCCGGCTCATAACTAAAGAACGGAAAATGGGATCAATAAACTTTTTCTTGCAGATGATAGAATAGAGTCTCATCGTTCTTTGTGCGTGTTCAGTGTTTACATAGTAATATCACACAATATTCTGTGGGCCTCGAGAAATCACTGAAAACGCTCTGAAACTCTGGCACTGGGAGCGTCCGTTCTCCAAAAGTGGCTGGCACTCAATGAGTTAAGGGAAAAAAAATATTTTTTGAGCTGTGCAGGGCAACAAATGGTTATAAAAAGTATAACGTGATCCGAACCGTGGGTTTTCTGATCCGTGCCAGCCCTATTGCTGTGAAATATATATATATATATATATATATATATATATATATATATATAGTTTTTACATACACCTTGAATATAATTTTTTCATATTCGATACTTTTTATTTATATTCAAATATATATTTGAATATAAAATATTATTTGGCAGCCCTACTTATCTGTCTGTCTAAACTCAAAATTGGAAGAAGTAAACTGTTACTGCACTAAACTTCACCCACAACTTCATCAAATAAATCTTTATCTCTTGTTGGTAATACTGACGTAGGACTCAGTTTCCCAGAATGCCCCGCTCCCTACCTTCTCTGAGTCTCTTGCGGCGGCGGTCAATGGAGGCAACCTCTGACTTCAAGCTCATGTAGCTCTTCCTGGTCTCCTGAAGCTTGTCCTGCAGGAAGGAGATCCGCTCCGTGCTTGACATGCTGTCCAGAGAGTCTGGAAAGAGAGAGAGGTGTTTTTTATTCTTTATTTCAGATTCATCACTGCCTCAGCAGCGACTATTCTTCCTGGGGTCTGTAGGGGGTATGGAGAGAGAGAGAGAGGTGTCTGTCCCCCCCCCAATATTTTATCTATATATATTTTTTAGTAGAGTGCACGAACAAGACAAACGAACAGGTTCAGACACAGGAAAATAAAAGAAAGGAATGGAAAAAAACGTACATACATCATGTACATGTACATCATCAACATTACAGCGCAGTGCTACCAGCCACATCAAGTGCTGGAGACAGAGGTGTTAACGCGGGTTACAACTCTGTACTCCACATTCTTGGCTAATTTCCACCACATAGTACTGCATAGTATGGCTCGTCTCAACTCAGGAATCAAAATTGTACCAACCCTTTCATGCTAGTTTGTCAGGAAGGCAGCTAAATAACACTCCAAAGTTCAGCTACATTTTGGCGAGGGAAAAAGAAAACATTTTCAAAAGGGTCCTCTTTTTCACAGCCTGGAAGCAGCTAGTAGCCTTATATTGTCATTTAGCCTTTCTGCTGCTATTGCATGGTTCAATCTAATTGTATTTTATTGGGGGGGGCGGAAATTTGTGAGAGAAAATTTGTCTTCCAACAACCTATCAAAGACACCAGACACCCCGCTCATACCCTGTTCTCACTCCTCCCTTCCAAAAAACGCTACCGGAGCATCAAATCACACACCACCCGTCTCAGTAACAGCTTTTTCCCTCAGGCAGTCAGGCTGCTGAACAGTTGACTCACACACACTGCAACGCACTGTCACTTTGTTGTGCACCATTATTGTATTGTACTGTATTGTGGTTTGTGTTATGTCTACACGCACTGTGTACAGACATGTCTGTATCACGTGTAGCCTACATAATTATGTAGGTCTACACCCTTTTTCTGTCGGTCTTTGTGACCATGTCCTTGTGTATGTAAGGCTGAGGGTGCTCAGAGCATAAAGAATTTCATTGTATTATACATTGTATTATACATATGACAATAAACTACTTGAACTTGAACTTGAACCTACCTTTTGCCATGTCAGCTTGGGGGACATTCTCCATATTAACTGATGGTCCATCTTCCAACGGAGGCTGAGCTGGGCTCTCAGACAACGCTGCACCGTTGGGAGAAGACATCTTCGCTTTTGGGCACATCTTCCCAAGTGATTGTTCGAATTCCTATGGAGATCAAAATCCATTAAAATAAATAAATAAATAAATACAAGCTGCATTACAATTACAATGTGAGATGTAAAATGCAACAACGCTCCTTCATAATCTTACCTCTATCAGGCTTCGTCGTGCAGTGGCCCGTTTGCGTAATGGAGAGTCAGGAGGCAGACGTTTGTCAAAAACCTCTGGGCTCATGCCTCCAAATGAAACCCGCTTCTTCTTCAGTTCGCTGAGGTGACTTCCAAATGAAACCCGCTTCTTGCCAGTTGGGGTTTTCCTGTCAGCCAACGGGGGCTGAGCTGGGCTCTCAGACAATGCTGCACCCAGAGAAGGGGTCTTCACTTTTGGGGACATCTTCCCAGGTGAAGACATCTCCTTTGTTGTGGAGCTGGAGGCTGGAGCTGGACCAGGCTCTTCAAACCTGAAATCACAATGAACAACAAAATGTTAATGGTTCTCAGTCACATTTAGTGTTCAAATGTGTTCTGTATCTGGATACGCTATAATGATTGATATAGCATATTATCCAATCACTTGCTTTGCATTTACACCTGGTATTTACATGTGTTAATGTCTGGAATCCACGTACACACACATTCACACACACACACACACACACACACACGCACGCACGCACGCACACACACACACACACACACACACACACACACACACACACACACACACACACACACACACACGTACACACACACGTACACACACACGTACACACACACACACACAGGCACACACACAGGCACACACACGCGCACACGCACATTTGACACAACACACTCATATAAGGTAAACACATATAGGCTAGGCCTATTCTATGTATTGCACTGTATTTCTTTGCTATTCTTCTACATACAATTGTATTGACTGTTTCTCCTACTAGACAGGACTAGGCTAGACACTTTGAAAGTGTCATTCATGTTGACAGTTGCTGGAGAATGTTTGATTGGTGTGCCATGGGCTAAACGTGGACAAACAATGATTCAACATGTTGAATCTGACCCAACATCTCCAAACAAGGACACACAGCCCCATGTCACACCAAACAAACATCTTGATAATTAACGTTCTGTAACGAACATTATAAGTAGCCGAGTGTTCGGGTCCGGCTATTACTTGACACTTTGTCAAAACAGCAAAAGAGAGAGAGGCTGTAACGTTAACAACCGCTGGTCTTTGCACACACAGTCCGATTGTTTTCATATGCGTGTTTTTTAATCCGTCATCTGAAAACACAGACGGGTCCCAGCTCGCAAAAATCTGTTGACTGATGCGAAAAACGCAGAAAATCGAACCTCGTCCGAAAATGACGGACGTAATTGTCAGACTCGGTGTGTCAATGATGACACAAACGAGGTCATATTCTTTCTTTTTTTCGTGCGTCAATTTCGGAAGAAAATACGGACTTGGTGCCTCAGAGAGACGACGCGACAATGTCGTCGAACAGATGCTTCACAGTTCCCCCAACACAACACACAACTCTCTGACCTAACATAGGCTAACTGAGCTAACCGCTAACCATTACTGAAATTACGCAGATGAAAGACCCATATTTCGCACGACGAACGTTATAAGGAAACTGAGCTAACCACTCAACCATTACTTAAATTACACACATAAAGACCCATGCTAACTAGCTAGTGAACATTTGTGATTTTACCTGTCGATGTAAACAGTCTGCTCGTCAACAGAATCCACCATGATCATCGCAATCTGCTGCTCTGCTATTTCGTTCTTCACGACACGGAGATGCTCTTCTGTCGGACGTCTACTGCGGTGAAGGAACAAACAGCAACTGCCAGTGCTGAGTGACGTGACGTGAGTTCAGGAGTTCAAATCGACCTCCAATCAGGTAACGCCCCTACACGCATTCATCACGTGACACACACGTATGCGCATGCGCACACGTCCCGCACACATACCTTCGCAGTAGGCGATCTTTTTTTTTGGATGATGGCGAAGGCATAACCCGCCCCTCTCTGCCTCTGATTGGCCTAGCGTCAAACTTCCATCCAAACCATTTGCTTGGCTATCCTGCATTACATCTCTTTCTACAGTCTGTGGTCAGACCGTCAAACTCAGTGGGTCAGACAGACATACAGCAGTTACGCTTGCTAGGCTGCATGAAAGATGCCAGTGTGTTTATGTTTTTAATATACTGTGGCGACTCTGGGTTTAGGTAGGAACTGATGTGGAGGGTGGTTCCTGGGGGGAAGGGGATGAGTGCGGAAACTTCCTCTTCCTGTCGGGTCTGCGCATGCCTGCGTGGGTCTGGATAAGCTAGGAAGCCGGTAGCTAACTAGAGCGTGACAACCGCCGAGAGTTGTAGTGTTAACTAACTGTGAATAAAAAGCCTGTACCGAAGCTGTTGCCTCCTCTCTTCCTCACGTAACGGTCCCGGGAGCGGATCGCTTCAATACGGTAGTCATATATCTATGGTTTATAACGCTACTCTTGGCAGTGCACGTATGTAGCAGATATAGACAGACAATTGATCAAGGGTGATATAAAACAGGGTTATTTACAGGGAACTAGCAACGCAAGCGTAACTGCTGTCTGTCTGAAGCCCCTGGCATATAACGCTAGCTGCTGACAGGTCTGGTAACGTTTCCACTCATAGTCAAAGCACAGAGCACCGAGTCTGTTTGGTGAGTTGGCGTCCTCGTGTTCTTGGCGTGAACCTGCGGCCCGTGACAACATGTAAGTAGTTTGAACTGTGTATGTGATGTGAATGCTGTTTTTAGTTGCGTTGGGAGGTGCAATGTAAAAATGTGTCTTGTCCAGTGTTGGGCAAGTTACGTTATAGTGGCGCATTGGCTGCCAGTGCGAGGAGTAGGACAGCCAGCGCTGTGTGTGTGTGTTATTATGTGCCTTAAATGTATCTTTATTGTGTGTCATGCTGGGGGCTGTTGCAATCATACAATGTATTTTAATATATTTCTCTGTGTTGCTGGTAGGCTGCTGTCTCTGCTGTCAACCAGACCGAGCAGCAGGTAGGCTTCTGTCCAGACCGAGCAGCAGGTAGTTTCTGCTGTCAACCAGACCGAGCAGCAGGTAGGCTTCTGTCCAGACCGAGCAGCAGGTAGTTTCTGCTGTCAACCAGACTGAGCAGCAGGTAGGCTTCTGTCCAGACTGAGCAGCAGGTAGTTTCTGCTGTCAACCAGACCGAGCAGCAGGTAGGCTTCTGTCCAGACCGAGCAGCAAGTAGGCTTCTGTCCAGACCGAGCAGCAGGTAGTTCTGCTGTCAACCAGACCGAGCAGCAGGTAGGCTTCTGTCACCCAGTTTGATTATTTTCATTATCCATTAATCTGTCGATTATTTTCTTGCATAATTGATGAGTCGTTTAAACTACAAAATGTCACAAAATGGTGAAAAATGTCAGTCACTTTTTCCCCAAAGCCCAAGATGACATCATCAAATGTCTTTCTTTTGTCCTGACCAACAGTCCACAACCCAAAGATAATCAGTTTACTGTCATAGAAGACAAAAAAAACAACAGAAAACATTCACATTTAAGAAGCTGGAACGAGAGAATTTTTGTACTTTGTTTTTGAATTAGTCATAACGATTAATCAATTATAAAAATAGTTTGGCAATTATTAACTACTCAATGAATTGACTAAAATGAAAGGGAGCTGTCACACATAAGGTCCCTCCCTCCACCCTCTCCTTTTCTTCTAATTATTCTATATGATGGAAGGCAGATTTAGGGGATCCACCACCTGCACCTTTAAATATGAATCATGTAGATATACTATTTTAATATTGATGTTGCATTTATGATCCGCTGTATTTGTTGTGTAATCTGTAATCATGTCTACTTGTCACCTCCTCCCTCTTCCTCCAGCCTGGGCTGCATTAGTCTTCATTGTTGGGAGGCTATTTAAAAAGACAAAATGTCCTTGTTCTTTATGACTGGGATGAAGATGCACCCTGCGTTGAAACGTCAGTCAATAAAAACGTGTCTACACTTGATCCGTGTGCTCCAGTATCTTTGGATGTTATCTGAAGCCTCTCCTCTAAGATTGCCCTCTCCTGAGAGCCTGCTGGGCTGCTTGGGTGGAAGTGCGCCTAACCTCATCCTGCAAGTGTGAATTCTGTTTATGTTTGAGTCACAATTTTACAAAATACTATAATTTGTATGCATCTCCATCTGGGCCCTTACATTACATTACATTACATTATTTGGCAGACGTTTTTATCCAAAGCGACTTACATTAACACAAGTTTAGTTCAGGTTATTTTTTTATTTATTTTTTTAAGAGAGAAAGAAGTTAGTTCAAGAAGGGCCCAGATGGAGCCTGAAAAGGTGTGTCTTTAGTCTTTTCCGAAAGATCAAGTTCTTGATCTAACTTCTTTCTCTTAAAAAAAAAAAAAAAAAATCCCAAACTAACCTTAACTTGTATCACTCTTCCTTCAGAAGTTGTAGTTGTCATAGACTGTGTTACATAGTTGATTGCTCTATTGCTGACAAAATGTGTTATTGTAAGTTGCTTTGGATAAAAGTGTCTGCCAAATGACGTAATGTAATGTAATGTAATGTAATGTATGGAGATCTTGTAAAATTGTGATGGAGAATTTAAAAGCAGTCTCATCTGTGATTACATCAGAATAAAATGAAGCTAATATCACAATTCATTTTCCCGGCCCATGATACGTTAAGCTGGCGAGGCAGCTGGATTCACACAAGGTCATGAGATCATGTCCCTGTCCCATCCTACCATACAGTTCATGAGATCATGTCCCATCCTACCATACAGTCATGTGAAGCAGTTCACTATGTTGCTGTGACCACTTCTTCTTATTGTCCATTTCCATCTCCCCCCGGCCCCTCTTCTCTCAATAGGTTGTGCATCACTTTTTTCTGTCCCCTTCCTGTCTGTCCATCTGTCGTCGCTCCTTGTCAAGCTGCCATGTGTTGGTCCAGCTCAGAGGGCTCCCTCCTGGACTTGGACTTTGTCCCGTGGAGGCGGGTGGTACCAAAGGACCCGGGCTACGAGCGGGACAGGAAGTCGGGCACCTACACCCCTCACCCGGAGAAGGACGGGCAGGTCGGTCACCCTCCTTGTGGTCTTAGTGACCAGTCCTGGCAAGGAGCTGGCCAAGGAGCACAGCATGAGCGTGGACAACCTGATGGAGCTGGCAAGCTGGAGAAGCACCAGCTGAGAGACGGGAGCATAGGCGAAAGCTACAGGTTAGCTTTTCTCTCTCTCCTCCTCTCCTCATCCCTCTCTTCTCTTGCAATGTTTTATTTTTTAATATACTCTTAAGATTTATTTAACACATTGAATGCCAGCCATGTTTTCATTCCTGTAGGTAAGTTGTGCCAGGGGTGTTTTTGACGATTCTGGCTCATTTTAGAACAGCCGAGGATTCTTTTCTGTTAAGAATTCATGAACACCAATCATCTAAAAATAACTAATAGAATGTGTGCTTTCTCTGTCTAAAAGAGTTAGTTTGCAGAGTTAGTAGTTATGTAGATATTAGCCGTTGAGTACAGCATGGTTTCAGCGTCTGGAAATTTATTCAGAGATAAATGGCTTTTTGTGAAACAGTCACTTTAACCATTCATTTTTGGCATCAGTAAGACCGTCAGACATTCTAAACAATAGTTTTGAACAGTAATTTCCTCCATAACAACAGGAAACACCCCTCTCATTCAAACTCCTCCCTCCGTGTGTCTTCTCCTCCTTCCTCCTAACAGCGGGCGTGTCAGAAGCGCGTTGTGCTGCCTGCCTGTCTGTCTGCGTGCCTGCCTGCCTGCTTGCCTGCGTGCGGGGACGAGTCTGAAATGGATTACTGTAAAATCGCCAAGCCATTTCCTTGAATGGCTTGCTCCCGCGGTGTGTGTGTGTGTGTGTGTGTGTGTGTGTGTGTGTGTGTGTTCGCGCGTTGCTCCGCGGCTCTGGGGGGGAGGGGATCTCTGTCCGTTCTGTGTGTGTGTCTCCGGGCTCCTGACTGTAAAATCGCCAAGCCATTTCTGCGGGAGGCGGCTGTACGGGTCCCGTGGCTGTGGCTTCTCTCTGTATCTGTCGCCACTTAGTGGTCGGTAAAATAGATTACACACATGCTCTTGCTCCAAATAGTTATCTCGAAGATGTAAAAGGGGTTGATTGATGTCCCACCGTCAAAAAAAAAAAATGTTTATGTAAGACGAGTTAGCTCGTCTCTGGCACTTAATGTGTTAAGTTGGTTAATTCTGTTAATTGATTGTGGAGCTAGACACATTCTCTTCAAAGTCCTCTGAGACATGTGCTTGTGAATTAGAGCTATACAAATAAAACTGGACTTGACTGCAGGGCCTACAATGACGGCCAGCTGTCCCCGGCCGCCAAGGGGAGCGTGGAGAGGGACGACCAGCGTCCTCTCTCCCCCTCGCCCCCTACAGGTGCCTTCTCCTTCAAGCCCCGCCCCCAACACCCCTCGTCCCCTACAGGTGCCTTCTCCTTCAAGCCCCGCCCCCAACACCCCTCGCCCCCTACAGGTGCCTTCTCCTTCAAGCCCCGCCCCCAACACCGACAACATGCCAAGGTTAAGCTGGCAGCAGCCAAACTGCACCTCAGCAGTGTGTTTGGGCAGCAGGTGAAATGTTTAGTTCAGTGTTCAATATTCACCTTAGAGCAGCACTTCAAACCTTTTCACACCAGGGATCCCTAAACTGTCATAAATTAGACCATGGAGCCAGTGGTGTAGTGGAGGGTAGACGCAGGTAGACCCACTTACTTTTCAGTCGGCATTGAGTCTGCCCACTTCTAAATCCACTCTGACGCGTATCCATCCATTGTTTTTTTTCTCTTTTCTTCCTAAAGGCACGGCCCGCCCTACTCTGCCTCGATTGGCTAGAAGTACTGGGTGCCTGCTTTAGTTTGTTGGGTAAGCCAATCAGAGGCAGAGTAGGGCAGGTCCTTTCCTTTGCCTTCCTACTAGGATAAAAATGTTGGCTCTCTCTCCTGCGACCTGCCTGCCCCACCTGAGATGAGAAGATGAAGCGAAGCGAGCTACTAACCCTACACTGCCCAAAAGAAAGACTGATGCACATGATGTACAGTAAGTAGAATGTGTGGAATTGTATTTTTATTTATATTTTTTATTTTGGGCTGGGCGATATGGACAAAATCAAATATCACAATATTTTTGACCAAATACATCAATATTGATATTGTGACAATATTGTAGGGATGACTAATTGCTGCTTTCATAAAATATTGAGACAATGAGATTTTTGATAAATAATCATTAGTAATGTGGATATAATGACTAAGTGGGTAAAGGCAAATAATAGATACAGCCATGCTGTCGCTTTGTGAGATGGCCTCTAGTTGGTGGTGTTTGGACCTTCAAGCCAATCACGGTGCTTTAAAGCAGCTACGAGCAACTTTTTCGATTGTTATTAAACAGTATAAATTTAATATCAATGCATCACATCTTACCTCTAATAGTCGACGAGAGCAACGCAGAGTAGTCTCGCTTGAACCCCGAGTGAATCGGCCAGTGTTAGTGTTTCTGTAGCCAGGGCAGATCAGGAAGTGAAATGAAACGGTTTGCAGCAGCCACTTCGGCCATAACCACAAAATAACTTCCAAAAACCTGTTAGAATATAACGAGAGATGTTCCCGCGAGTATGCGTGGCGTTCACATTGTTTATGTTATGTTGCTAGGCAGCGCAAACGGCGTTGGAAGGCAGCTGCGTTTCACTTCCTTGTTTCACTTCCGCGTTTCACTTCCGGGTTACCCGGTCCGGTCGCTCTAGAGAGCCCCCTGTTGGCGCGAGTTTAGACAGACTATAGACTTAATAATCACCTAAGGGAGCAATCTCAGATACACACGGCTTTGGTCTCGTCGACTATTAGAGGTAAGATGTGATGCATTGATATTAAATTTATACTGTTTAATAACAATCGAAAAAGTTGCTCGTAGCTGCTTTAAACAAACATGTGACGGCAAACGCCAGTCAAACAGGACACCAAGTGACTTTAAACAAACACACATTCAAATGAGAAGTGTGCAGACAGTTTACTGAGCCGTGGAGCTGAGAGGTTATGTTGTGAAAACTTTGATCAAGAAGAAACTACATTTCCTATTTCCTATTTTCATCCCATTGTGAGTACAATGTGTGCAAGTGAATTCAACTTCTATGAAATAGCTCTGTTATGAGCGAAGCTAGTCCCCTGTTTTTCTGACGTCGACTTTTTCAGACCATGGGGAACCATGTTAAAGTGATGAACATCATAGCGCTTCCCATACATACACAGTGCAGCCCCCTCCCTCCGCTGCGAGTGGAGACTGTAGGTATCGAAATGCAAATACACCCTTTTCACGGGGGCCATTTTGTGTCGAAAAGGCAGGGTAAACAGAGGTGCAAGGAAAACACTAATGAGTGTTTCCAATGTACATGATTGGAAGTTAAAACTGAATAATGACATCACAACAGTCTAATCCTAATGTTAATTTAAAATGTGATAGTCCTCTAAATCTGGCTTCAAACGGCCACAATTAAAAAAAAACATTAAAAAAAAAAATGGGCCTGAGAATGTGGGCTTCTACAAAATATGTCCCCTCCACCTTTGAAATCAAAGCTATGTCCATGGATAATATGAGGGCATTTTGGTAAACAAACCGTGTCACTGGGTGGCAACGGCAATGGAACCCTATGGAGCCTGAGTTTGAGCGTCTTGACTCTAGCCGGCTGACCGTGTTTACAATTTAAAAACTGCGACAGTTTAACACGACATGCATATATTATACATCAAACTCTTGAGCTAATTCTGCTCTCACTCAGAATGTCAAAATATAACCGATGTGATGTATACTTTTTGAGATATTAACGTTTGTTTGGCACAACTCATACTAGTTAACTGCCGCGGGGTTACGCATTTTTGGGTGGCAGTGACGTCACGCTGATTCATCCTATTAGGTCAATCATCTAAATGCTATAAAACCTTTCAAACATATTCATTGCAGGATGATGTTTTCATAGAGGCCATTTACAATCTGATCACCAAAAACGCATGTTAATGCCAGGTGTAAATGGCCTCTTAGTTGTTTGATTTTAAGATGAAAATTGAAGCAACACATTTTATACAGTAGTAACCGTTTTATTTCTTACCCCTAAAATAGTCTTGCTTCCCAGACACTCTCTAATACATCATAGCCTAATGTACAACACTGAGCTTGAAAGAATAGATTGCATGGAAAGGGGAGGAGGGGAGGAGGGGGGGCGGGGGGCACAATCACATAAAAACAGTAAAATTTGTAACCTAACCACTAACCCTCCGCCCAACCCTGCTAGGTGGCATGTTGGCTCCGCACCACCATCCACAAGCTGGAGTCTTGGGAGAGCTTCAGTGCTGAACTGATAGGAAGCGGGTTCTTCTCAGAAGTTTTCAAGGTACTACTTGTCTCAAACTACTCAGTGAGGGACATTATACAACTCTTTTGTGTCCTCACATGTTGTTTTCATGACTAAGATTTTTGTTTGATAAAGTCTGTGGAACAAATATGAAAGCGCATGGTTATTCACATTTTGAATGTGAATAACTTAGCAGTGGTTCTCAACCTAGGGTCCGGGGACCACCAGTAGGGATGGGAATCGAGAACCGGTTCTTGTTGAGAACCGGGTCCCAGTGGATCGATTCCTTGGAATCGTTAGCCAACGTCCTGAACGATTCCACTATCGATTCCATGCGCGATGACGTCACACGCTGCGACACGCACGCAACGCAGCCTTGTTTTGTTTCCAGCCACCATGGCGTCTAGGCAGAAGCAAAACGATGACCACAGTGCCACTTGCAATGCTTGCAAAACCTCTATTTCGTCAAAGGGGGGAAATACTAGCAATATGCAGAAACATTTGTCCACACAGCATGCAATCATTTTGGAGGAATGTCACGTTTTTGATGTGCTACGGAGTGACGATAACGTGGCTAACAGCAGCGCGGCTAACAGCAGCGCAGCTAACGTTAGCGCGTCATCTGTTAATATGGAGAGTAAACTCCTCCAGACCCTGTCTATTGTGTAAACCAGATTTCACCAATACTCCATTTCCATCCATTTAATTTAGAGGATGATGACGTTCAGAGTCAGACTGGTTCAGGGGCTGGTAGTCGCTTTGGGTCAGAGGCTGCAGCGAGTACTTCTTGTGCAGCTCTAGCCCTTCCATTCACCCAGGCAGGGAAGAGTAAAATGACCGAGGCGAGGGTAAACGAATGTCCCCGAGCAGTGACTAAGTTTGTCTGACATGCCAGCTAAAGTAAAATGTCCAAAGTTGCATGTTGTCATTCTAACCACTAGTTCTGTTTCATTCATTCCCACTATATATTTTCTATAGGGAGATGACAAAGATGCTCAACCCAAAATACAAACCCCCAAACAGAGCCAGTTTAACAGACACACTGATCCCTGCTTGGTATGGGATTGAAAAGAGCAATCTGATCTCAGAGCTGAATAAGAATACATAATTATAATAATAATAATCTAAAAGAAAATTAATGTTAATAAACCCGTTTGTACTCTTTTTTTTTTTCCCCTTGCCCAATGAGAATCGATAAGAGAATCGATAAGGAATCGGATCGATAAGCAGAATCGAAAATGGAATCGGAATCGCTAAAATCTTATCAATTCCCATCCCTAACCACCAGTAGTCCTTGAGGGGGTTCCAGGGGGTCCCCAGCAAATTGAGTTAACACAACTAGACAATGTAGCAGATAACTGTTTTGATCCTAGTTCCACTGTTTCTCTACATTACAGATTGTCATGGAATTCTGGACAAAATCATATCTAACAATAGAAATATTCCCAGATTTGGGTCAGTGAGATCAAATATCAACAAATGGGGGGGGGGTCTGTGGCCTTAATTTTTGTATTAAATTAGGGGTCCTTGATATGGAAAAGGTTTAGAATCACTGGCTTAGAGGCTGTGGTGTGTTTGAAGGAAACAAGTCTGCCTTCACCTTCTTAAAGACTAGAATATTCATATATAATATAATATAAATATAATATTTCCCACAGCCTGAGCCAAAAAGTACTGAGGGAACTAAGCTCATATCGCCCTCAGAGACAAAAGGACACAGTAAAAATCTGAACACCAGCTATTAGCTGACCTATTTCTGCCGCTCCAGTCTGAGCACATTTCTGTCTGCTGTTGGTATGCCTGGAACTATGGATTGTGTTTTTACACAAAACTATGATTCCATTTAAAACATATTATGTCTAATTCTCACATTATAACTTTGGAATGGGATTTTGTGTCCTGGCAAATTTGTAGTCCTACACATACATGTACATAAACAGGGATTTGCATGTGATGTGGATGTAGAAGCGGTGGACCACAAGACGGACTGCATCTGTGCTCTTCAATAGCAAGTCCATGCGATTACAAGTGTATAGGTTCCAAATCAAGGCACAGTGTATTAAGAGAGGAAAGGGACCAGCACAGGACAAACACAGAGGATCATTATTAAAAACATATTGCATAATTGTACTGTGACAAAAACACAACAAAAATGCAATAACAAAGATAGATTTTGCTTTTACAATATCAGTTTGTTCTTAAACAATTCTTTTTCCAAAAGTGTGTGGGTTCTTCTGCTTCCAGGTCATGCACAGGGAAACACACAAAATAATGGTGGTGAAGATGTACCACAACAAGGTCGACCAAGACAGCATCGCACAGGAGATCAGGCTGCTACAGAAGCTCTCGCACCCAAACATGGTCAGGTGAGTTTCTGTGACCTTCAACACTGACCACCCTGTCCACTAAACACATTCATGATCTGTGACCTTCAACACTGACCACCCTGTCCACTAAACACATTCATGATCTGTGACCTTCAACACTGACCACCCTGTCCACTAAACACATTCATGATCTGTGACCTTCAACACTGACCACCCTGTCCACTAAACACATTCATGATCTGTGACCTTCAACACTGACCACCCTGTCCACTAAACACATTCATGATCTGTGACCTTCAACACTGACCACCCTGTCCACTAAACACATGCATGATCTATGACCTTCAACACTGACCACCCTGTCCACTAAACACATTCATGATCTGTGACCTTCAACACTGACCACCCTGTCCACTAAACACATTCATGATCTGTGACCTTCAACACTGACCACCCTGTCCACTAAACACATTCATGATCTGTGACCTTCAACACTGACCACCCTGTCCACTAAACACATTCATGATCTGTGACCTTCAACACTGACCACCCTGTCCACTAAACACATTCATGAGTACACGTGTTCCATTGTACATTTGGTAAATGTGTTGCCAAAAACACCAAATGTGTGCTTCTCACTGTACTTGTTGATTATCATAATGTACATTTGTCAACAGCATCAGCGGTCTTGTGAAATAGTGCAACATTCTAT
>NC_139624.1:182500-207500 GCF_964638095.1 Poromitra crassiceps | reverse complement strand
GTTACCAGTTTGACAAATAAAATGGATGTTTTGATACATGGAAACAGTGAGATGACATTTTTTACATTATTCTTTTCTTGTGCACAGTTGCTGTCAATAGATTTTTGATGTTCAAAAAGCCTCTTTTGTCAATACTCTTTCTATGTCTCTCTCTCTCACTCACTCTCGTTCACCACCCAACCCTTCTCTCTCCTTTCTCTTTCTGCAGATATCAGTCCCCCTCGCCGTGTGCGCATCTCCGACGTGAAGGACTCCTCCATCACTCTGACCTGGCGCTCCAAGACGGAGACCATCTCTGGCTTCCTGATTGAGGTCACACCCACTTCCGTGACGGGCCACACCCCCATTCATAGGACCATCACCCCTGACCTGCGCTCTTACACTATTACAGGTGCGCAAATATAGGAAGATAGATCGATATATAAACATGTGCACACATAAGAATACTTCCCTAACATTACTCAATTGTCAACCTAGATCCGTGGTCGTGCATTATTAGGGATATGAAAGTGGACGCACACGCACGCACGCACGCACACACACGCGCACACGCACACTGACCCCGTTAACCTATGTGTCCACTCTTCAGGTCTGCAGCCAGGAACCACTTACAAGATCAACATCTACACTCTGAATGGGAATGGACGCAGCTCCCCGTTCACACTCACTGCCACCACAGGTAATATCCATTAACCATTCAACTCTGGCATGCTCAAAAATGGATGCAAACGCCACAGCATCAAAATATGCACTCTATCAATTTGGGGCAAAATTAGAAAGTAGATAAATTCCAGTAATTCTTTGGGTGAACTCATCATTAAATGCGTACAGTATGTAACTTATACAAAACCAATGATTGGGTAAATGGCAGTACCTAAATGTGCTAACTTGTAGGTACTATTTAGTATTAGGAAGAAGATGTCTACATCCCTGTGTGATCACACGTGCGTGTGTAATAGCTGCCATTTGCCCAAATATTGGTTTTGATACGTATTTAAAGGGATATGCCAACATTTTGGGAGATTGGCCTATTTGCCATATTCCCGATAGTAAAACTAGAATGTGGATAGATGCCTTTCTCTTCCCTGTGCGAGCAGTAGAAAGTGGGTTTCACCCCTCCTGCTAGTGAGCTTAGCAGCTGAATGGTAGTAAACGGTACACGAGCCTGCCACCATTCAGTCACCAAAAATACACATTCCAACAGCGCCAGAAACACTCACATGTACATGTTGTGCCTCGTGTATTCACCACGCAATGAAATAATCATCCAAAGTTACGGGAAACGGTCATTTTCAAAGGAAATAAATACCAGGAAGTACTGATGACTGCACACAGCGCATGTGCCTCAGGCAAACGCGGAAGTAACTTTGGTTCCACCGCGTTAGTTCTGGCAATGGATTTACTTGGAAAATGGCCGTTTCCCGTAACTTTGGATTATTATTTCATTGCGTGGTGAGTGCACGAGTACTCTCCCAAAATGTTGGCATATCCCTTTAATGATGTCTAACAGTCATTTCCCGAGCAATTTGTTTATTTGCTTTATAGTTTTTGCCCAAATTGATGGAGTGTGTATAGAGGATACATTTGCTATGTATGTATGTTTCTTATGAAAAATAACTGGCTGCTTGTTGTTTCCTCCAGCCAAACCGGTGGTCATCCCTCCCACCAACATCCGTTTCACCTCCCTGACCCCCAGCAGCATCTCCTTCACCTGGGAGCCGTCTCACAGTCCAGGCGTCACTGGCTATTACGTCACCTATGAGGAGGCAGGGGGTTACCCTCTAGAACTCACCCCCCGACCACACGCCGGACAGAGCTACGCTTTTATCAACGGTGAGTGTGGAGCATGAGATTTACATCAGCTCTGTACATACATGTGTGTACGTACATACATACATACATGCATGCATGCATACATACACTGTCAATATTCGGAATGGATGAGTTTGTACTGAAAAGACGTCTTTGTAGTTTGTTTTATTTAATCTTTTCATTTTGTGTTTGTTGTGTTTGGTCATAGGTCTGAAACCAGGAACAGAATACGTCATTAAGATTGTGTTTGTTGTGTTTGGTCATAGGTCTGAAACCAGGAACAGAATACGTCATTAAGATTGTTGCCCTGCAGAATGCGTTGAGAAGCACACCTCTAGTGGGCAAGGCCAGAACCCGTAAGTGCACCCACCTTCCACCTGATACAAGAGTTCTAGATATCATCGTTAATGGACTGTAGAAACCTCTCCAAATGTGCCCCTTTTATATTTTTACTGAAAGCTTACATTGCCACTATATGATAAACAAAAAGTTATACACTTTCTAAAAAATGTCATTCTGGAGAGACACGGTCACTAATGATGAGCACATTTTCATTACACATTTACATTGCAAAGATTTTTTTTTAATACAGTACGAGGAATCATGCAGCGTGACGTCATGACACCGCAAATCCACCGGAAGCGCCGCAGTTAACTAGCATGAGTCTCAAAAACTATACATCACATCGCTTATATTTTGACATTCTGAGTGAGAGCAGAAGTAGCTCAAGAGTCTGATGTATACATCAAATCAAAATTAAAATCATAGTCAAATTCCTTGTACTTGGCCAATAAAGCTGATTCTGAAATCTATGTCAGAGAGACCTTGTCAGGAATTGCAATTTGGAGCTTAATTGTAATCTTCTCATATTGTGTCTGAATGTGCTGGATTGTCAGTGTATGTTATTGAATTATCTGACTGTAATGATGCATTACTCCTGCAGGCGGCGTCTGTGAGCTTTCCCCCCCTGTTTAGATGGTTCTCATAAACATCAAAGGCCTTAGCCCACAGCAATACATATTTCTGTTAACAAAGCCCTCATTCAGAGTAACTATAACTACATTTACATGCAGACTCATTTATTAATATCACTATTTAGTCTTACCTTGGGCATCCAATGCAACAATACTGTATAACAATATACTGTATATGACTTCCTTTCAGCTGGAATGGTAGATAAAGATAATAGATAAAGAAAAAGGGAAAAAAGGGAAATTACAAATCTCCTGCCGTTTTAGAGCTATGCTGCACCCTGCTGGCTTCCTTCTGTAACTGCTGTGCCTAAAGAAAAAAATCTGATGGTTGCTTATATTTTTTCCTTACCAAAGGTTGACGTTAGCATTTGTTGTAAGGAAAGATGATCTCAAGTCAGCAGTCATGGGCAACTTTACAATGGTTTCTTGCTTGGTTTCTAAAGCAAAGGGTTCAGGAGTCAAAATGGACCGCAGACACACTGCTGGTGTGTGCAGTGTGTGGCTGAAGAAGGCCAGGTCGCCATTGTAAATAAGAATTTGTTCTTAATGACTTACCTGGTTAAATAAAGGTTAAAGATAAGACTTCATTGATTTACAACACAGCACTAAAACTTGCCGAGCTGTGCATTATTTCCCTGTGTACTGCAGTGTCAGAGATGGACAGGTTTCATGAGTTTCCTGTGATCATATTCACCTTATGTAGCCCCGCCCACTTGACCCAGTTGTGTTATGACTTCCTGTTCAAAACACCGTCTGTTTTACCTGCTCACTATAGTACTGTACTGTCACAGGAAGTGTCAACACAATAGGAAGTAACTGGCTGACCCCTGTGTTGGAACATAAGGTGAATAGGAGCACTGTACAAACATGCTACGAGTGCTAGCGGATCTGTACCTTTTGCTTTGCCCTGCCTGCTTCTTACAGCCAGCACACTTCTGTCTCTCGTCCAATCAGAGTCACTTCCAGATCACCAGCTGTTGGTCCCCGAGCTTCCTGTCCCTCACCGACCCAGCACCGACATCCTGGATGTGCCAGAGCCCTTCGATGACAAGAGGTGAGACCAGGCACAATCATCCTGACTGCTGCTATTATTCATTAGGCAGAACAATGCATGTCCAGAAGCAGCTATTCTTGCTAAGCATTTGAATAGTCCTCACGTTTTATTCTGCTTCTTGAGTTTTGCAATCATCTGTGTTGTTCTCCCTCCCTTTCTCCATTCCTCCCTCCCCTCTACCTCTCCCTCCCCTCTCGCTCCCACCCTTCCTTGCATGTCTTCCTATATCCAGTTTCAACTCAAACCATGTCCATTTGGCTGGCACCGGTGGCCAGAACCAACCGGGCCAGCAGGGCCAGCACATCTACACCGAGTACCAGAACCTGGGCCGTAATAACGGAATCAATAGCGGGCCCAAAGAGGGCCAGAGACCCACTGCAAGAGACCCCCTGATCTACATCCCTCTTACAGGCCAAGATGGAAATCGAGTACCTTTGGTCAGGGTGAGTGAGAGTTCTGTCATGTACTTTATGCTATTGTTTAATACTGTATTCAATTATTATATTGAACAAACTACAATGTTATAATTGTCCTGTCCTTATACTCAGGGCTGTAGTGGGGCGTACACACCGTTTACGTACCTTTTTAAATACAGCATAGCGGTTACTCGCCATTTTATGATGGAAAATGCACATATTTTAAACGTAGATGTCCTTGGTCCTAGCAGGATTTTTCTTTAGGCTAGAGTGAAGCTATTCTTAGCATATTAAACTAGAACACCTAGCGCATTTATTGGTAGCAACCATGTCATGTTAGCTTCAAGCTTGTCAGGAAGGAGGCTAAATAACGCTCCAAAGTCGGGCTAAATTTTGGCGAGGGAAAAACTGGCATGGCCATTTTCAAAGGGGTCCCTTGACCTCTCACCTCAAGATATTTGAATGAGAATGGTTATTGGTACCATTCCTGGAGAACGTGGTTCCTCTCTGTTAGAGGTTGTGATGATAATAATAAAATTATATTTACATTATTTATAGGGATATGATTCGGTTTCAGTTTTCTCGTCTCATCTACTGTATCTAGTCTCGTGGGTGACTGAAGTTTATAGTTTTATCCACCTTTTTTATAAGGGCATGACATAGCCTTTTCCCCCACTACAGCCCTGCTCACTGTGTGTTTGGTCCTGCAGGTGAGCGAGGGTCTTCTGCCGGGTCTGCCCTTTGGTTTCCCCGACAATGAGACAGAGCTGCCACAAGAAGCGCAGACAATCACAATCATCTCCTGGCAACCAATCCCTCACAGCTCCGAATATGTGGTGTCCTGTAACCCAATCACACACCTGGAGGAGAGGGACTTCCAGGTACACACGCATACACGCACGCACGCGCGCATGCACACACACACACACACACACGTAATCGCACGTGGACACACACATTCTAATCACTTTCTCTACCCTTTCCATATAGATTCGTCTTCCTGGCACGTCCACCAGTGCCACATTGATTGGACTGACATCTAGAGCGTCCTATAATGTGATAGTAGAGGCCATGAGGGGCGGGGCTAAAGAGAAGGTTCTGGAGGAAGTTATCACCGCTGGCAATGCTGGTAAAGAAGTAGTCCACACTGACAAAGACCAAGCGCACGCTGAGATGATTTCTCTTCTATTTCACCGTGTTAGACATGGAAGCAAAGCACGCTGAACAGTGCTTCATTCTCATTTTGATTAGATTAGTTCTATCTGTGGCTGTAATGTCCTCCATTTTGTTTATTATACAGGCCAATTCGTAAAGCTTGAGTTTGATATGCATTTATCTATAGTAAATGCTTTAGCTACAGCAAAGTTAGTTGCTTGTCTAATGTTACTATAAATAATAATAATAATAATACATGGCATTTACAGTATATTGCCCTAATTATAATGCTGATTGCGTAGTGTTACATTTATAGCCATTGCATTGATAGTTGTATAGAGCTGAACAGTCACGTGACATTCTTTGCCCCGGAAGTGAATTCCTCCATTCATTTTCTCCATTAGACATTTAGAAAAATCCTTATAGAACGAGTTTGGGAGAGAGAGGGGAGAGACGACAATTTTATTTTTTCCGCCTTTGCCATTTTTGGTTTTTGCTCCAACTGAAATGTTTTATGGTCACTCAAGATACAGTAAGTCACGGGTTGGCTTGGTTCCAGCCTTAAAACTCATCATATAAGGATTTTCTTTTTCAAATATCTATGGAGAAAATGAATGGGGGAACTTACTTCCGGGGCTGGAAACGTCACGGACAGTCACGTGACTGTTGAGCTCTATTGAATTTACTGTGATTATTTGGGGCAAATAAAACTAATTCCCGACTATGTTCTCTCTCCCTCGGTGGCAGGAAGAACAAGTCAGGCCACGGTAAAGCACATGGAATGGATACATTTGTAAACAGAGTTTTTTTCTTCCTTCCACCCCCTTAGTCCCAGGTGACCTCCCCATGTCTGGCAACCGCGACGTGTGCTACGACACGTTCACACACACCTACCACGAGGTGGGCTCCGAGTGGGAGCGCATGTCTGACACGGGCTTCAAGCTGTGGTGCCGCTGCCTGGGCCTGGGCAGCGGCCATTTTAGGTGTGATTCATCCAGTGAGTGGCAGCTTTACTAACCCCATCCCAGCATGCTTTGCAGACACACCATAGAAGTCCAATGATTCTATGTGATTTACTTGAGGAATTTATATAAAGTGGCGGAATGAATATGTCTCAGATTTTGTATAATTTCATTGATTGGGCTGAAAGTGAGGAATTGAAGCACGTGCATTAGCATGGTGGACCCCCCGATCTGGCAATAGTATATGGACAAAGCATCTGAACATCTACATCCTGGTGCTGATAGGTCTTATATGGATCAGGAGAACCAAAATTGTATCTAATTAAAAAGCTTTTTTGATTGATACTTATTGCATTTTATAAATTCCTTCACTATAGTGCAAAACTGCATAGAACATGGACTGTAATATTCTATGCTGAGCAACACAGTAATATAATCTGAGCATGGGCAGCCTTGGCAGGCAATAATTAAATTGTTAATTTACAGTAAATTGCTCTCTATTTTTGTATCGGATATACTATAATGTGCAATGATATAGTTCTATACATTATTTTATATATATTATTCATAATATCGGTATGGTGATTTCCATACCCTGTATATCATATAGGCTACTGTATGGAAACTCAATATATTCTGCCTGTGGTCTGCCCATGTTAGCCTCTCTGCCATGTTTGTAAGCAGCAGTGAAAACATTGCAGTAAGAGGGGATAGCTGCTAGCTAAGCTAAGCTAACTGGCCAGCCTCGGTCTGTTTTTTGTATTGTCCATATCGATAACCTGACGATACCAAAAACTGAGACGAGCAATTGAATATGAAAGTCATATATTCAAGGTAATCGCATGGACTGGGTATGTGTGCGTGTACGTGCGCGATGGGTTCTATTCCACTGGGAACTAATGTACTCTCTCCTCCACATCAGGAGTGATTTTGCGAATGTAGGTTCATTGTGGAGGATGTGATGTTAAAATATGTGGATAGAAATGTGTGTTGCAGAATGGGAATGTTCATTACAGTACCTTGTGTCACATTCTGTGTGTGACTATGATGTGAGTCTTTCTCCTCAGGGGGAACGGGAAACGTTTGAAACAGAATTTAGGTTTGGGGGACGCTCTCATTAAATAATATCTTCTCCCCTTACATCATTATCTACTCCTCTTTCACCCTTCTCTCCCCACACTCCCTTGATCCTCTCTCTCTCTCTCTCTGTCTCTTTTTCTTCTTCCTCCCTCCTTCAGAGTGGTGCCATGACAATGGCAACAACTACCGTATCGGCGAGAAATGGGATCGCCACGCGGAGAACGGTCACATGATGAGCTGCACCTGCCTGGGTAATGGCAAGGGAGAATTCAAATGCGAGCCACGTAAGTCAAGACTGGTACACGTACGCGCACACACACACACACACACACACACACACACAAGTCAAGTCTATTTTAAGCCCTACTTCACAACAAGCATGTCTTGGAGGGCTTTACAGAGAATATGACTAGCTAGGTCTAGCTAAGCACTATTAATAAACAATCTTATGTTAGAGAGAGAAGGGAGAGAACAGGACAAATAGGGTATACTGGGGCTGGGCGATACAATTGAAATCAATATCACGATAATCATAAGGATCTTTCTCGATATCAATATACTGTATATCACAATATGGTTCATGTAAGCACGTTAAATAATCAACTTATTATCATATATTATTATTGCCTAGCAATTATCACACACACACACACACACACATTTCAATTCATTTTCAATGACAGCTGTCCATTGTTGTCAGGCAGCGCTGATGACGCGCCCGTCTCCGGCAGATTTCCATCCGTTTTGATGGACACAAAGTTCAGAAACAAATAGATACACACGCTGGTGGTTCACACTCATCCTGTATCACAAGTGTTACTGTTAACGTGTCTTTCGTTCGTTATGGTTCCTTAATGATCTCAAATTGGTTTGTGTACTCCAGCATTATTCATCTTGATGCAATATTGTGTCTTTGATGCATGTCCTCCAGATGAGTCCACGTGTTACGACGACGGCAAAATGTACCAGGTGGGAAATCAGTGGCAGAAGGAATACCTGGGAGCCATCTGTACCTGCACCTGCTATGGAGGACAACAGGTGTGTGTGTGTGTGTGTGTGTGTGTGTGTGTGTGTGTGTGTGTGTGTGTGTGTGTGTGTGCGCGCGTGTGCGTGCGCGAGTGTGTGTGTGTGTGTGTCAGATTGGACCAGTGTCTTACGTATCTTCCGAGGACATAGTAGAGAATGTGCTGACATTAGGAGTTAGGCAACAGGTTATCTGGTAAGTCAGAGCTTCCATAGACCTCTCTGAGACACTCTGACAACGCGACCTCTGGCATAGTTATGGCACAAGGGATACAGTGAGGTGACATTCATCATGAAACCGTACATTCCCTGAGCTGACCCCAGGTCAGCTCTTAATACATAATGTTGAATTTTCTTTCTCTGTGTGTGTGTGTGTGTGTGTGTGTGTGTGTGTCAGAGGTGTAGTGCTATCTAGAGAAGTGGCGGAACGCACCTATATGGGGAACACCTGCACACGCACAGGTCCCAACAAAGCGCCCCCCCCCCCCCCGCACGCACACACGCTAACGTTCACGCAGCCTATTCATTAATTAATCGTTCGGGGGGCAATCGCTTATATCAACGAATTAAATGAGCAAACTCACGGATTCCTCAAGTGCTGCAAACCACTGTCACTGACACACGACTAACTTGTGTCCTCTATAAACACTGCAGAAGCCCGTGACATTTGCAGCTCTGAAACTAAAATATGTATATGGGCACAGCAGAGCAGACTCAGTTATCAACACAAACAGCTAAACAATCTCTCAACCAGCGATCACACAAGTTGCACAACTGGCATCTGGCGATGCAAATTGCAATGGGGTGATTAACGCTAACTTTTGATTCAACCGCGTTGAAAAGAAACACGCTTTTAACATTGTTTCTTCATGCTTGTAAACGTACCTTTTTAGCAGCTGGTCCGAAAAATTAAAGGATGTTTGGCTGCCTTTTTCATCTTTACTTGTTATAGTGAGGTACTGGTGGAAAAAAAAATATTTTGATGCTGAAAAAGCCAGTATGTTTCAGTATAGCTTTTATTAAACTGAGGTTTCCCCCGCGCTGTAGCTAGTTAAGGTGGAATGTTTCCTTTTCCTTCAAGCCACGAGTTGATGCTGTGTGAATAATTCAGCCCACCTTAAATATAGTTAAGGTGGAATGTTTCCTTCTCTCTTCAAGCCGCGAGTTGATGCTGTGTGAATAATTCAGCCCACCTTAAATATAGTTAAGGTGGAATGTTTCCTTCTCTCTTCAAGCTGCGAGTTGATGCTGTGTGAATAATTCAGGCCACCTTAAATATAGTTAAGGTGGAATGTTTCCTTCTCTCTTCAAGCCGTGAGTTGATGCTGTGTGAATCATTCAGCCCACCTTAAATATAGTTAAGGTGGAATGTTTCCTTCTCTCTTCAAGCTGCGAGTTGATGCTGTGTGAATAATTCAGGCCACCTTAAATATAGGACGAATGACAACGTTGTCAAGTTTCACTCGTTTTATTGGCTCGACATGCACACACACTGACACACACAAAACACCCCTTGGAGAAGTATGGGAACGCCGTTCCCACGCGTTACATTGGGACTACACCACTGTCCTCCTCGCTGTAGGCTCCTAAGCTCCTTCTTCTAAAGTGCTTTGGGCTACACTGTTGTATGAACTGTGCTATACATTTGATTTTAAGCCTTCTATAGGGATTGGTTAATCAGCAGACATTGTATATGTGTGCTTAGAGAGACTTGAAAAGACAAGGGTTCAAATCCCCATGTTGACAACACTCCCTTACTGAAGTGCCCTTGAGCAACACACTGAATCCCAGCCAGCTCCAGACTCTGACTCTCTGAGCTCTCTGTGGAGGGAGGGGAGAGTAATATTTTTATATTATATATAAAAATTATTATAGAGCTTATTTAACTACCAATATCAATGAAGTATCACATTATATTGGTTTTATGCTTAAAACAACAAGCCATTCAGTGGCCACTTGTGTTATAGTACATTATAATATTCCCACAATATAGGGACTTGTATTTTGTCCATGGTACTTAATAATGAGCTTATGGTAGCCTTATAGTATGGTATTTCTTATGTATATTTGCTTTACTCCATTATGCTCGATGATATTTTGAAGCTTTCAAGTTTCCTGTGATGTTAGCATAGTATTCTATTCATTTTGATTATATGAGTATAGTTCTTTATTCATAAGAGTAGCTTTGCTTTCCCTTGGAGTTGAGTGGACTTCAACCCTTCCAGATGTTTATTTATTTATTTTGTAGCTGTAGTTTAGACCCCGGCTTGTCTTTAAGCTCTCCTAAATAGCCCCAAGAAACTTGATCTTCTCAGGTCCTGATCCAACCAGTTCTAGGGACAAACATCTCCGCGCTGCAGCAGCTCTGGCCTGGACTGTTTGTCTGACAGTATTTGTTGGTGATGTTGGAGATGGTCATGCTTCTCAAACTGTTTCTCACAGATGACGAGTCCCTCTACATCCAGCAAGCGGTCATATTCATTGAAGATGCCATACAGGTAAAGGCATGACCAGACGCACACATGCAGTGTTGGGCAAGTTACTTTCAAAATGTAAGATACTACATATTACTACCGTAGTTACTTTCATTTGAAAGTAATATGTTATACTTTACAATATTACTGTCTGTGTAGACTTATTTATTACTCTACTTTTGCATTACTTTCACCAAAATAACAGCAGTAGCAGAATGACATCCCCGCCTCGGAAACATGCTGAAAAATAATTTCAACCATCTTGAAGTCGGTGTAAACTGTACAAAATTCTAAATGTTATTGTTTTCCTTTGTTATTGTCATCTAAGTGGTTATTTGCATAAAAACCACACAATTTGATGAGGAAATTATTATATCTTTATTTAAATATGTGCTTTGATATATATATATAAAAAAAAAAGTAACTCAATTTGTAACTTGTGTTACTTGACAAAGTAACTGGTATAAATTACTGCAATCCTATTGGTAATAAGTTATATTACTGAGTTACTGCTAAAAGTAATATATTACATGTAATATGTTACTTTTGTAATGAGTTACCCCCAACACTGCACACATGACATAATATAATGTTTTGACTGGGGTTAGGCACGTCAATGGGTCAAATATATACGGTGCCGATCATAACAATCATAATCATAATATCTAAACAGACTTGTACTCTGTGCTGTTTTTTGTTGAACTTGTACAGTATCGGTCGATCAACCACCGGGTCGATGCCAGATCGCTGCGTCTGTATCGGTGGTACTACTCAAAGATATTCCAGTGGTAAGTTGCAGTCATTCTACTCATTTCTCTCTGTTAGCCTCTAGCTTCTCTGTGCCGTGGTTCACAATTTCTAACAACTGCTCAGGCGGCCAGGAGGCAGGGGTGGTGTTGTTTATTAAATTGTACTGGGTTTAAAAGTGAAATAAGTCTGATTTTTCCTGCCCCATATCACAAAATGACCATAATATATGTTTTACTACACCAGCTGCTGAGTACAGTAAACTCCCCACCCATTGGAATTCCAAGACTGCAACACGTTCACGCCCCTTCCCTGGGGGTTGTCGAAATGCATTCTGGGAAATGTAGGATATCACTAACTGAAGTAGTTATGAGCAGTGTTGGGCAAGTTACTTTCAAAATGTAATATACTACATATTACTAGTTACTTTCATTTGAAAGTAATAAGTTACTTTACAATATTACTTTCTGTGTAGAGTAACTCATTACCTATTACACTACTTTTGCATTACTTTCACCAAAATAACAGCAGCAGCAGAATGACATCGCCGCCCCGGAACCATCCTGAAAAATAATTTCAACCACCTTGAAATCAATGTAAACAGTCCAAAATTCTAAATGTTATTATTTTCCTTTCTTATTGTCATCTATAGTGGTTATTTGCATAAAAACACACAGTTTGATTAGGAAATGATTGTGTCTTTTTTAAATATGTGCTTTGATTTAATCAAATGTAACTCAATTTGTAACTTGAGTTACTTGACAAAGTAACTGGTATAATATTACTGAAATCCTATAAGTAATAAGTTATATTACTGAGTTACTGCTAAAAGTAATATATTACATGTAATATGTTACTTTTGTAATGAGTTACACCCAACACTGGTTATGAGGCAGGTTGAGGGTAAGTGGTCACAGTTACTGCTAGAATGCACATGAACATCAAAGTATAATACAGTAGATATAACATTACAGACTGTTAATGCAGTATAACAGTGTACGAAGATTTGTCTTTTAAATCCCCTGTAATCTTTACCATAATCCTTTTTGAAGTCACTTATGCTTGAGTTCTATCTGAATAACGCTGTGTGTGTGTGTGTGTGTGTGTGTGTGTGTGTGTGTGTGTGTGTGTGTGTGTGTGTGTGTGTGTGCGTGCGTGCGTGCTTGCGTGCACATTGAAAGTACCGCAGCTGTGTCTTTAGTATATACTGTAAATCACAAATGATTTATGATAGTTATTTGCTGATTGTAGGATATTTAATCATGTCCTTAATGGAACACATCCTGCAGTTGAGAACGAATCTCGCATTCCTCATGCCTCAATTTACAATACTACTCCCAATTACTAACATAATTGACCATTCATGAAGTTGTGAAGTCTTAAAAAGAAGGAGAAGGTTAAACTAACTTTGAAGAATGATATCAACCCCATTAAAACTTTTTCATTTGCATTAAAGACCGTATTTACACATAACCAGCAGTTAATGTGTGCAAGTCAAATCTAAACCTGCTCTTTGACTAGTTTCCGCATCAAGTTGAGTGTCACTCAGAAAGAATACGGTATGTTCCGATGTCCATCCCATCGCTGTCTCCCCGCCCACTGTCCCCAGGGGCCTGGGTCTGACCATAGCGGTGGTGTTGGCGCTGGCGTTCGTGGAGCGGCCGTCGTCCATGTCGTTGTCCTCGGACCTGCGGCTGGTGGCGCCGCGCTGGCAGCCTCCCTGTGGCCTCACGGAGAGCATCGAGATAGTCTGCCTCCTCATCTTCTCCCTCGACCTCGCTGTCAAGGTTAGTCTGCCTCCTCATCTTCTCCCTCGACCTCGCTGCCAAGGTGGGCCTCCAGATCCAATTCCCTTTCACCTGCCAGACCTTTGCTTCAGTCAGTCTAAATTTGCTCTTGTGGAGAGCAAGGATCGATTGGCAGAACTTTATAGAGAGGCAAAGTGACCGCCTACTTCCTGCTTCAGCACTGTACCAGAGATTTTCATCCGCCATTTATTTCCCCATAGACATTTTGAAAAAATGCTTATAAAAATAGTTTTACTTCGTCAAGCCAAATGGTTCAGCTATATTTAGAGTTGGGAGAGACCATAGAACGTTTCACTCTGACCAAAACTTAAAAAAACTACATCGAAAGAATATTTTCTTTAAATCGGCAATTCTTTTACGTTTTGGTCCGAGTGAAATGTTATGTGGTCTCTCCAGTTTCTAAATAGATCTGAACCGTTTGGTTTGAACAAGTAAAACATTTTTTATAAGCATTTTACGAAATGTCTATGGGAAAATAAATGGCGGAGGAAAATCCCTGGTACAGTGCTGAAGCAGGAAGTAGGCGGTCACTTTGCCTCTCTATGTGAACGCTATTTTTTTTTAAACACACATTCAGGACAAGTGTTCCGTCTGAGCTGATAGTTTGGTGACTTACATTTAATAATGTATCACTTTGACCAACACTTTCAGTCAACGCTCAATAGCAGTTTTCTAAATGTTGGTATCAAATGATATTATGCCACGGTCACATGATTTCAGAAGACATATAAAACCAGCATGACATCTTCTTGTTGCTTCAACTTGGAAGCGTTCCACCTGTTTAGCTGGGTGTCTGGTTAACTGGTTTAACTGGTTACGTTAGCGATCGTACGGTCAACTGTTGTTAAAAAATTTACTTTTGAATGAACCATGAACAAACTATAGTAGATATTGCCCCCTCCTCTTAAGTAGAGTTGATTGTAGATTTGAATATACTTAGATTTGTATTACCTCGAAGTTCAAACTGATAACTTTGATGGATTGCCTGCCATGTTTCCTGCCTGTCTTGATGGAAGTGAAAGTTTCCGGAGCCTACAAACACTTTCTGTGTATTCCTATTTACAGTACTAAAACAGTGGTATTTACAGTGCTAAAACAGTGGTATTTACAGTACTAAAACAGTGGTATTTACAGTACTAAAACAGTGCAAGTAGGACATTGCTGGGCTTAATGCATTATCAGTTGCTGTTCACCTCTGCCTAAGAAATAGTGGCCCCTTCCTCGCCAACTCTGAGCAAAGTACACTGATACTTCATCCATGCCCGACCACTGGCCACCATTATCAAACTGTACTGGGCAGCACTCAAGGGTGAAGGTATAGCTTCCTCCTCAGACCAACCTATCAGATGAATTAAGACTATGCAACTTGGCACAGGTCATTATTGTGTAGTCCTAATTGTTTCTCTATTTTGAACTAGAACCTCACCGCATCTGTGTTTGTCCTCAGAGCTATCTGATTGGCTGGGAGGAGTTCAGGAAGAACAAGTGGCTGATCGGCTACACTGTCGTCATCTCGGCCTCCGTCATGGACTGGGTGTTATCCGTCAGCATGGTGTGTGACGAGGTGAGGCTGTGTGTGATGCGGGACACCGTGAACATAAAGCATGAGAGAGGATGAAATACATCAAATAAGTTAAGAGCAATTATAAAATATGGAGTCCATTCCTAAAGTTGATCCTAAAATGTATGAAACTGTGACCTCTCAATTGTACCGATCAGAAAGTGAGAGTGCGGAGACTCATCCGGCCATTCTTCCTCCTGCAAAACTCCTCCCTGATGAAGAAGACGCTGAAGTGCATCAAGAGGACACTGCCTGAGATCGCCAGGTATCTGACACGCACACACACGCACGCACGCACACACACACACACACACACACACACACACACGCACACACACGCACGCACACACGCACACACACACACGCACGCACACACGCACACACACACGCACGCACGCACGCACGCACACACACACACACACACACACACGCACGCACACACACGCACACGCACACACACGCACACGCACGCACGCACACACACACACACACACACATGCTTTTACTGTCTCATATCACAAAATAACCTGCTGCTGCTCAGATGTCTGGCTTCCAAAACTCATTTTCTAGAGTCTGTACTTTTGAAAAGATTAAAAAAAAAAAGTTCATATTAATTCAAATGGAGTTGATAATACTAGGTTGATAACATTTTCAGTGCAGTTTTTTAATGCAAAATCTGGAGCATTTCCTCCTTCAGTTCACGGCACCAAGACGCCTGAAAATGCGTCTCTGTGTAATGTGTTAGGAGTGACAACATACAACGACACCAACGCCTAAAGCTGGGCTCAGACTACAGGATTCTGACAATCTTAGCCGATTTTGAAATCTGGCTGTGACACGCACTACAGGAGAATCTTCCCAGATTATCTTCCCTAGAATCTCAAACATGCACACACTACAAGATTTGTAAATGTGGCGCACCACGCACTACAGGATATTATTAAGATTATCGGCAGGATAATCACCTTGATGCCCGGCCATACGAACCTGTTTCGTTTTTGGGGTTCCAGCAGTGACCAAAGCGCTCCGCCCCCACCTCACCTCTCTCTCTCGTTTCCTCATTTTCATGCCCGTCTCGCCAAACAAATGAATCTCACGGTAGTTAGCATGCGTGTAAACAACGCGACTCTATTGTCTGTACAAGTGAGAACACAAACACATGGCCTACCAACATATATTTCCCTGCTGCATGTCATGAGATCGGCAAAAGTTTGGATAGACTGGATTGCTTCCCGCAGCAGCAATGCCTTTTCCCCCCACACTGCCTGGCTGATAGACAGGTAGATTACAGCCTCTGACTGGCAGGGGCTCAAAACTACGATATAACAACTTTTTATTCATTGGTCATTCATTGTGATATAAATGAGTGACATTTTCCCCCAAATACTCGTGGTTCTGTGCTGTTGGTATTTGGTAGCCTATAATGCCTGCAGTGCAGCGCATCAAATGAGCCGCGTCAATTAACGACGGGAGTCTCGCGCAGCAGCAGAATGATGTATTCGCGCAGATTTTCAGTCCTAAATATCAAACATGTTTGATATGATCGGGACGGCCCCGATGAGGCTTTGAGCAGATCGGGAGGCTTAAGATTGGATCTGCAAACAGCTCACACTACAAGATAATCGGTGCCGAACGTCGGGCCCGACCAAGCTTGGCAAGCTGCCAGGCCAGATTTCTCCTCCGATTCTCGGGAGGGGTGAATCGGGCATAAATCGGCCCGAAAATCCTGTAGTGTGAGCCAGCCTTAAGGCAGGCTTTACTGGTATCAGGAAACAGCTGACAGCCAGCATTTCCCCATACCTGGAAAGCCTTGCATAACAATGAAGTCTGGACAGATGCTCATACAGTATGTGTTCTTAATTTGTGTGAACACCAACGAAGAAGAGCAACACAGCACAGACTAGTCCATTATGCGCACAGACTAGTCCATTATGCGCACAGACTAGTCCATTATGCGCACAGACTAGTCCATTATGCGCACAGACTAGTCCATTATGCGCACAGACTAGTCCATTATGCGCACAGACTAGTCCATTATGCGCACAGACTAGTCCATTATGCCTACATGTAGCTAAAGTTACAGGTTTGTTTTGAATCCCTCCCCTCCACTGGCAAAATCTCTAACCTGGCAGAATGACAGGTCACTAAAACTCTGTCCAATGATCGAGTTACTTCTGAGTCATGTGACTTTTGTTTTGCAGACCTGATTGGCTTATAATTTGACAGAACAGTGTGTGAACCTAAAGGAACTAAATACAAAAAATGCAGACCGCCGAACTTCTTACTACAGTCGGTTTAAATCACATTTTACCACTCGTCAAGTGAAAAACCAAGCATCTACTTGAGTTGAGAGCATTCTCACTTCCCCATAGCCTGACCCAACGAGACACATAATGATATACTCTGGCTTCACTGCATAGCCTGACCCAACAAGACACATAATGATGTACTCTGGCTTCACTGCATAGCCTGACCCAACAAGACACATAATGAGATACTCTGGCTTCACTGCATAGCCTGACCCAACGAGACACATAATGATATACTCTGGCTTCAATGCATAGCCTGACCCAACAAGACACATAATGATGTACTCTGGCTTCACTGCATAGCCTGACCCAACAAGACACATAATGAGATACTCTGGCTTCACTGCATAGCCTGACCCAACAAGACACATAATGAGATACTCTGGCTTCACTGCATAGCCTGACCCAACAAGACACATAATGATATACTCTGGCTTCACTGCATAGCCTGACCTGTTGTTCGTTCTACCCTGAATCAACCTCAACCTTTTCTGTGTGTGCATGCGTGTACGTGTTTGTGCGTGCGTGTGTGTGTGTGTGTTTGTGCGTGCATGCGTGTGTGTTTGTGCGTGTGTGTTTGTGCGTGCGTGTGTGTTTGTGCGTGCTTGTGTGTGTGTGTGTGTGTGTGTGTGTGTGTGCGTGCATGCGTGTGTGTTAGGGGCCGATTTGGACCTCAAATATGTGATCTGCTGTTTCCGATATTCCTTTAATGTTGCCGATCGCATAGCCGATCATGCTGCACGTGAGAAACATGAGGCAGCCCATTTTCATGTCTTCAATGTCTATCGTTTAACTTTCATATTGTGCTCTAACGTTTATATCATTGTGTTGCAAAGCACACGCTTTGCTTTCATCAGTGTACTCACCTCCATGCACACACTGCACCAGACTGTCAACACACCCCTTGCGTCTTTGAATCACACAAATCAGCTGGTGATTAGAGCAGCCTCAGCAGAGAGAAGTTACCTCCAGTCCTCCCGCCTACCGAGGCATTTGCATGCTGTTAAGTCCGTGTGTATTAAAGTCCCAGATTGACACGGTGGTAGTCGGGGTAGTGCACGCGCACACACAGACAATTTCCACGCAAGCATTGATGTTCCCGCGGGCACTTTGAAGGAAGCGAAAGTGTGCGGCTGAGTATGTGGATGTGCGCTCCGTTCAGACGGACTTTCTTCCTTTCTTTGAACATCAGTTGAACATGTTCTAATCCCCTTCTTCCATGTGTGCGTATATGACCAACCAGTAAGTCATTATTATGTTAATATTCCTGTATTGCATTCCCTTTTGGTTTTAGATCGATCTACCTGCAATCATTGCAATAACGTTTGTTGCGTGCATTTGCCGTTTGATTGTCTGTTGCGCTAATTAATGCCACTACTCAGATGGAGTTTAGCTGGTGTGTAGCTTGTGATTCTGTTGTTTCTCCCGTCATGTAACCCTGTCACCATTATGTAGATCGCACTCATAGTGCTGCTAATTATAACACTGTAACTCGGCCTCGATGGGCGGGTCGTTTTGATGTTCGTTCGATGCGGATCCCAATGTATGACGGTTATTGTGCATAACCCCGGTTCTATGAGTGGGAGCTCTTTGGCTTTAGTCATGGTTCAAGACTGGTGTTTAAGAGTAACTGACTTACAGTTTACCTAATTATCATTTATATATTATTAGTTGTTAATTATCACTATAATTGGCCTATATAACAGCAAGCTTGGTTACTGACCTGTTTGTATATTTTATTGCCTCCTTTTTCCAGACCACACACAATCCTACTATTCCTGTCATAATGCTGTAAAGAGCCTATACTGCTGTACTGTACTGAAGAGAACTGACAACTAAACGGTTGAACTCCCATCTGTCTCCTGCCTCGTGTTTTTACGGACACCCCAGGGCGTATATATATATCGGTGATCGGTAATCGGTAATCGGTGATCGGTCGATGATCGGTTGGGCAGATATTTCTCATAGGTGATCGGCAATCGGTGATCGGTGGCAAAAAACGTGATCGGTGCACCCCTAGTGTGTGTGCATGCGTGTGTGTGTGTATCTGCAGCGTGATCTTGCTGCTGGCGGTGCACCTCTGCCTCTTCACCATGATCGGCATGCTGCTGTTTGTTAAGACGGAGGTGAGCTCACCTGATCTGACCACGCCCACACCACCACGCTAGTCAAATGTATAGTATATGATGTATGATCTATGTAACTTAGGTTGTGTGTCGATATATCATGTAGCATTGTGACTGTGATGACGCTTATGTGAAGCCCTTTGAGAAATGCTTGTGATAAGGGGGCCATAAACTAATTCAATAATTCCTTTTCAACGTCTCAAATGATTATCTCCATCTCCGTCCATCTTCTTCTCGTCCTCTCTGTGGCCTCCAGGATCCGAAGAAGAACGGGGAGTGGGAGCTGTACTTCAAAGACCTGCCTCGCTCCCTCACCTCTCTGCTGGTGCTGCTCACCACGGCCAACAACCCAGACGGTACCGCTGCTCCAGCGCTCAGATGATCCAAACACCTAGCGCTTAAATTGGAACTGTTTGATATTCTGTGCTGCTTCAGAACTGAACCACGGTCTTAAAGCCGTCTGTTTTGTCCTGTTACAGTGATGATCCCTGCCTACTCCTTAAACAGGGCCTACTCCATCTTCTTCATCACCTTCAGTGTGATTGGTAAGCATTGATCATTATTGTGTACATCGTCACCGTCATCATCACAAGGAAGACGACCGCATTGGTCGATTTTCAATCAGAATCAGAATCCGCTTTATTGGCCAAGTATGTAGACATACAAGGAATTTGACTCCGGGATTCACCTTATGTTCAGACCTTACAGTGGGCCAAATTCTTCCGGGTCCTGTTAACACTTCCGGCGGTCACGGCGCAAAATAAGAGAGTTGTTTTTGGAGCGGACAGTGCAGGGGGTAAAATAAAGAACGTAGCCTACTACTTTGAGCTCGGTACACAGCAAGCAAGCGAGTATCCACTGTTAGCCAGGTCAGATAACGTTATCGTCGACAATGACGAGCACTTTCTTGTAAAACATACCTGGACTCCAACAAAGAAAGCTTCAGATAGTTTTCTCTCCTCCGAGCGCTCGAGCCACTTACGTCCATAAGACCCGCAGACGTTAACGTAATTCCCTGGAATGCGAGACTTAATGAGCCAGTTACATGGCGTTGCATTCTTAGACATTGCCGTTTGCTTTTATTTGGTATGTTACATACAATTGGCTAAATTATTAGTTAATTCAGAGTTACTGCTGATATTGGAGCAGCCAGCCATTTTATTTTATTTTATTTTTAGCCGGAAGTTTTGACGCGGCCACACAACCGGGTCAAATGGGTGTGGCTACATAAGGTGAATACGTTGCTCTCAATGTACTTACAAGGGGAAAAGAAAATATATGCATACAAGCTAAAACCACAAACAAGGACAGCGATCAAAGGTACATAAAGCAAGTTAACTGCTATTTACATTATATACAGTAAGTGTGATGTAGAGTGACCGTTATAAACATGTGTATAGGAGAAAATAATAATAATACTAATTGTATATCTATGTACAGACAAAGTATATGTAAACCACACTAGATTGTAAACAAGGCTATAAGTCAGATATTGCACAGTTCAAGCTGGTTAAAACAATCAATGTTTACGAATGCAACCTCTAGTGGTGGGGTGAGTAAGTGCATGCGTGCAGTGCATACGCCAGAGTCGGGAGCTGTAACCAGGAAGTAGCGGCGACCGTAACAACAGTCTATTGAAATAGCTCGCTGACACATGAGGGTGAAGGGGTGGGATGGGTGGAGCGGTAACTTCCTTGTCTTTCAACTTCCTTGTCACAAGAGACCCTCCTGAAGTCTGTTTTGAACCTTAACCAGGTTGTTTTCGTTGCTTAAAAAAGTAACCGTTAACCGACGTGACATGCTTCAAATTAACCATGTCCCACGTGAGGCGTATGACCTGCACGCACCGTTTCTCTCATCGGTCGTTTTGGGAGTCATTGTAAACCGACTCATTCTGTTGTTTCAGTATGAGGACATGTTGAATACAATAGGGTTTACAGTGTTGTGTATAAAAGGGAATTTCTTCTGCTTCTTCTTCTCCAGGAACGTATTTCTTGATGAACTTACTGACGGCCATCATCTACAACCAGTTCAGGGGATATTTACTGGTGAGTCCCACATCTTCCATCCAGAGGAGATCATGCTGTTGAAGGAACATCACATCTTCAATCCCAGCTTTTTGTGATGCTTTAATTATCCAGGGAGAGTTGAGGCTACTGCTTCTTCTTCTTCTTCTTCTTCTTCTTCTTCTTCTTCTTCTTCTTCTTCTTCTTCTTCTTCTTCTTCTTCTTCTTCTTCTTCCTCTTCCTCTTCCTCTTCCTCCTCCTCCTCCTCCTCCTCCTCCCCCCCCCTGTAGGCTCCTAAGTGGAGCATAGGGCCGCAGCCACACAAAGCCAACAGGCTCCTATTGCATTTTCTGTAGCAAGTGGGTTCTTCTGGGGTGGGGTTGCTAGCCCCACGCTAGTTTACACAGTTACACACATTCCCACGAATGTCGCGACCTTACACCTCCTCCATGAATTAAAGGGACAGTTCACCCCCAAATCAAAAATACATATCTCTCCTCTTAACTGTAGTGCTATTTATCCATCGAGATCAATTGGGGTGAGTTTTGGAAATATCGGACTAAAGAAAATATTTCCCTGATGAAAGTGCTCACAAAAAGGTCTGTGGCTTATCTTGAGTAACCGGGGAATGATTTCTGGAGAGGCATTATTGTTACGTTTTTCAAAAGTAATTTTTGGGGGCGCTTTGAGCACCACAAGCCGAGTGCCACCCAGTTCCATTGTATTGGAGAGAAGGCAGACATCTCTATGGCCGATATCTCCAAAACTCGCCAACTCACACCAAAACCATCTATTCTAGATGGATAAATAGCACTACAGGTAAGATCTATTCTAGATGGATAAATAGCACTACAGGTAATATACAGGTAAGAGGGACAATATGTCTTTTTGATTTTGGACATAAAACAGCTGATCTAACCCGTCTGTCCCTGCGTGTTGATGCAGATGTCAGTCCAGACGTCCATCATCAGGAGGCGGCTGGGAATCAGAGCTGCTTTCCAGGTCCTCAGCTGCCAGGGGACAGGCCGTGCTGCTATGTAAGACACACGCACGCAGATTTGACTAATTAGAAGGCTATTTTATCACATTTTCACAAGTTCTTACATTAGCGGTATGTGGCATTGTCAGTTGCAACCAGGAGATTTTGGAAAGAGACTTTCTCACACTGGTCCAGAAACTGGAGAGTATGAATTTTAAACAGTTACTTCTGCTTAGTGCAGCTCTAATGAATGCTGTAGCGAAAGTAATTAACATAATGTCATTACAGTCTGATGGAATAAACAGTAACATAGAAATGGAGTTCAGTCAGGAGCACTCGTATAGTCACAAGATAAAACCATATATAGCAACAAATGGTAACACAATTTGGTGGCAAGCTGCTCCCTGTTACGCAGCTGACATGCTGAAGGTCAGAATATGAACCAAACACGAGTGGTGTAGGTGATTGTTACTACCAGCTGATATGAACCAAACGTGTGTGTGTGTGTGTGTGTGTGTGTGTGTGTGTGTGTGTGTGTGTGTGTGTGTGTGTGTGTGTGTGTGTGTGTGTGTGTGTGTCTGATCAGAGAGCGTGTGCGTGTGGATGCGGTGCTGGAGGTGATGTCCAGGGTCCACATGAAGAGCTACTACAGAGCGGCCATCATCAAGGTTACAGCTATATCACACTGTCCAGCAGGGGGAGTGGGCAGGGCTGCATACACACTGCGACTTATACCACTTTCCAGTGTTGGGGGTAACTCATTACAAAAGTAACATATTACATGTAATATATTACTTTTAGCAGTAACTCAGTAACTTATTACTTATAGGATTTCGGTAATATTATACCAGTTACTTTGTCAAGTAACTCAAGTTACAAATTGAGTTACATTTTATTAAATTAAAGCACATATTTAAAAAAGGAACAATCATTTCCTAATCAAACTATGTGTTTTTATGCAAATAACCACTATAGATGACAATAACAAAGGAAAAGAATAACATTTAGAATTTTGGATTGTTTACACTGACTTCAAGGTGGTTGAAATTATTTTTCGGGGTGTTCAGGGGCGGCGATGTCATTCTGCTGCTGCTGTTGTTTTGATGAAAGTAATGCAAAAGTAGTGTAATAAGTAACGAGTTACTCTACACAGAAAGTAATATTGTAAAGTAACTTATTACTTTCAAATGCAAGTAACTAGTAATATGTAGTATATTACATTTTGAAAGTAACTTGCCCAACACTGCTACTTTCACACCAATGACCAGGGGTGCTTTTACCCACATTCAACCCTTCTTTTGTCAGTTCACACCAAGTCAGTCAACACGGGGTTAATCCAATCAATTCAATCCAATTACGGTAAGTCAGGCTGGAAAAGGACAGCCCGCCATATTGTTTCGCTGTCACAACGCGTCCTAAATGCAGCGCTTCACTGTGCGGTGAAAGGTGTGTGTGTGTGTCTCAAGGCTCTTGCAACGGTTTGCAGCTAACGCTAACCTTGCTGCTAGCCTTTTGTCCCGCCCCGGTTCTTAGCAACCTGGGCGGTGGCGTTCACACTGAAATCAACCCTTGTCCTTTCAAACACAAAATCAACCTGGGAATAAGCCTTGTTGGACCTCGGTCTGAAAGGGGTATTTCACTGAATGAGGTGCAGGTCTGAGAGAGAAGAACACCCCTGCAGGTACAGGTGTGAGAGAGACTAATTGAATTGACTTTTAAAGACCTTTTTAGACTACGTGGAATTCACGACCAAATATAAAACCCACATAAGGAAACTAATGGGGGGGGGGGCCTGCTTGAAATGAAAGCTGTGAAACTAATTTATAAATGTTCAGGATAAGAAAAAGCATAGCAGGAAATGGATTGTTATGGGACATGACATCAAATTATGTTTTGTAAAGAAGATAAGATACATACAGTACAGTATTGTACAGCACAGGCCACACAAGGAAACCTGTACTTACATGGTAATACGTTTTTAAGGCATTCATATGTTTTTTTTTACTTTTCTTCTTAAGACCTTCAATTTCAATAATAATTTAATTATTTTAAGATGTATTAAAATCTTTTAACGACCTGCTGCAGATATGACGTATCACCTAGGTTTGTTCATTTAATCAGTCAATTATGTTTTTCTTGTGCCTCCCCACACCTCCAGGTGGTGCAGCCGTACTCCACCGTGGGCTACATGGACCGAGACGACTTCAGGAAGCTGTTTGACGAGCTGGATAAAGATCGCATGAAAGAGGTACAATTTAACATTTCATTTCACTTTGCGATCTGTAATATACAGCAAGGGAATAGCTCGCACAGCTCCAGGTCTTAGGCAGCTCAATCGGTGCAGGTTGCAGGGAGATCACAGAAACAGAGGTAGGCAACAGCACTCGAATTAGAGTCAATCTTGAGGTTTTTTTATTTATTAAGGGCAAAACAGACGCGTTTCAGCCTTAAGCCATCATCAGCGTACATAAGTGTACATACATGTTCTGATGTACACTGATGATGGCTTAAGGC
>NC_139624.1:175000-180000 GCF_964638095.1 Poromitra crassiceps | reverse complement strand
AGTCAATGTGTTAAGACAATCTGCTTCACAAATGAGTTGAAGTGAATGTGAATGAGCCCGGCCTAAACTGACCACTGTCCCCCATTGGCTGCCAGGTGATCAACTGTTGCTTCATCATCTACTACCTGTCGGAGATGTGTCTGAAGATCTTTGCCTTAGGCTGGAGAGGCTACCTGTCCTACAGGAACAACATCTTTGACGGCCTCCTCACCATCCTGCTCACGGTAACGTGGCTGCACCTGCTGAATACCTATGGAACTGTCGCGTTAACTTGACTCAGTTCTTAAAGGAATACACAGTTTTGGGGGGATTGGCCCAAAATCATCCATGTGTCTCTGTTAACTCTACCAAAAACTTTTCATATTCCTTTAATGCAAATAAATTCAATTTCAATTTCACTCATTGCATTTATTTCCCCCATTTAGGCCCTGCAGATCACCATATTGGCCACCTACAGACTTCCATTGTAGGTTTCTATTTTACTCCCTTCATAAATGTTTACATATTATGATTGCACACCTGACTTGACACTGTGTGTGTGTGTGTGTGTGTGTGTGTGTGTGTGTGTGTGTGTGTGTGTGTGCGCGTGCGTGCGTGCGTGTGTGTGTGTGTGTGTGCGTGCCTACCTACGTGTGTGTTTGCGTGTGTGTACGTACGTACATGTGTGCACGTGCATGTGTGTGTGTGTGTGTGTGTGTGTGTGTGCACGCACCACAACAGGGACCCAACAACTCAGTCTGTCTCTGTGGGAGATGGTTCGCCTGGTCAACATGCTCATCGTCTTCCGCTTCCTGCGCATCATCCTGGATATCAAGGTACAGGACATGCTACAGGACAAGGTACAGGACAAGGTACAGAACATGGTACAGGACATGGTACAGGACATGGTACAGGACATGGTACAGGACAAGGTACAGGACATGGTACAGGACAAGGTACAGGACATGGTACAGGACAAGGTACAGGACATGGCTGCGTGTCCAAAGCTCAAGCTGCGCTGACACTCAACGACCTCATCACAAATAAGATCGTGTCATTTTGTGTCCCTATGTGTGTTAAGCTCCAGACACGTGGGCCAACAGTCGGCCATCGGTCAATGTCGGGCCGTCAGTGAGCGACTGTGGCCCTACAGTAGTTTTTGCGGTGTGTCCCGCACCGTTTGCCCTAGTCATCCCGCTCAGCCTGTTAAATCGTCAGTGAGAGAGATCGCTCCGATTGGCCGGTCAGCTGGCCTTCAGCAAAGCCCCTGGAGCCTGTCGCTGTATGATATCGCCCGTTTCGTTTCGTGCGCTTTCTCCATATTTTTCTAGCTCCGCCTCTTCCGTTTTTCCTCCACAAGCAAAAGACCAGGCAAACGCTGACAACGTCAGCGCCATCTGCGACTCTTTTTATCAGAGATATTCTGGATTAGAAGTAGCTATATTACTAAACCGTCACAGCACGCACAAAACGTTCTTCTCACTTTTCAACGTCATCCCTACTGTATCTGATCATTCCAATACACATTTTCACAACGATGTATCATAACAACGGTTTGTATATGTGCAGTACTACTAGGTCTCACGCAGGCACACAACGTACGTGCTAGTTGTCGTCTATAAAGAGCTGCAGGGATGACGTATTTTTGTAGTCAGAACGCGGAAGTCCCGGACTTCCTGGTTCTTCACTGTTTCTGTCTATGAAATTTTTGAACGGGTTTTTGCCGCGATACTTCTAATAATCTCTCTGGGCAACGCTGGCTTAATGAAACGCGAACCAGAGTTCAGTCGGATAATCTTCACAGATGAGGACCACTTTCATGAGTTTTGTAGCGTAAATGCGAGCCCTAGAAGTAAAAAGCTCGAGCTAAGCTAATCCAGAACTACACACTGTCGCATAGGCTTCCACGTCACGTCAGCGCTCAACCTGGACTGTTGTTGGATGTGTGCACTGATTACCCCGGGCTGAACGGGCTGAACCAGGTGAGGGAAAGAGAATTTCCGTGTTCGTCCTTTGAAGTGGTGACGTTATTGACGTATATATCCCCATCGACTCAACAGTGTAGTCTCATTTAGCCGTTTGCTAGCTAGCCGCCCTTTTAACGGCACGTAAAAGCTTCAAAACTCATAAAAGTGGTCTTCATGTGTGAAGATGATATTACTAAACACTGGTTCGCGTTTGATTAAGCCAGCGTTGCCCAGAGAGATTATTAGAAGCATCGCGCCAAAAACCCATTCAAAACTCCCATAGGCGAAAACAGTGAAGAACCAGGAGTGTTAGCATCGATGATTTCCGGACTCATCCCTGCGGCTCTCTATTGCGGTGTGTTCTTAATGCAACTTTTCAGCCCCCGACACAGGCGACGCATGCTAGTTCTTAGATGGCAGTCTGGTGTGTCTGGGCCCTGATGCATACCTCATTTTGTTTCTCCAGCTCATGTCTCTAGTCGCCAGTACGCTGCTGGACCTGGTGAAAAACCTCCGCGCCTTTGCCGGAGTGCTGGTGGTGAGTGACGTCATCACACACACTGTCCACATCAGCATACGGCCATACAGTTGGTGTGCCATGTTTGGTCATGTTTTATTTAGAATTAGAAACATACATTCATTTATTAATTCATTCATTCAAGAGTTTCATTCCAAAGTGAGACATCTACTATTTGAACACATAGCTGCTCTTTACTGTAAAATATTGCATTTTATTCAAAGTATTCGCAATATTAAGAGCTTTGATTTAGATTTAGAGGAGCAAACATACAGAAATGTGTCCACACTTGCAAAAGTGCCTTAATATAAATATATTAATAATAAAAAAATAATATAGTGATGATAAAAAGGAATATTCCTGACAATGACTTCCATCACAGACACGTATTTGTAATATTCATTGATATGGGTGATGCATTCAAGGAGAAAAACAAAATTATTATTTTTTTAAATCAAAGTGTAGCATTTTGGAGTGAACCTGCTACTGTACTTTCCTAACAGCAGATCCCTCCTCTCTCTGTAGGTGGTGTACTATGTGTATGCTGTGATTGGGATCTGGCTATTTGAGGGAGCAATTACACCACCATCAACACACATGAGGTATAGTGATATAGTGAACACACATGAGGTATAGTGATATAGTGAACACACATGAGGTATAGTGATATAGTGAACACATGAGGTATAGTGATAGTGAACACACATGAGGTATAGTGATATAGTGAACACACATGAGGTATAGTGATATAGTGAACACATGAGGTATAGTGATATAGTGAACACATGAGGTATAGTGATATAGTGAACACACATGAGGTATAGTGATATAGTGAACACACATGAGGTATAGTGATATAGTGAACACATGAGGTATAGTGATAGTGAACACACATGAGGTATAGTGAACACACATGAGGTATAGTGATATAGTGAACACACATGAGGTATAGTGATATAGTGAACACATGAGGTATAGTGATAGTGAACACACATGAGGTATAGTGATATAGTGAACACACATGAGGTATAGTGAACACACATGAGGTATAGTGAACACACATGAGGTATAGTGAACACACATGAGGTATAGTGAACACACATGAGGTATAGTGAACACACATGAGGTATAGTGAACACACATGAGGTATAGTGAACACACATGAGGTATAGTGATAGTGAACACACATGAGGTATAGTGATAGTGAACACACATGAGGTATAGTGAACACACATGAGGTATAGTGAACACACATGAGGTATAGTGAACACACATGAGGTATAGTGATAGTGAACACACATGAGGTATAGTGATATAGTGAACACATGAGATATAGTGAACACACATGAGATATAGGGAACACACATGAGGTATAGTGAACACACATGAGGTATAGTGAACACACATGAGGTATAGTGAACACACATGAGGTATAGTGAACACACATGAGGTATAGTGAACACACATGAGGTATAGTGAACACACATGAGGTATAGTGATAGTGAACACACATGAGGTATAGTGATATAGTGAACACACATGAGATATAGTGAACACACATGAGGTTTAGTGAACACACATGAGGTATAGTGATACCTCCTTAATATAGTTTTACTTTTCTTCTCCTCTCTCATCTACTTAGCTGGTTTACATTCAATAAAATGTCTCTCACTGATTTCTGATTTCTCTTTCCCTCGCCAAGAGGAAAGAAGCTTCCTCTCACAATACTTAGCCTGCACATTTTAAAACGGACAGTAAACGCTTTCTTCCTCAGTCCTCATCCACCACGTTATTGAAGATCCATTGCATTTACACAGGAGCCAAATGTGTGTCTCTGACCACGTCTGGAGCTGGTTTGGGTGATCAGATCTTCAATGCATTTCCATGTGTGATCAGAAAACACCGTGAAGATCTGTTAAAACGCAGGGGGAGAGGAGGTCCAAAAAGCGAAAGCAGTCAAATACATAGAGACAGTCCGCATGTGTGGGAACGCCCACAAAATGTTAAACGGCTGGCGCGCGAGTGGGGTAAAACCGCCCATATATCTCATGGGCTGACTCACCAAAAGACGGTGCTGCAGCTTTAAACTACATGTTTGGGGGTTCTAGAGCAGAACACAAGACGCCTGCTCAGATGTGCGTTTACTGCGGTGGTTAAATCCCCGATCGTGTCTGCCTGGGCTGGGCTATCAGCTAAATTCTAACTTTGCTGAATGGATAGAACGGGGGTTTTTACCCCACCCTGACCACGCCCCCAGCCAGGCTGAGCCAGCTAACCCAGCGTCTATGACGAGACGTGGCCTCAACCTATACCAAATGTCGAAAGCATGATACCGTCCATACAGATGAGCTTTGCTCAATAAGGGTTGAGTAACATAGTGCAAAACAAAGTCACTGGTCAGCACAAAATCAACGTGCTGACACAGGCAGAAAGAGGCTACAGCACTTAATGTGCAAATTAAAGCAGGCAAATTACAGCGGGGCTAATTAGTCCCTGGTTCTTAATTGGTTCTTAAATGTGTGTGTGTGTGTGTGTGT
>NC_139624.1:0-172500 GCF_964638095.1 Poromitra crassiceps | reverse complement strand
TATGAGCCAACAAAGTAAATAAAACAATATTGTTGCATTAATGTATGCATGCATCAACTGAATCACTCATCATAATAATAAGCTCTATTATCTGTCTTCCAACAGAACTTCACCTATAAGTGGGACCGCAGTCACAGCTGCTCAGTGACAGAAGTGGAGCGGACCAATTATGAGACTTCTGTTCAGCTCATATTCAAGTAGGCCCACCTCATGCTTATTGTTTTGTTAGACAGACACTGACATATTTGAATGGTGGTGAGCGGTGAGATACTTTTTCTGATCCCCTTTGAATTGTGCCATGAAGTACACGTGATTTCTCCTCCATTTAAAAGAAGTCAAGAAAGCCGCAGTTTGTCGTAAAACTGAAACGTAACGTTTAGTTTTGTATGAAACCGCTCAATCAACTACATCTCTCGTCTCGCACAATAATACGTCACGCCAACACGTCACGCCAACACCAACATGGCCTGGCGGGAGAGACGTCACTTACGCGACTGGTTGTGTGTCGTCTTTCTGATTTATAACTTATCGTGCCACAGTTTTATGACAAACTGTGACTTTCTTGACTTCCAAAGTTATCTTTTTAAATTGACAAACATCATGTGTGTATTTCATGGCATAATAAAAACAGGATAAAAAAAAAATTCACCGCCATTCACCACTCTTTTTTTTTCAGACACCGGTGTGTGTAGGCCCCGCCCCCGACCGGAAGGGGAGGGACTTTGGATCTTTATTGGCTTAATTAGACTATGACTATTAAGTCTGTTAAGTGACTCATCATTCCTATTCTCTCTCTCTCCCTCTCTCTCTCTCTCTCTCTCTCTCTCTCTCTCTCTCTCTCTCTCTCTCTCCAGAGAGCAGGTCCAGGAGCCGACAGAAGAGGAACTACTCAGTCAGCTACACCAACACCCTCACCTGCACCTGCACTGGTGACACACACACACACACACACACACACACACACACACACACACACACACACACACACACACACACACACACACACACACACACAGCACTTGTCTGCCAGTACCCAGTCACAGAGGAACCATAAGTTTGATGACTGCCTACTGTGTGTCAGAAGATCACCTGCGCTGATGGAACAATATCACGATCTATCTATCTTATTATTATACAAGGGAGCAAGTGGGCAATGTTCTGTTTGTTTCCATTCTTGTCCCACTGATGATGTCATAGGAGGCGTTGTGACATCACTGATGATCTCATCGGTGATGTAATAAGACTGATGATGTCATCAGTGATGCCATAAGAGCAAAATCATCTTATGACGCACACACCCGCGCGCATGTAAACTTAAGGGCAATAACATTTTGTGAGCAATACACACACACACACAGACGCACGCGCGCGCCAATAGGGCAGGCGGGGCCGCGCAGCAGCCGAGCTGCATTATGCGAGCTGCGGGGCCAGCTCGGCGACCTGCATGTCGGGGCGAGGCCGCGCAGCGGCTGAGCGAGCAAACCCGCGCAGAGCGCGCGAAATGCCTAGTGATCTAAATTACTACTAGTTTGTTTTATATTGTTTTACTTGTTACTTTACTATGTAGCTACCACTGAATCCAGTAGGAAGCAGATATTTCTCATGTACTTCATCAGTAAAACCACTGCAAAGCGCAGATTGGAGTTCTAGCTCTACAAACATTTGTCAGAGGCAGAGCCGCTGTGGAGACAGAAATACTCTTGATTAGTTGAGCTATGCTAGGGACGGCTGTGAATCAACGCTGGTTTGGAGACCTAATATACCCAGTGGGCCACAGAATTTTAAAAAATACAGCTTGAGTTCACCCAAAACTAGCAGCTAGTCCGACCGGCGGTGAGATGTCACTGTTGGGGAGATTTGGTTGATCAACATAGTAACTAGCTACATAAAATAAGTACAACCAAACGTCAGATAGGTCGCACCACCGTGTTTAACTAGGGTTTATACCTTTAACATTACAATCACAGCTGAAAATGACAACAGAAATAAACAATAAACAAATTGTGATATCTCCACAATTTAAATCAGGTGTCGACCCGGAAGTCCCTGTTGTTATTAACGCAACGTCATGGCGATTGGGTCTAGAATAGCCGTTAGATACAGTCTGTCTGTGTGGGAACGTCCACAAAATGTTACTACGGCTGGTGAGCGAGACTAGACGACGGTGGGGGAAAAACCCCCATATATCTCAATGGGCTGACTCACCAAAAGACGGTGCTGCGGCTCTACACTACAGGATTGGGGATTCAAGAGCACATAGACGACGACGACGTCTGTTCAGAACAGATGTGCGTTTACTGCGGTGGTTGAATCCCGATCCTGTCTGCCTGGGCTGGGCTAGCAGCTAAATGCTAACTATGCTGGCTGGGAAAGGATTTCCCCCATGCTGATCCATTTATCCGCGCGTCTATGACGAGACACTGCCTGAATGTATGGTGCTTGTTTACAAAGATTCAGCACATTGTACTTCTGAAGTCTTTTTGTATTTTTGTATTTTATTTTTGTATTTTCTCCCCTCTCACTGGATGTACTCAGTGCAGGATCTCCCTAATTAAGGACTTAGTGGAAAATGAAAGCTTGTTATAGCCTCTTTCCCCTCTGTGTGTGTGAGCAGGATTGAGGTCACTGGGGTGCATGCTAATATCGTGGCTGTATTTTGGTGGATGGTATCATTATGCAAACCACACAGTCTTCAGAAATTGTTAGCATTTGTCGTAAAGCCAGTGTGTTATTTTAAGTGAGATTCAATTTTGACCTAAAAGGGGAATGAAAGCTTGCTTCTTGTCAGTGTGTTTGTTATTTATTATAAACAGAGATCTTTAAACTGGTGGTTTGTTTGTTTTGTTTGTTTGTTTGTTGTTGTTTTTGTTTATTTTTTGTTGTTTTTGTAAATACAATTCAAATGCATTTTGTATTGAGAGAAAAAAGAGCTAAATAAACTGCACAGAAACAAGTTGGGATGTTCTCCTTGTACCTTTGTTAACATGAGACAGGGCTCACTTTTCTCATCATCACTGATGACATCATCACTGATGACCTCATGTTCATCACTGATGACATCATCACTGATGACATCGTCACTGAACTTATATAGCCTCAGCCTTAGGGCAGGTAATTAGGGCACTTGATCTGCACTAATCTTTAAAAAAATCCGGCTCCGTCAGGTCACCCGCACATGTGCTCTTTACACTTCCTGAAAGTTTCAGCCCGATCGCACGTACAACGGCATGGCTGTAGCCAAACAAGATTCTGCTCACTCACTCACTCACTCACTCACTCACTCACTCACTCACTCAATCACTCACTCACTCACTCACTCACTCAATCACTCACTCACACACACACACACACACACACACACACACACACACTTGGCTTCCACAGTGCACATTGTGCCCCTGCTCCTCTGGACATAGAGGATCAATATTGTGCATGAATGACATCACTGGTCCACAACTTAACTCAAAACAATTCTCAATAACTGTCAAACTAAATAAATGCCGACAAAACAGTTTACAGCTTTTGGATATGTGTGAGATCAGGTGCAAAATAAATAAGCGTTGCTTTTTGGTGAAATTCCCCTACCTAGATCACGGGACACGGCAAAGGGGCAGCACTTGAAACTTGAACTCTGCACAACAATATTACAAACAGTTTCACGAGGGTAACCAAGACAAACACGGCGGTCAAGAGTACCACATTAGTTCAGTTCACTTCAGTTCAGATCAGATCGGATCAGATCTTTATCGTCCCTCAGGGGGACATTTGGTTTACAGTAGAGGGGCAAAAACACAACATAAAAGAGGACATGTGATCACATTAATCGCAACAGTTACAACAAACAACCAAAGAAAATGTATCTGTTGGTTAAAGTATCAAAACCATTGGAATGATAGCCATAATAAAGTTCTGATGAGCAGTGCTGCCAAGGTCTAGTGCAAATGAATGATTAACGTTACCCCGGGGGACCTCTGTCTCTGCCCAGAGGGGAGAAGAACAAATTCCCCCAAGAGTGGGTGGTCAGAGCTGGCTAAAATAAGCTGACCAGATTTCTGAAATTAAAAACTGGAACACGGCAGTCAATAATATACCATTAAAATATCCAATGTTATTATTATCTATGAAATAAAAAATTCCGGGGACAATTCGGGTTTCATATGCTGTATGTATGACCATGTTAACGGTCCTGCTCTGATTTGGTATATCAAAAACCTTTGATATTTGGAGGGAGGGAGAGAGGGGGCGAAGCCAGGAGGGAGGGAGGGAGGGGGCGAAGCCAGGAGGGAGGGAGGCAGCGGCGAGGGGTATTTACGAGGCAGAGCCGAGCCTCAAGAGAGTGAGGAAGCTGAGGATGGATCCTGCTGTGTCTCTGCTGCTGCTGCTGCTGCTGCTGCTGCTGCTGCTGTGCTGTGGGTCCCAGCCGGGGGCGCAGGCCGCGCCGCTGGGCGGGGAGGAGGAGGTCGCCGCCAACAACACCAGCGAGTCCGAGCCCTACAACAACACCCCTCCCGAGCCCTACGTCGCCAACACCCTCGAGCCCTACGTGGACACCACCCTCGAGCCCTACGTGGACACCACCCTCAAGCCCTACGTGGACACCACCCTCGAGCCCTACGTGGACACCACCCTCGAGCCCTACGTGGACACCACCCTCGAGCCCTACGTGGACACCACCCTGGAGCCCTACGTGGATACCACCCTCGAGCCCTACGTGGATACCACCCTGGAGCCCTACGTGGATACCACCCTCGAGCCCTACGTGGACACCACCCTCGAGCCCTACGTGGACACCACCCTCGAGCCCTCCGTCGACACCACCCTCGAGCCCTACGTGGATACCACCCTCGAGCCCTACGTGGACACCACCCTGGAGCCCTACGTCGACACCACCCTCGAGCCCTACGTGGATACCACCCTCGAGCCCTACGTGGATACCACCCTCGAGCCCTACGTGGATACCACCCTCGAGCCCTACGTGGATACCACCCTGGAGCCCTACGTGGACACCACCCTGGAGCCCTACGTGGATACCACCCTCGAGCCCTACGTGGAGGGGGGGGGGGGGGGGGGGGGGTACAGGATGTACATTTAATGTCCAGTGATCAATCTATACAGTACATTTTACTGTTACTCATTTTTGTATTATGTTTATTTAATCCTTATACATGGCCATTTTGATTTGCAATAGACTCTAACACTTGCTTTTTATTATTTGGTCATTCTACAGGTGATCAGGTCATTCATTGTCAAATTGAGATTTGTTTATCTACACTTGAGCCTCATGGAATTTCCTTTTTTGGTGCAGATGCACTCACTCTAACTTATTGTTAGTCAAGTCAAGTTAATTTGTATAGCCATAATTCACAAGCATGTCTCAGAGGGCTTCACAGAATGTCTAGCTAAATCTAGCTGACACGAGAATAGCAATTACAGTAGTAGTAATAATAACAACATGGTTGAACAATCTTATGATAGAAAGAGACAGGGGGAAGGGGAGTCAAGTCTTTTTTAGGATATATATCATCTCTTTGTTTTCTTGTATACGATATTTATTTATTGTATTATATTAGTATTATAATAGTATTTGTTATTGTTGTTATGCCTTATTGTAGATTCACATTTCTTTGGCATGTATGCATGTATGGGGCTTTATGTGTTGGGTGGAATGCCACCCGTTATATTCAGACTGTCAGACCCTGAGGAGTTAATACTCGTTGATCTGCTTGATCTACTCAAAGACTACATTTATAATATTATTTCACTTAAAGATGGAGTGCCTTAGTTTTTTTTCAATTTCAGTAAGCTGTCCAAATAAAGTGTTAGCGCCTGTTGTTTTCAGTGTTGTCCTACAGAGTGACGAAGGGAGAGGAGGTGGCAGCAGCTCTCAGAGCACAGCTGAGCACCTCCAACACTGAGCTGCAGCTGCAGAAGAAGAATATGGAGGAGCTGGAGAGGGAGAATGCAGGTGGGTGCGACCCCCAACAGTTAAGACCTGGAAAATACCCAATTCTTTCCCCAGACATCTCCTGACATTTCCAGACCTGTGTAGGAACGTAGGATCTCTATACAGTAAACGTTGACTTGACTTGTCTGACTTGGATTGTCTGCCTTTAAATTTGAGGATGTTTTCAGCCACACTGGAAGACGCCAACAACAAGAACAAATCCATCAAAGTTTTGTTGTGATTTGTCTCTGTGCTCCCAGCTCGAGACTCTGCAGTGTCGTCCCTCAGAGACCGAGTGACCAACACCGAGAGGGAGGTGGAGGAGCGGAGGATGGAGGCAGCAGCTCTCGGAGCCAAGCTGACCGCCGCCAATGCCGAGCTGAACGCCACCAACACTGAACTGCGCCTGCAGGAGAAGAAGGTGGAGGATCTGGAGAGGGAGGAAGCAGGTGGGACTCCCCGGGGGAGCTGGTGCTCACACCTAATACTGTGTGGAGCACCGCTACTGAAAAACTGTCGTCTCTGGAGACATTTCATTATAATAGAGTTGATCCCAAAGCCGGTAGGCTACATTATTTTGTTGTGTTTCATGCCATATTTACTCGTGCTGAAACTATTCTGTGATTAATCGATTAATTAGAATTTTTTATAATCGATTAACTGTTCATTTATCAAGTAAAAATACCAAACATTTCCTGGTTCCAGCTTCACAAAATGTTAAGACATTTTAAGAACTTCTTCTTCTTCTTCTTCTTCTTCTTCTTCTTCTTCTTCTTCTTCTTCTTCTTCTTCTTCTTCTTCTTCTTCTTCTTCTTCTTCTTCTTCTTCTTCTTCTTCTTCTTCTTCTTCTTCTTCTTCTTCTTCTTCTTCTTCTTCTTCTTCTTCTTCTTCTTCTTCTTCTTCTTCTAGCCCCATGCCCAAATTAATAGGATGTTTTTGGTCACACTTGAAGACATCAAAAACAAACCCATAGAAGTATTGGTGTGATTTGTCTCTGCTTGCAGCTCAAGACTCTTCAGTGTCGTCCCTCGGAGACAGAGTGACCAACACTGATAGGGAGGTGGAGCAGCAGAGGAAGGAGGCAGCAGCTCTCAGAGCCGAGCTGGGCGCCTCCAACACCCACCATAGAGCCACAGACACCCAGCTGCAGAAGAGGAAGGTGGAGGCTCTGGAGAGGAAGAACTCAGGTGGGACACCACTGTGTTCTTTAAAGCGCTATAATAGGCTTCCTACAGAGTTTCAATTAAAAAATTCCAGACTTTTTACAGACCTTATTTCCTTGATGCGATTGGTTTTCAATACAGTTGACATAATATTCATCGTCTTGTCTCTACTAACTCATCATGGATGATGAAGATTATTCTCCACTGACAAAAAAAATGAATATTAGAGGTGAGAAACATTGGGACATTATAACAATATTTTTGCATAATTGTGCGACTTTGACCTGGAAAATACCCAATTATTTTCCCAGATTTTCCAGACCTGTGTAGGAACTCTGTATATACATTATATATACATTATATATATATACATTGTATATATTATATATACATATACAGTGTTGACTTGACTTGTTAAAGTGCTGCTTGTCTTGATGTTTTCAGCCACACTGGAAGACAACAACAACAACAACAGCAGCAAAAGCAAATCTATAAAAGCTTTGGTGTGCTTTGTCTCTGTGCTTCCAGCTCAAGACTCTGCAGTGTCGTCCCTCAGAGTCAAGGTGACCAACACTGATAGGGAGGTGGATGAGCTGCAGACAGGTAAAGAGAAGGTTTTTTTGTTGCTCATATGAAAATATATGAGACCTCATGCGGAGCTTCATCTTCCAAATCTTACAGCGACATTGATGGCAGCTAGATGTTTCAAGGTGCTCCTGCTAGCGTTCAAATCCCTCCACGGGCTTGCCCCTTCATATCTCTCAGATCTCATCATCCCGTACATCCCCTCACGCTCCCTCCGTTCCCAAAATACAGGCCTTCTTACTGTCCCTTTAATCAAGAGAAAGTCAGCTGGCAGTAGAGCTTTCTCCTACAGGGCACCCTACCTCTGGAACAAGCTTCCACCCAGTGTTAGGCAAGCGACATCAGTCGAAATTTTTAAATCCAGGCTCAAAACACATTTAATTGCACAGTCATATGACTTGCAATAGTACTTTATTGAATGTTATATTTGCTATGATTATTGTCATATTTGCTATGATTATTGTTACTTGATATGTCACTTTACTGAGATAGATACTATATTTGATGATGATTATACTGTGTAATATTTCTCTGTGTATTGTTTTACCTGATTTTAGTGTTCTGTTGTTATTGTGAAGTGTACTGAGACACCTCGGTGTGATTTTGCACTCTAAATAAACTTTGATTGATTGATTGATGTTTGAATTTTAGTTTTTGCCTTCGTCAGATACTTGTTACAGCATGGGGAAATGTTTCTGTGAGGAGACTAGGGCCCTATTTTGTCGATAGCGCACGATCTAAGCGGATGGCACAAGTGCATTTGTGGTTGTGTCCAAGTCCACTTGTACGTGCATGTACTAAGTCCCTTAATTATTCATAGGTGTGTTTTGGGCGTAACATGAACTCAACCAATCAGAGTGTCATCTGCCAGTCCCTTTAAAAGCCAGGTGTAGATGCTGAACTCATCGACAGACCTCCACCGCCACTGAGCCATTGAGTCAGGGTGGGATGGCGCCCCGACTTGACCTACGCCCCCGTAGCAGTCGGCTAGACACCCCTTTCAAAAAGGGCTTAATTTGACCTACAATTCATTGTCAGTATTTCAAAAACACAGATGATTCTGTCCTCAAGAACAAGAATTTTGTATGCAAAGATTTCAAAGAATGTGTTTTTTCCTGCCCCCCCCCCCCCCACACACACACACACACACACACACACAGACAGAAACAGACAGAAGGTGGCGTTCTCCACCGCTCTGGGTGGAGGTGATGGAGGACATACAATAGGACCCTTCAGCGGAGACAGAACGTTGATCTACAGGAAAGTCTGGACCAACACTGGACGGGCCTACAGCTCTGATACAGGTGACCCAACACACACACACACACACACACACACACACACACACACACACACACACACACACACACACACACACAGCTAACCTTGTTGATGAATCTGTTCACCATGTTGTGGGATGTCACTTCATAGAGACTTTGCATTATTTCTTCTGCAGGCATCTTCACAGCACCGGTGGGAGGAGTCTACTATTTCAGATTCACCGCCAGCGGTTACAAAACCACAAAATTTACAGGAGTGAAGCTCTTCAAGAACAACTTATTTCTGTTGCATAACAGAGAGAACCCCACCGACACAGCTGACCCCCGCACCTACTTCTCCAATGGTCTGGTCCTGACGCTACTCCCCCGCGACAGGGTCTACATGAAACTTCCCTCAGGGGACACCATCTATGACGGTCCAGGCCACCGCTCCACCTTCAGCGGTTTTCTGCTCTTCACTTTGTAAATGTTCACTTGGAAAATTAATCTAAGCTCTTAGCTCACTCTTTTCCTCCAATAAAATGGTGTTTGCGTATAAAAACAGAAGCGCTGATATATTCACTGTTGACATCTTCATAGAACAAAATATTATTGGGGTGTTGCTCAATTTGAACAATTGTATTAACAGACTGAATTTGAATCACATCATTTCAATTTGTATTGTTTAACTTGTATAATTGCATTGAAGAACTGAATATGAATAGCATCATTTGAAATTGAATGTATTAGTTTGAAACTGAATTCCAATCAACTTGAAACTGAATGTAATGTAATATAATGAAATTGAGAGCAATAAAGATGATAAAAGCAATGGGCAGTCACAGTAAGCACTCCAATTCTGAGAACAGTGACTGGGTTCAGGGCATTGGCAGGAGTATCTGATAGCCTACCTAACATCCATGAAAAAATAGAAAAAATAAATAAAGCTTGCACACTGCAAAGGCTCCAGTTTATGTGTTTTTATTTGACACCGGTGTTCGTGTCTCGCCTTTTTTCATATGTCTACCTAACATCCATAACATGTATAGATACAGATAGATCAATCCATGATCAGGGTGTTGGTAAGATGCAATGGTAAACACACAGAGCTCTATACCGCCTCCTATAGACCGCTCCAAAGAAAGACAGCATGTATATTTAGAAAGAACAGACAACAGTTAGAAAGTGGCTCCTACAGGCAGTTAAACACACAAAGATACTACAGCATAACAGAGTTCAAAAACAGCAACCAACCACTATTGATAGGTGTCGACATGGTTGTTGTTGTTGTTGTTGTTGTTGTTGTTGTTGTTGTTGTGGTGGTGTGTGTGTGTATAGTAGTCTGTCTAAACTTCTGGACAGTATGGACAGGACGGAGTCTTCAAGACCATCAGTGGCTCTCTCTCATCAGTGGTTTGGCTTTTGGAAAAAAAAACACCAAAACGCACACAAAACCGCCCAAAAAAAAAGGCAGATCTATGGGAACAAGTTGCCCTGTAAGTGTAAACCCGCCCAAGGCCCATTTCCCACCCCAAACCAACCTAATTGGGCGGAAATCCCGCCCATCTGGCAACCCTGTGGGTAGTTGGCTTTTCCCGGGGTCGAGTGAGTTCGAATTTGGGGTGGCCTCTGATTGGTTTAACGCTACCGACCGTTAGTTAAGTTAGGGTGAGAGCCTTGACCAAGTCAGGATCACCAGGGAATGCAACAGTGCAGTCGCATTTTTTTTTACCAGTAGCTAAACTCGACCTCAACCACGATGTTCAGCCGAATGCAGCCAACGTATCGGTATCAACCCTCCCCTGACGTGAGTTTGACCATCTTTGTATCCTACATGTTGTTGACGTTACAGAGCGGAGGCTTTCAACTCGTTTGAAACTAATGACAGTTTGCTTGTTGTTGAACTCACCGAACCTAGCTAGCTAAACTCATCTAGCTATCGTAGAATATGGATAGCCTAGTTGTTGACGTTATTTCGACAATTTCGGACGAAAAATACGGACTTGGTGTGCAACCATTTTATGCAGTTGAAAAATAACAGAAGCGGCCGAGCGAGAGTCCGCGGAGGAGAGGCGGCGGCTCTCTCCACCTCTGGCCGCCGCGCTCTCCTCCCTCTCTCCCCGGGGAGCGGGGGAGGAGAGCCCCGGTGTCATGCCGAGTCATGCCCCGCCGCCAAATGCATCCTCATCTCACGGGAACGTATTGTAATGATTTATACGGAAACTTAACTGTTTACAAATGATATAATTGTCTGGGTAGACGTGATTTCAAGGCCAGGGGGTCTGTCCTGTCTCATGGAGACCGACTTTGATGCATAAAATCCGCATCGAGGTGACTTCCATGCTTGGGGCTCTCTTCTGGCTCATGGAGGCCGAGTTTGGTGCTTAAAATCCGGCTACAGGTGACCTCGATGCCTGGGGGGGTCTCTCCTAGCTTTATGGAGGGGGAGGCCAGTCTCGGCGGTTTGTACCTGCCGAGATTTGCATCCCTGTTTTTAAGTTAAAACAGACCCAAAATGTGGTGGGGATGCAATTCTCGGCGGGGGTGCAAAGCTCGACATGACGGCCCACAGCGCTGGCTTGCTGGCAAGGTGACTGTAGGCCCACACGGAGGCGCAGTGATGGTCACCATCCTGTCGCCTGCTTCAGTCCACATCATCACCACTGCTGTGCTGGCTGTCTGTCTGATCATGTTGTCATGTGGATACGTGACGAATATTTGTCTCGTATTGACAAACATAATACAACGCATCGGACTCAGTTTGCAAGGATTCTGTGCGTGACGTTTTTTTTCCTCCGGATGACTGATTAAGAAACGAACGAAAAAAGAATAGGAAAACAGCTGACTGCGCAAACCATGGATGTATTTAGGTGCAAACAAACTCCACTGTGTAATGTAGCCTCTGCTCAGCTAGCCTTTGCCTCATGCCTGCTTTGTTTGATAACTTCCAGACTCCAGTCTCGGACCTGCAGAAGTTCAGGAAGATGTTCCCCCCACCACGATCGATCAGACCGACTGTGAGTAGCCTAGCTGGCCCTATATGACTCAGAGATATTTACATATTCCAATGCAAACATTAGCAGAGGTTAGCTAAACTATGTCTCTGTCACAGGCTAGCACAGCAACACATTGTACATCATGTAATAGGTGGTTCTCAACCTGGCTACTAGGCTATTTTGTTATCTCTCTATCTAAATAGAGATAGTTTTATGCAAATCTGAGAATAAAAATAGTATTCGTGTAATATTAGCTACTTTCATGTATTTTATTTTGAGTGATTTGGATTTATTTCATCTAAATTAACTTATATGTATGGCCTCTCTGTGTATAGGCTACTATGGATGTCAGTGGAAAGGGTTTATTGTGAGGATGGTAGCTGACATGTAAAAAGTAGAAATGGAGTGGAGTTGTTTGTCATTGTCTATCCTGCTGTTTTTCCTCATCAGAGACAGGCTGTGTCTGCGGTCCTCTCCGGCTCCATCAGCTCCTCTGGGCCCCGACAGGCCATGAAGAGACAGGGGGATGAGTCAGCTGACCAACCTGAAGCTGTGGAGAAGAAATCTCGCAGAAGCCAGGTAGAGAACACACACAGAGACACTGCAGGAAATAGGCCACGCCCATCGCTGGGGAAAGCTCTCCGTACACCAGCGTCATTTTCCTTGAATTGAACATGGATAAAAGCTGTTGACTGAGCCAGTTCCTCTATAAAACAGATGAGTTGCGTTCATGTGTGATGAGTTTCAGGATATTTTGCTCTGTATTGACTGCCAGTAGGCTACAAGTTGCCAAAGTCATGTGAAATCTCACTGAATTGTTATCTAACATATGAGAGTTAATTTAGCATCAATCCATACAATCAGTCAGTCACACTAGAGTGTGTGTGTGTGTGTGTGTGTGTGTGTGTGTGTGTGTGTGTGTGTGTGTGTGTGTGTGTGTGTGTGTGTGTGTGTGTGTGTGTCTCATATACTGTAATATGGTATGTGTAGAGAACAGCTGCCACATCCTCACAGTCTTTATAAACAGCCTGACTGAGTGACAATCACTTGAACTGTGTTCCTTCAGCAGCCTGGAGGACAGGAGACCTCTGATGTCTCCATGATGGAGGTGGAGGAGGACATCTGCCAGGCATTCTCTGAGACGCTGGAGATGATGGATGTCGACGAGTTTGACGCCGACTTTCCAGAGCTCTGCTCGGAGTATGTGAAGGATATATATGCGTATCTGTACCCCCTTGAGGTAATACATGCTCTTTATTTGCGCTTACTATGCTTTTGATTGATTCATTAATATAATAATAATTAAAATGATATAATAAAAAATCGAATACTACGCTGGTTAGTTTATTTTGATATAATATAATACCACCCTGATTAGTTGGTTTTGAGCTGGTATGCTCGAGTGTGTATTTTATATGACAAGGTGTTCCGTCTCCACAGGCCCAGCAGCCAGTGCGATGCGACTACCTGCAGGGAAAACTGATCACGGGAGACATGCGTGATGGTCTCGTGGACTGGATGGTGAGGATTCACTCCCGGTTCACACTGACACCATTCACACTGACTCAAGAGACGCTCTACCTCTCCGTCGCCATCGTGGACCGTTTTCTCCAGGTACAAACTTGTTTTAAATGTTTTCTCGTTCATCTTCTGTGAACTAGCAGCTAGCTAACACTCTTCTTCTTATATGTGCCGCAGGTCCAGGAGGTGCCTCGTCACCAGCTGGACCTTGTCGGGGTCACTGCCTTGTGGCTGGCGTCAAAGTACGAGGAGAATTGGACTGCAGGCTGCACAGAATTCGCCGACGCCAAGACCACAGGGCAGACCTTCCTCAAGGCAGATATGCTGAGCATGGAGCAGCTGATCCTGAGGAGGCTCAATTTTGAGCTGGGACGCCCCACGCCAATGGACTTCCTCGGGAGGGCCGTGAAAGTTGCAAGTGTGAGTATATATATACAGTATTATGCCAACTGCCATAAATCTATATTTTGTCTACTGTCTTCATGCAGTTGATGTCATCAAGGCTATTAAAGTGACTGTCTTCTGTCTGTCTGTCTAGTCCTATTTAGAGACCGAGCAGCTGGCCCAGTACTTCATGGAGGTGACACTGAGCAACTACGACATGGTGCAGTACCGTCCCTCAGAGGTTGGTGCTGCTGCCCTCTGTCTTGCCCAGCTCCTGCTGGATGGTCTGTCCTGGGTGAGTTGACTGAAGTCTAAAGGCCTCTGGCCTACAGATGGATTCAAAGGTTAACTATAGCAAGTCAACATGAGTTCATCAGGCAAATGACAGTACTCTGATCTCTCTCTCTCTTGTGTTTGCAGTCTTCTCTCCAACAACGCCAGTCCAGGTACAGCGAGGCCCAGCTCAGGCCCATCATGCAGCTCATTGCAAAAAATGTGATGCGGCTGAACGAAGGCACCACCAAGTACCCGGTGAGTTGGTTTGCCTACAGTGAAGTGTGAATAAGATGAAATGTTGTTTTGAGCAGGACCTACTAACACCTTGTGTTTCCCTCCAGACTGTCAGGATCAAATACAGCTGCACAAAGCTGTCCGTCAGCGTCCGTCCTGAACTCCGGTCCGAAGCACTCAAGAACATGGCTGCTACTCAAGAACTGTTTGGGGACGGCAGTGACCGCACAGGTAAGAGAGCAGTTGACACAGCTGAGTGAGCGAGTGAGTGAGCGAGCGCACAGTGCACACAGTGGATTGTGAAATTTGCTCGTTTGTTAGCAATTCAAACTCCTGTGAGAAAGCAGATGCTGTTAATGTTTTGGCTCGTGCTGACTCTCTCCTCTCCTCTCCTCTCCTCTCCTCTCCTCCTCTCCTCTCCTCTCCTCTCCTCTCCTCTCCTCTCCTCTCCTCTCCTCTCCCCTCCTCTCCTCTGCTCTGCTCTTCCCCTCTCCTCTCCTCTCCTCCCCACCCTTCCCCTCCCCTCTCCTCTCCTCCTCTTCTCTCCAGGAGTGTCAGGTTTACACAGCGTACGCCCCACCCGCCCGGACATCGCACAGTTCAAACAAGGGGTGAAGACTGTGGCGGGCAAGATGGCCGTTGTTCAATCAAGGGCTGAAGACCGTGGCGGGCAAGATGGCCGTTCTCACCAAAGGTGTCACGAATACAATCCAGTTGAGAGAGGGGCGGAATCTGTGTCATCCTCAAGCTTAAAGTATAATAATATTAATGCTTTAACAACAACCCCAATGTTCAAACTAACTTGGATAACAAACTAATTCCGTTTTAACATGGGGCTTGTTTGCACTTGACAGCCATGAACATAATATTTAAGGGTCCTGATCACCCTATGGGGTTTATTTCATGATAATGACCGGCTCCCTGTACATTCTACCGCTTATTACACGGCTACGTACTAAAGAAAGCTACGGTAACACTTTTTGCCACCGGGTGTCGCGAATGAGCTAAATTTACCGGACTTCTTTCTGCAGATTGATATGACTGGACTTGGTCCTCCAGTCTTTCAGAACGGCGTGCATAGCAACGGTCTGTTATACCTAGCAGCGGTAGACCGTAGAATGATAGAACCACTCTGCCTGCGGCCTCGTGGGATAACAGCTGAGCAGCGGGATATATTTGCCACAACACACTGGCTCTCATGCTATATTGCTTAAATAACCCCCATGTTAAAACTAAGTAGAATATTGCTTTAAATGGGAAGTGATACAGCATCTGCCATTACTGTATGAACCTCTACACGCAAATAATGTCTGTTTTCTCTTTGTCCAGGATCACTACCCCGCGACCCCCGGAGACGAGGTTTAACCAGTGCCAGGCCTCTGAGGGTAATGCTAAGACGGGCCGACCTCCACTAACTTCGGTCCCTGCCCCCCCCAGCTCCACAGCCACAGTCCTTGTCACCTCCCCACCCCAAACTGACTCATCACTAACCCCGCCCCCCAGCAGCACCATCAGAGTCCAGCCCAAGCAGCACCTTCCCCCATGCTCCCCGGAGAGCCAGGACCTGGCAGCCGAAGATCTGCAGCACAACAACAGCACGGCCCTGCTCTTCCTCTTCCTCCTGTTCTTCCTCCTCTTCCTGGCCGCGCTGGCCTACAACTGCTACATGCAGTACCTCCCGGCACCCTGCCTGCGGCTGCGGGCCGCTCTCCTGGGCACTCACAAGAAGAACCCTGTTCGGCCCCGAGTACCGGGCCTGCGAGGCGGGCCTCTGCTGTGACAGAGAAACTGGACCTGACGGAGCGGCACCCCGACCCAGAATGGCAGCCAAGTCGCCCCAAACTCAGCTCCGGGCGCTGAGACAGACCCTTCCCGAGCTCGCGCCCGACGCCCCCGCACTTCCTGCCGAAGACTCCTCCTCCGCCCCGAGCCCGCCCCTGTTGTTGCCTCAGACTGAGACAGTGAATGGCACGTTTCACCTAATGTGAGGAGCCTGCGGGCGACCAGGCGGGCGACGAGTCGCCCTCCAAAAAGAAAAAGGAGTTCTGCACTCCTTCCTTCATAAAGAAGAACAAGGAAAAGACAGACTAGATCGGGCCAATAACGGATGGGTCCTCACGGCTGGCTTCTGCCTCTTTTCACTTTGCTGTTTGTCTGCGACCATTGCACCGTTTGAGCAAAGCCACACTTCTTACACACATTTCTGCTTTTCCTTGTTTTGATATCATTCGTCTCTGCTCATTAATTAACCTGTTGTTCTTTGTTAGCGTGTGCCAACTTTGTATATAGTTTAAAAAGGCTCAACTGCTTGAAGGTTTTTAATGAATCGTTGCTTTTAGTTGTGAGCGAGTGATGCATTCTGTCTCCTCCGGTCCATCGGAGTGGCTTTCTTCTACGCATGTCTACTACTTAAGGTTCCCTCACACACCTGATGTGAGCTTTGGGCTTTTATTGCTCTTGTTTATTTTTATTTTATTTTTAAGAATATTACTCAAACTGATGTCACCACTAGAATGTATTGGGATTGTATCGAAAACATGTCCAAGTGTCTTTTAAAAACAAGGAATGCAAAAACAGTAGCTTGTATCCTCTCATTTAACCGGTGGTCAATTTTGACAGTGAAAGATACAACTTGCATAGTTATGCAGTGTAAGTACAGATTAGCACAGGCGAGTAGAACCACAGTAGGGCGATCTTCAGTGGATGGAAAATACTGTTTAAGTCCATATTCATGTGTCCAAAATCCATTCTTTGTTGCAATTATTATTATAATTGGAACTCACGCTGTTTTAGTGCTTTGAGCTTTATGAGATTATTTGAACCTTTCACACAGTGGAATCATAACAAGTAGCACTCTGACTGGTGCTTCAACACCAGGCCCAACATCACTAGGTGCGTGTTGGTACTTCCACAAGTGATACTCTATGTATAGTCTGCTAGTGGATTCAGGTGTTGAGGACAGTTCATAGCCTCTGATATCTTGCTCAGTGAAGGAATGTATAAAAGAAAAGATTCTCCATTTTAATTTTCTTTGGCGTTTGCTCCCTAGTTTCTCTCCATCTCAGTGAAAGGCAGAAAGCCGTGACAAATGTCTTATCTTCGATAATTGGCTTTGTTTGCGGATAATGAAAAATAGTTTTATTCAGATTTTTCTCGCGGTGTCGATGGAGCCATTGTTACTGTCTGTGAGAGAGCACTGTGAACCACCGCCTTTTAAAAAACCACATGGGAACTGCATCTAGATGTCATGGCGTATCATTGAGTAGGTACAGTTGTTACAAAACATGTGAATGATATGATCACTACTATGATGCTGCATGTCAGAGCCCCTCAGCCGAGACTCTCCTGTTTAAAACTCCACTTCAAAACAAATCCACTTCTCAATGAGTATCTGTTGCTTTCCGGTTTGCGGTCGAGACACTGTGGACATTGGGGACGCAATTCTGTTTTGAATGGCATTGATGTGTGATCAATGATGTGCTTGCAAATATAGCAACAGTTCACACAGTGACCTGAACGGGCGCCACTGCCTGAGACAGCGAATGGCACGTTTCACCTAATGTGAGATGCCTGACAAACCCCCGGCCTCTGTTAACGCCACAACAAGTGGCTTATTTTACAATAGGTGAAGGACTGCATGGCGTTAAAATGCATAGAGCTTGTTCCGTCGACTTAACGGCCTCTTTCGATTTTGCTATATTGTATATTGTATATATTGTGTATTGTATATTACTAGTCATGGTTTTCATTTGAGTCTGATTATTTATTTCTTCCCATTTAAATGTGTCATCATTATACTGTACCATCTACGGACTTAATACGACCACCTCTTTTTCTCTCATGGTCTTTTTCAACCATGAATAAAAAAACACTATCTTGGAAACCATTTGTGTCTGAATTGTGTCTGATTGTAGCTCACTCAGGTAGATGGTGTGTTTACAGTTACAGACCATGTTGAATATAGGCTGCTTGGAGTTGGGATTGTGAATTTGTGGAACAATGCCGCCCCCATCTGGCGGAGTCAGGCTACTCGGCTCCGCCACTTGTAAGAAATAGAGAGGTCCAGGAACGAGTCCGGAAATCATCGATGCAGCCCTGGTTCTTCACAGTTTTCGCCTATGGGAGTTTTGAATGGGTTTTTGGCGCGATGCTTCTAATAATCTCTCTGGACAACGCTGGCTTAATCAAACGCGAACCAGTGTTTAGTAACATCATCTTCACACATGAAGACCACTTTTATGAGTTTTGAAGCTTTTATGTGCCGTTAAAAGGGTGGCTAGCTAGCTAGCAAACGGCTAAATGAGACTACAATGTCGACGCGGATATTATACGTCATCACGAGTGAACGCGGAAATTGATTGATCATCACGCAGGAGAAGCGAGGGTTGAGATGGCGGAGCAACCGATGGAGCCCGCCTCGCAGGCCCGGTACTCGGGGCCGAACAGGAAGACGGCGTGGCAAAAAAGAATGGCGGCAATGGCGTTTGCGAGTGAGAATGAATCAGAAAGTGATGAGGATACAAGGGATCTTGAAAATAAACGTAATCGTGTATCAAGTAGTAACTCAAGTGACGGTGGCTATCAGGAAGTGAAGAAGGTGAGGCAAGGGAGTGAGGGTTCGTATAGTGTAGGAATGAGAGCGAAGTCAAAAGTGGATGGAATTTTCAGTAACCTGCATGAGTTGGGAAAGTTTATGGAAAGGAAAGTTGGTGTAGTAAAAGCGATAAGGGTAACTAGAAGTGGGTTGGTAGTAATAGAGTGTGTGTCACAGGATCAGGGAATGAAAGTAATTGAGATAGGTAAGTATAAGCAGTGTATGGTTGAGTGCTTTAAACTAAGCAAAGAGCCGATGAAGAAAGGAGTAGTCAGTGGTGTGCCGCTTGAGGTGGAGGTGGAGTTATTTGAGGAACAGGTAGAGAGTGTGTATGAGGCCAGAAGGATGTCTAGGTTTGTAGAAGGTAGGAAAGAGGATAGTTTATCTGTGTGTCTGTCTTTTAGTGAAGGGATTCCGGAAAGAGTGTTCCTGGACAGTGTGAGCTACAGGGTGAGGCCCTATGAAAGGGCGCCGCTCAGATGTTTCAGTTGTCAAGAGTATGGGCATGTAGCTGCGGTGTGTAGAGGAGATAAAAGGTGTGGTCGGTGTGGGAAGGAAGATTGTGATATGAGGTATGGCAATGAGTGTGAACAGCAGGTGAAATGCCTGCATTGTGAGGGAAAACACTATACAGGATCAGCACAGTGCCCAAAAAGAATCCGAGAAGGAATAGTGAGTAAAGTCAGAGAAAAGAAAGGGTTGTCATATGCTGAGGCTGTCAAAAGTGTGGAGAGGAAACGTGAGAGGGTGGAAAGAAATGAGGATAGCGTGGGTGTACAAAAGGAACCGAGAAAGGAAATGGACAGATCGATTCAGAGTAATGTTATCTGCATGGATAAGAAGCGATTCTTGGCCTTTATTGCTATGGTGTTGAACTGTGCTGCTACTATAACTGGGAAGACTGAGAGGACTGAAATGGTGGTGGATGCTGCAAAGAGGTTCCTGGATGTGGTGGACGTATCGGGAACAGATATCGATAAAATACTGAGGGACGCATTTGCGCAAACTCAGACAATTAACGTCTGAGTGTTAGTATGGACAATATTTATGAATGGGAGCATTTTGGGAAGAAGAACTATAAAGAAGACATCAAATTCCATTTGAACTGTGGAGGGCAGTAATACGCCGAGTAGCGTCTACACTGCCGGAAATCAAGAAGAAGAAGAAGAACGCGGAAATTCTTTCTCTCGCGCCTTCGCGTGGACGCCTATGCGACGTATGTAGTTCTGGATTAGTTTAGCACGAGCTTTTTACTTCCAGGGCTCGCATTTACGCTACAAAACTCATGAAAGTGGTCCTCATGTGTGAAGATTATCCCGCTGAACCTTCGTTCGCGTTTGATTAAACTTGCGTTGCCCACAGACCTTATTTGAAGCATCGCGCCGAAAACGCATTCAAAAATCCCATAGACAGAAACAGTGAAGAACCAGGAAGTTCGGGACTTCCGCATTCAGCCTACAAAAATACGTCATCCCTGGAGCTCTCTATTGAACTCTTCCGATCTCCTAAATGGGCGTGGTTCTCGGCTTGTGATTGGCTGTCTGTCAATATTATGAAACTTCATTGGCTGACCAGTCTCCTAAGGGGGCGTGAAAGTGGCACAGATACAGGAAGTGACTGGAAGTTAGGGTGTCTCTATCTATAGTTGCAGCTTGTTCTGCACAACACATGTGTCGTTCTCTGCGAAAGAATTGATTCATTTCTCTTTAAGAAGCCACCAAAAACGTGCAAATGGACGGTGAGTTTAATCTTCAAAGACAGCTCTGTAATATCGCTCTAAAATACAAGTGCCTAACGCTACATAACAGAGTACAGACAGTTAATGTTCGCTCGTATGCTGCCTGAACCTCCAGCAATTTAGCTAGCGTTAATGTTGCCTTTCTTTTCTGCAAAATAACATACAATAACATAGCCTACTACTGTATCATTCAATAGCCTTTTTAAACCAACATGATCTGCTTTTCAGTTCGGCATGCATCCAATCTACGAAGCAGCTGTAAATTACAATTCCCCACGATCTTCTTCGACCAAAATACACCACTAAGGGTGGTACGTCAGTGAGCAACGCTACATTAAAAAGTATTTTTTTATGGGTGCTTTTTCGATTTGAGTATGCCGAATCGAGGGGTGGCTCTTAAGGAATCAGAAAAGATCCTCGGTCACTTTTGGTCAGATAATGTATAGCTTTGTCGAAGCAAGGTGACATTACATTACTAGACTTTTGGCTTGACCCCTCTAGACAAGTTGGATTGTAGCCTATAAAAGAATGGAGAGTATCAGCCATCAGGTGTACAGAAACTGGGAGTTTAATTGTAAAATGCATATTATCTGTCCATTGTTGGTGATACACGAAGACATTTCTAATTTAAATGTTTTGTATTGTCTTGGAGTAGGATAATGTGGGCAATGTAATAATTCATGTTTTATCCATGTGTTTTGGCACAGATGGACTTGTTCGAGCCAAATTCCCTCCTGACCTGGAGAAGATGCTTGGTGTTGAGGTGAGCAGACAGATTATTTATTTACTTTAGTTACTTCTGAGAGATAATGCCGCCCATCAGTAAGTAATAGTAGTAGCTACTTTGTCCACGTGGGGAAATTAGTTTTCGGTAGAAAAATAATTGTTGGCAGCGTTACATCAAAATAGGCACAGCACAGCACATCAAAACAAACACAATCACAGATCTGATCTGATCAAAAAATCAAAACATGGTGCACTATAGCAGCAGCTGGTGGTTACAACACTATATCAAGTAAATAAGAGTAGTTCACTGTTAGTAGTAGAGTAGTAAGAGTAGTGCAGAGTTAAACTAATGTGGAAAACATGCTACAGCGTCAAAGCCCTCGCCATACGTGCCGAGGGCTGTGCTGCGTCTGGTGAGCCAGACTCATTGAAAAAGTATTCCGTTAGAATGCATATGAATATCGATGAAAGTCTATATGGATTTTTCCCACAGTAAATTTCAAACCTAATAACCTGTGTGAACTTCATTATCGTCTTCCTCTCATCTCCAGTCTCAAACGAACTCTCAAGCAGACACTTTCGTCCAGGCTTTCCTGAGGAACAGCATCCAGTCCAAGTCACAGCAGGATCTGAAGGAGCTTCTGGCTCACAAAGCCGTGATCCTGGAGTACGCCCGGCCCAAGAAGAAGAAAGAGAAGAGCAACAGCAAGAAAGCCAAAGGGCTCAACGCCAGACAGAAGAGAGAACTGAAGGTTTTCCACATCAAGCCCGAACACCAGAGGTTGGTTGGTAATCAAAAAATCTGAATTGTCACAGTAGCTGCATCCTAATCATTTCTTACTGTTAAAATGCTACACTAGCCGTAAGCTAACTGTTGTATGTTCTCAACTCTAGATATGAACTTTTCCTGCCACTACATAACCTATGGAGACAATACATTATTGACCTGTGCAATGGATTGAAACCATCCTGGTGAGTATCGGTTTGGAGCTCAGTGGTGTTATCGCCCATTAGAGACCACTTCAAATGTCTTTTCATCTCTGTCCTATAGTCTCTTGCTTGGTTACCAGTCATGTTACATCTCTAATAAACCTCTCTATCTTTTGTAGCAGTCCACACTTTGTTCAGCAGAAGCTTTTGAAGGCAGACTTCCATGGTGCCATTATCACAGGTAGGAGTTCACTTTTGCTTTCTGTGATGAAATCCCACTCTCTGATGGCCCACCGCAGAGCGAAGCTGATTACCGCTTCGCCGCATGCAAACGAGCAGAGGTGGAGATAATTAATTAGAATTGCAACGGCGCTAATACAAGGCCAAGCAATGCACACAATATAGCCCATTAGCGGCAACGGCGCATGCGCTGTGTACAGCGCCTCATGGCAAACAAGGAAGTAACTTCAGTTACTCTTGGTTAGTTTGGTTAATCTTTGTTAGATCTCGGTGTGTAGATTTACTTTGAAAATGGCCGTTTCCAGTAACTTTGGATTATTATTTTATCGCGTGGTGAGTACACGAGGCACAACATGTACATGTGGGTGTTTCTGGCGCTGTTGCAATCTGTACCATTCACTACCATAGACACTGCATGAAATAGGCCACGCCCATCACGGGGGAAAGCTCTCCATTCACTGCCATACACCAGCATCATTTTCCTTGAATTAAACATAGCTAAAAGCTGTTGTGTGGTGGGCTGTGCAGACAACGAATGTAAAAAATCGCCAAATTCAAGTTTTTTTTGTACTCCCGAGCAAAACAAGGAAGCTGTTGAGAATTCGCGAGAAGAAAAATGTGGGTTTAGCTGTCAAGGAAGTAAGTTGGAGTGTTCATCTTCCGGATATATGATCTTTGTGTGCAACACGTGACATAGGGGAACGCACTTATCTGGTTAAATAAAGGTAAAAAAAAAAAAGGGAGAACGCCAGGATTGGGGGGGGGGGGTTTTGTTTCCCCCCATTTTGGGTGTGGTTTCTGAATGATGACGCGCTCCGCAGTGTCTCTATTGTAGCACTAGCAAAGTGGTACCGCCCTTTGTAGGGAACGCACAGTGATGATAAAGGCATCCTCATTATCCATTTACTGTCTGCAATATGGCAAATAGGCGAATCTCCCAAAATGTTGGCGTATCCCTTTAAGGCTAATATCAAAATTCAATCGATCATTGTTATGCCAAAATATTTCAATACTTCAGTGTTTCCCCCAGAACATTATTCTTAATCGAATCCCTATCTCTGAAGCCAAAGGACCAGGTAAAAAATCTTGGCATTATTATTGACTCTGATCTAAATTTCAACTCCCACATCAAGCTTATAAGAAAATCTGCCTTCTATCATCTAAAAAATATAGCAAGGATTAGAGGCTATATGTCCAAACAAGATCTTGAAAAACTAATTCATGCTTTCATTTCTAGCAGGCTAGACTACTGCAACAGTCTTTTCAATGGTCTTCCCAAAAAAGCTGTTAAACAACTTCAGCTCATTCAGAATGCGGCTGCTAGAGTTCTAACAAGAACCAAGAAAGCTGAACACATTACACCAGTTCTCAAATCCCTGCATTGGCTGCCAGTAAATCTTAGAATAGACTTTAAAATTCTGCTAATAGTTTACAAATCTCTCAACGGGTCAGGCCCACACTACATCTCTGAAATGCTTCTACACTATGAACCATCCAGATCCCTGAGATCTTCAGGCACTGGTCTACTAATTGTCCCAAGGACCAAATCTAAACATGGTGAAGCCGCGTTCTCCCACTATGCCTCTCATAACTGGAACAAACTCCCTGAACACATTAGATCTGCCCCTACTCTGCCTATTTTTAAATCCAAGCTAAAGACCTTTATGTTTACTCTTGCTTTTAACTGCTACTAAACTACTGCCTCTCTCGGCCTGTAATTTTAAAAAGATTTTTCCTGTACATTTCCAACAAATGGACTGTACATGTAATAATAATACTGAAGAGTGCCTTGTAACTTATTTAAAACAGAAATAATGTTTCATGTTTGTTAATTTGAGTATATATTTTAACTAAAACTGTCGGCTGTGTTTTTTATGTGTTTTTTATATGTGCATTGCTTTGCTGCTTGTTTTTTCGATTATTTTTTTGTAAAGCACCTTGAATTGCCTTTGTGTATGAAAGGTGCTATATAAATAAAATTTGACTTGACTTGACTTAATCTTATCAGGGTGGAAAAGCCGCTGAAACATTTAGATCATCATGGACCACTAATTAAGGATGAATTTACACGCACAAAAAACGTTAAACAATAACAGAATAGACTTACAAGTGTCTAAGCCAAGTGTTGCTATGTTAACAATTGGTTGTCGACCATGACTTGGATGTATTTCTGTAAGCACTTCCTATCTTTGTCACTTTACTAGCATCTTGTCTTGTATTGCACAGTGGTTCGGTCCAGATGCCGTCATATGTGGGAACTACAGGGATTCTGGTTCAAGAGTTCAAACACGTCTTCAAGATCATCACCAAAGAGGACCGACTGAAAGGTTTGGCCAGCTGAATGTCTCTCACTCACTCAACACCTGTTTTATTTAGAGCAGTGGTTCTCAAATGGGGGTCCGGGGACCCCCAGGGGTCCATGGCACTTTGCCAGGGGGTCCACGAAAAGTTTTCGGGGGGGGGGAGGACTTATTTTTGTGTGCAAGAGCTTCATTGTTCAACGAAAATATGTTATGCTTTAAATCTAAAATGGTTCATGGATTACATTCTAATCTGACAAACCTATCAATTTAAATGTCAAGCACGTTACCATGGAAACAAGCTTTTTTTATTTATTTTTATTTACAGTTTTTCTTTTATTACACACAGACCACAAAACAATAAACAAAAATGTGCAACATGCACATACAAGGGAGAGGGAAGTGAAGGTGAGAAAACAAAAACAACCAACAACAACAAACATCCCCCACAACAGCAATGCAACACAGAGTCAAGCAATCGTTCATAAGTATTTCAGTATAGAATGTTATGGCAAACAAGGATGCCGGTGTCAACAGGAATCCGGATAGAGTGGGCAGCATCCACAATGAATAAAGAAAACATCCACTTTATGTTGTATAGGAAACTATCTAGGCTGTAAGGCTATCGATTGATAAGCTAAAGAGTTTCTCACCAAGTCCCACAGCTCAGTAGGACCGATATCAAGGTCCCCCAGCCTCCCGGTAACTCTTTCCATACTTAACAAGTCTAAAAAACCACCCACCCAGTCCTCTATTAAAAAGCATCTGGGTTTGCGGAACTTCCAATTTAATAAAATTATTCTCTTAGTGGCCAGAAAGGCCAGACCAACGATCTTCTGTACATGCTTGCTTTGTGTTTGTGTGACCCTAGTTCCTAGCAGACATTCAACAGGGCCAGCAGTAACGTTTACATTCAACAGTCTCGAGAGTGTGTCAATAACCTCTTCCCAAAATATTTTTACTGCTGGGCAGTGCCACAGCATATGAAATAAAGTACCAACTTCTCCACAATGCCAGCATTGATCTGAGGAGTTGGGGTCCATTTTCTTAATTATTGAGGGAGTTATATACTGTATGCCCTATGTAAAATTTTAAACTGTAGTATTCTGTATCGGACTGCATTAGCTATAGTTATTGAATCTCTCCATATTAGGTCCCATTCTACAGGGTCTATTGACACACCTAAATTCTGTTCCCATCGAGTTTGAGTCAATACCAGACAATCAGTAGGGGAATGGGTCAGCAGCCTATACAGGCCTGAAACCCAGAGCCCAAAATCACAAATCAGAATGAGGGGGTCCCCGGTATATTTTTTTTATCTTATAAGGGGTCCTTGGCTGAAAAACATTTGAGAAACCTCTGATTTAGAGAGCTTCACGCTATCTCCCTCAGTTCCCTCAGTATCTCCCACGCTATCTCCCCCCCCCCCCCCCCGCGCATTCTTGTTGTCTTTTCAGAGCAGGTTTCAACCCAGCGATCAGACTTGTGATGAAAAACCTTGCGCTCTCGGACGTCTCTTAAGATGTTTTGTCCCTTTCTTTTGCGACAGTGATCCCCAAGAGGAACAGCGTGTTTGCGGTGGAAATCAACGGCTTCGTCTCCCACATCTACGGAAACAAGTTCCAACAGCGTGCCAGCGAGCGCTCCGTCAAGAAGTTTAAACTCAAAGGGACCATTGACTTGTGATGGGGGTCGCACTGCGACGTGGCTCAGGAAGGGACATGAAGTCATCTGCAACTTTCATCCAAATCCAGTAGGATTTTGCAGCAGCATGGACAGTGGCTTGTAATTGACAGAAAATCAAATTTTCCCAGTCGTCGAGGAGTAGTTAAAGTAGAGAGAGGCCTGAAACTCCAGTGGGCGGGGAGTTTCTGCTCCGAGAGAGTATGTGCTGGAACGTGCGATTTGAACGGCAGAAATCTCAGCCACCGGTAATTCCTGAGTCATTCCAGATCAACAAGGAAGAGAGTGGCAGAGGAATCGAAGCTGCTAAAGACATGGGGGGGGATTTCACAGAGCACGATTAGTGAGTTATCCAGCCAGCTTGAAGTTGTTTTGGTTTCACAGTTCAAATCAGTATCGTTGGCTTATACGGTTTCACAGTTCAAATCAGTATCATTGGCTTAGGGCCTGTGTCCACCTAGCGTCTTTTCCTCAGGTCCAGCGTCTTTTTTCAGTTGTTTCCAATGGGGGGAGAGCGTATGCGAGCGCACACGGACGTGTAGAGAAAGTGCGCTGCACCCAGCGTCTATTTTCAGAGCGCTCCGGCGTTTTTGTGCGCCGGCTCCCAGCGCTCCCAGCTGAGAATAATTTAACTTTTCAGAAAGACGCTGGTGTCGGGTGCTCCTTTTCTGGCAACTAATCATATGGAGAAACTATCGCAACAGAGACAGAAAGGCTCAATTGTGGGAGCAGATTGGCTAGACACTTAATATTTCTGGTGAGTGTTGTGCTTACTGCTTTTAATAGCGTAGCCTACCTGTGTTGTTAGCTTGCTAGCTGTCAGCTATCAAGCTCCTACCGCACTGAGCTAACGTTGCTTCCTTGTATATTGTGCGCTCGGATCAGCGCTCCCCAGCGCACTCCCAGCGTTTAACGTCGGAAAAAGACGCTAGGTGGACACAGGCCCTCACAGTTCAAATCAGTATCATTGGCTTATACGGTTTCACAGTTCAAATCAGTATCATTGGCTTATAGGGTTTAACAGTTCAAATCAGTATCATTGGCTTATACGGTTTCACAGTTCAAATCAGTATCATTGGCTTATAGGGTTTCACAGTTCAAATCAGTATCGTTGGCTTATACGGTTTCACAGTTCAAATCAGTATCGTTGGCTTATACGGTTTCACAGTTCAAATCAGTATCATTGGCTTATACCGTTTAACAGTTCAAATCAGTATCGTTGGCTTATACAGGAGCAGCAGGTCATGCTGATTGGTCCATAAAGATGTCGATTCAGAGGTTTACCACCAGGAGAAGATTTCTATTCAATTAAAGTTGGCAATGCAACAGTAGATGGAAGCTTTATACTACGAGAGGGAGGGGGAGTTACTCATTCACTTTAGTTACATTATTTATATCCCATTGTTTTCTCCACCAAAAGTAAATGGACATTGGCTTTGTTGGATAAAAATGTCAGCTCCCTGAGAACAAGGTTTGAAATTGTTTCAGCTCTTTGATTTGTAAAAATGTGTTTTTATATAGGCAAAGCAATGGTTTATTTTATTATGTATAATGTCCAGTAGAGGGCAGAGCAGCCATTTACTTTGTGTGTGGGGGGGAGGGGCTGTATTCACAAATTTGCACGCCTCCAATCAGGTCCACACAGCTGCCAGAGTTTGGAAGTTTGTGGAGGTGAGTGGCTGAGGATCAGATCGCTGTGGATAACTGCTGTGTCTGTCAATATTGATCATGTAAATGAAGCTTATTTGTGTGATTAAATTGAAGTTGTTGCAATCAGTTGATTCCTGTTATTCTGTTTCTCTGTTGTGCTTTGTGAAGCACTTCATTGCACTGATTAGTTATTCTAGTTTTGTAGGAGGAGACTTTTGGAGCATCCTTCATGCATCTTGTCAGCTCTTTTTTGGTTTCCGGGTCAACAAGGAGACAAGGCTGTGAGGACGGAGGAAAGGATACATTTTCACCAAATAGGATACACCCATCTGAACCTTCAACAATGAGGACAGTAGCTATAAGCCGTACAGAGTAGACGTACGCACAGTCAACATAAAGTCTTACATTATCATACATGATCTAAAACAAATATAATAAAATGATGTGTAACAACACAGGCGAGGCCTGTGCGCGAACCCGGGTCTCCAACTTACAAGCCCAACACGTTAAGCATCAGCCATTAGCTAAGGCTCACGTGTTGGCTTTTATCCTTACAGACCCAGGATCGCTACAAATGTAATCGCTGCATGGAATCATGAAATTGAATTATAGCGAGGTAATTGCATGCAGGTTCCAGTAGAAACCTTCGTTAGATGTATATATATTACTAAATGATTAGTGAGCGGTGACTTAGGTCGGGGGAGATGGACAACTTACCCGGGGGGTTTCATGTGGACACCTTTGGTGGGGTCCTATGCGTAATATCCCTCACAAGCACATAAGCACCTTTTGTGGCTGGTAGCACCAAGTTAACAATGCCAAACGTCTGATGTATGTATTTTATTTTCCTGTGTCTGAGCCTGTTTGTCTTGTTCGTTTATTGTTCTATTAAAAAAATGAAAATATAATATATATATTACTTCCAAGGGATTATTTTCATTCAAGTCAGTAGCTGAGGGGTTAAGACAGAGGACTCTGAAGCAGGCGTGCTGGGATCAAACCCTGCTTGGGGATGTCTCTTTTCTCTCTGAACATAACCCTTGTGGGAGTGACATATTTCGACATTGTGGGGAAGATCTGGACGTGCAGGGAACGTCATAGACCCTTTTCACGGGGGCCATTTTGTGTCGAAAAGGCAGAATAAACACAGGTGCAAGCAAAACACTAATGAGGAGTCCCAAATTCCAATCATGGACGTTTGAAACCCTCATTAGTGCTTTGCACCTGTGTTTACCCTGCCTTTTTGACACAAAATGGCCCCCCTTGAGAGGGGTCTATGGGCAGGGGTGGGCAATGCCCAATCAGACATGAGTCTTTACAACCCAATCAAAAGGTAGGACAATATTGCAACATGCACAGTCAGAGAGATTATCTCCTTTTCATTAGTAGATCCTGCACCCCATACAGCACAAGACTACAGAAAATACTGTTTATTGTTGCATTAGACCACACACAGCATCTCAGAGGGGGTCACTAAACTGCACACCAGAGTCAACCATGGTGCCAAAATTTCAACATTGTGAAGAAATGTAAATAACATGTAGAACAGCACTATTAGTCGACAATAACCTTGCAGATAATTAACATCACACATGTAGAACAGGAAGTCCTTTAGCTAACATCCCAAAGCACATTAATAAACACATCTACCCCAGAGCATGCTGGGAACTCCGCCTACAATATATTTCTTTTCACCCCAAACCAATGGAGAAATTCAGTATGTTGCAGGAGGGGGCGGCTGCAGCAAGGCCCTGTCAGAGCCCCCCCTGTCACAGCTTTAGCAAAGAGATACCTGTGAATGATGCTTGGCAAAGTGGATATGATCATATTCAGCCAGACAGTCAGATGGAGATTTAAAATGGTGAGCAATTTTTATTTTTTATTTTTTTTTACTACTGGGGGCACCTGCCCCCCCTAGCCCCCCATTAACTCTGGCAATGCCAACACTTTTTCACACCTCTCTCTCTCTCTGTTCTATGTCTCTTACCCAGAGGACACCCATGTTGCATTTAGGTACAGTCAGTTAGATTCAGCTTGGTGGTGGTGGTTGCTTAAACCTGCACTAAACCTCTGGTGTCACTCCACATTTAGTCTTTAGGCTTTAGGCAAGGTGCCACAATAGTCTACTGGAAATTTCTTGGACCCAGTAATGTTGTTTCTTATGAACTTTTATGATTGAAATGTCATATTTATGCCTAGTGGATGAAATTCAACTTGGTTGCTAAAAGGGGTTTTAGCAACCAAGTTGAATTTCATCCACTAGGCATAAATATCAAATATGACATTTCAATCATAAAAGTTCATAAGAAACAACATTACCTTGCCTTGCCTAAAGCCTAAAGAGTAAATGTGGAGTGACACCAGAGGTTTAGCGCAGGTTTAAGCAACCACCACCACCAAGCTGAATCTAACTGACTGTACCTGAATGCAACGTGGGTGTCCTCTGGGTAAGAGACATAGAACAGAGAGAGAGGTGTGAAAAAGTGTTGTTTTGCTTGCACCTGTGTTTATTCTGCCTTTTCGACACAAAATGGGCCCCGTGAAAAGGGTCTATGATGTTCCCTGCACCTTCGTCGAAATATGCCACTCCCACAAGGGCTATGTTCAGAGAGAAAAAAGACATCCCTGATCAGGGTTCAATCTCAGCACACCTGCTTCAGAGTCCTCTGTCTTAACCCCTCAGCTATTGACTTGAATGAAAATAACCTCTTGGAAGTAATATATATACTTTTTTTTATTTTTTTATTTTACCTTTATTTATACAGGGAGTCTCACTGAGAGCAATGCTCTGTTTTTCAGGAGCACCCTGTTCACATTCACACACACATTCATACCTGGAAACTGACCAGTACAACCATAGTCTGATCTGCTGGCCACTGATCAGCTGATAAGTTCAACCAGTTTGATGAGTCTAACCGATGAGACAGTTGGGTGTATCCCATTTGGTGAGAATGTATCCTTTCCTCCGTCCTCACAGCCTTGTCTCCTTGTTGACACAGAAACCAAAAAAGAGCTGCTTAATAGCAGATCCTGTGCCCCATCAGACAGGTCACTGAACTGCACACCAGAATCACCCATGGTGCCAACATTTCAACTTATAACTTTGCAGATAACTAACATCATGCATATAGAACAAGAAATCATTTTAACCTCCAAAACACATTGACAAACAAACAATTGACAAACAAATCTACAAACAGAACACACTACCCCAGGGCATGCTGGGAACTCCGTCCACTTTCCTCTTCCACAGGTAGAATTTCCCAGAAAGCTTTGAGGCATAACTTTTGACACTCTGTTGGACCTTGATGGGATGCAAACACATGGAAAAATGGCCATGGATTCTGTTACCATTAGCCTACATAAAACAATGTAAGATAAATCAAGGTCCAAATGATTGGTAGCTTTGAATTTAGAAACTGAAAATCATACAATCTTATTGAGATTGTTTTAGATGGGAACCCTCCTTTGCAGTATAGAGACAGTCCGCATGTCTGGGAACGCCCATACAGGCTCTAGGAACGCCCACAATAGACGCTGGTTAGCTGGCTCAGCCTGGCTGGGGGCGTGGTCAGGGTGGGGTAAAAACCCCCGTTCTATCCATTCAGCAAAGTTAGAATTTAGCTGCTAGTCCAGCCCAGGCAGACACGATCGGGGATTTAACCACCGCAGAAAACGCACATCTGAGCAGACGTCTTGTGTTCTGCTCTAGAACCCCCAAACCTGTAGTTTAGAGCCGCAGCACCGTCTTTTGGTGAGTCAGCCCATGAGATATATCTGCGGTTTTACCCCACTCGCGCGCCAGCCGTTTAACATTTTGTGGGCGTTCCCAGACATGCGGACTGTCTCTATAGTTTATTGAGGAACACACCCTGAACTCATTTGATTGGTCACTGCAACTGCTTCTTCCTGAAAACATGCGGCAGGTAAATAAAATGTGGTTAAGATTAGGGTTTAGGGTGTGAAATTAGTGCAGTTTTTGGGTGTCCTTGGTCTTGTGGCATAATGGTTAAGGTGCTTGCCTTCCAATCTGAGAACTGGGGTTCGATTCCCAGTCAAACCATACACATCTTTATAAAACATTAGGTTTAGGCAAGTACAACAGTTTGGGTTATACTAGTCTTCTGGCTAGTTGTATATAAACAACTAGCCAGAGGAAAGAGTGAAAACCCGCTTTAAGAAGGCTGACCTGGTGGTGCAGAGAGGGTGCTTCCTGCCCTGCAGTATTGAGGCCTCGGTCACTTTTGAGGTCGTGGGTTCGAGCCTAGTAAGTAACTGTACTTCTACTTAACTAAAAGGAATGTGTGTACTTTTCCCACCTGTTTATCGATACCGTGTAAAATGAGTTCAAATGCATGTTGACAGATTACATGTGGTTAGAAACTGACAACCACTACCAATCACAGTCATCATGCCTGCTGCTCTAATATAAACTTCTGGAATTGCTGAACTAGAAAGTTTACCACAAAGCGACTCAAAGCCTCAGTCTTCTGATCCAACATCAGACACCTTGTTGTCCATTAGGCCAGGTGGTTTGACTACCGGAACAGGGTAACTTCTTATTTGTTTGCCACTAGAAAAAGGTTTTTGTTAAGTGTCTAAGAGCCTTTAGCCTCGGTCAAACCAGCCACACCTGAACAATCACAACAATCGTGGTAATCCACGACAGCTGCGCTGGATAAGGTAATCTCATCATGAATGGAATTAATGAGGGAGAGAAGTCTTCCTCAGAAAATCTGGGTTAAATCGTAACCATGCGTTCATCTCTATGCAATCTAAATCCCATAGAGATAGGCACTAGAGATAGGCACAGTGCCTATCTCTATGCAATCTAAATCCCATAGAGAGGGAGATGTACTCAGAACTTTAAACAATAATCTGAATTTATTATCAAACCCAAGAAAAAGTAACGAATAAACTACAAAAAGTACAATGGAGTGTGGTAGTCAGTATCAGTATTGTCTGGAAGTGTATGGTGGGTGCAGTGGGAAATGTGTGGTGTGTGTTGTCAGTGTAAAACAAAAGACAAAAAGGTGAGAGCAGCGTGGTGTCAGGAGGCAAGCATGGCTCTGGCTGTAGCTCTGCTGACTGGCAGGGCAGGGAGCCCTAAGTAGAAGACCTGGCAGCAGTGATCAGGTGCTGCCCATCTCCAGCTCCCAGCTCAACAGCAAGCAACCTGTAATGCAAAGCTGGAACAGTATGCAGGCCAAAGTAAATGACGATAGGCCCTATGGCCGTCACCCCCCCCCCCCCTTAAGGAAAATAACATAAACATAACATAAAGAATGATGAAATGATGAAAGCACCTGACTTGTCATCATTGGACAGACAGAGCCCAAGCTCCCTTTTATATATAAATATATATATATATATATATATATATATATAATGAGCTTATATACAATTAAGAAGGATTTAAAAAGAGCAAGTCAAAACAATGAGCGCGGACGTGAATTCTGCAAACAAGTATATTAATGACCCAGACGTGGTCTGAGCTTCAGCTTTTAACATGAATCTTAGTTAAAATTGGCTGTCCGAGCAGTGTCAGTCACAATTTATGACAAGTTATGTCATCAGTCAGTGATGTCATGATGTCACTTGAGCAATTGTGATGTCATCCGTGATGTAATAAATCCTTCCTGGCTGAGGATATAAGTGGTGGGAGTATAAGTAGGGAGAGGCCTATACTCTACATTGGAGACATTTATTTTCGTAAGAAAATGGAGCATAATTGGGCCTTTAAGCAAGAAGTTTACAAAGGTTTACAAAGTTACCAAAAGCAAACAATGAGAAAAGCAAAAAACAAAAAAAAACAAAAATCAAAATTTCTCCTATTCTTTCCATACAGAACGGTAGTTAACTTTCTTTTTACTTTTCGTTCCTCTCAGGTTTTACTCTTTGCAATTCTGCTTCAACACCCCATGTGAAAATTATGATTGTAAATTTCAAAAGGCAACCTTTTCCTAGCCTGGGTAAACCCAGCCTTCAACGTGACGTCACAGGCTATGCCTGTAGCGTAAGTTTCTTCGTGACTCATAGCACATAGAGGTCACGTGGAGGCTGGGTTTACCCAAGCTAACCTTTTCCCCCCTTCTGGCTAAACAGTTCAAGGCTATCATCACACACAATAGTTAGCTTATGGTAATAGCACAGACTTAATTCAGAAATATAGAGAAACTCCCTGGATTCTTGTGCTGCCATTGTGAATTTGTGTGTGTGTGTGTGTGTGTGTGTGTGTGTGTGTGTGCATGCGTCAGGCCCGGCACCACAGGGGGCTAGTGGGGGTTGTATTTTCTGCTGTAGGGGCCTCTCCTCAGCTGCCTCCCACATCTTCGTAGCGCATTAGTTCTCCTCGTCGCTGTGATCGGGACTGATGGCCAGGCTGTATCCCGGCGAGGTAGGGCTGTAAGTGGAGCCTTTAGAACTAGTTGGTGAGTAGGTAGGGGAGGTGGGCGAGTCCATGGGCGAGGTCAGGGAGTAGTGTGGTGAGTGAGGTCGTGAGCCAGGGGGGTGAGTGAGGTCGTGAGCCAGGGGTGAGTGAGGTCGTGAGCCAGGGGGGTGAGTGAGGTTGTGTGCCAGGGGGGTGAGTGAGGTGGTGTGCCAGGGGTGAGTGAGGTGGTGTGCCAGGGGGGTGAGTGAGGTTGTGTGCCAGGGGGGTGAGTGAGGTTGTGTGCCAGGGGTGAGTGAGGTGGTGAGCCAGGGGGGTGAGTGAGGTCGTGTGCCAGGGGTGAGTGAGGTGGTGTGCCAGGGGGGTGAGTGAGGTTGTGTGCCAGGGGTGAGTGAGGTGGTGAGCCAGGGGGGTGAGTGAGGTCGTGTGCCAGGGGTGAGTGAGGTGGTGTGCCAGGGGGGTGAGTGAGGTTGTGTGCCAGGGGGGTGAGTGAGGTTGTGTGCCAGGGGGGTGAGTGAGGTTGTGTGCCAGGGGGGTGAGTGAGGTTGTGTGCCAGGGGGGTGAGTGAGGTTGTGTGCCAGGGGTGAGTGAGGTGGTGAGCCAGGGGGGTGAGTGAGGTCGTGTGCCAGGGGTGAGTGAGGTGGTGTGCCAGGGGGGTGAGTGAGGTCGTGTGCCAGGGGTGAGTGAGGTGGTGTGCCAGGGGGGTGAGTGAGGTTGTGTGCCAGGGGGGTGAGTGAGGTTGTGTGCCAGGGGTGAGTGAGGTGGTGAGCCAGGGGGGTGAGTGAGGTTGTGTGCCAGGGGTGAGTGAGGTGGTGAGCCAGGGGGGTGAGTGAGGTCGTGTGCCAGGGGGGTGAGTGAGGTGGTGTGCCAGGGGTGAGTGAGGTGGTGTGCCAGGGGGGTGAGTGAGGTGGTGTGCCAGGGGGGTGAGTGAGGTCGTGTGCCAGGGGTGAGTGAGGTGGTGTGCCAGGGGTGAGTGAGGTCGTGAACCAGGGGGGTGAGTGAGGTCGTGAACCAGGGGGGTGAGTGAGGTCGTGAGCACACATCCCCAGGAACGTTGTGACTGCAAATGAGGGGCAGACACCGTTAATGGTGAGTTGGTTGCCAAAACAGTGAAGTCTCAATAAGATGAAATGTTTTTAGCATGACCTAATAACACCTTATGTTTCCCTCCAGGCTGTCAAGGTCAAATATGAGAGCAGCAAGCTGTCAAACATCAGACTCCATCCTGCCCTGAAGTCTCCAGTGATCGAGAAGATGGCTGCAAGTCTTCTCTGAACTCTGACCCAGACAAGCCCTCCACTCCTCCTTGCCTCCCCATTCCCTCCCTGATTCTATTCATCCATCCCTCCACCCCGTCCCCCCAAGTCACCCTATTTTCTTATTTCACCCTTCTATCATTATCTATCTTTATTATACTGTTTTCATCTCATTTTAAGATTGTTAAAGTGTTGTTAAAATGTTAAAGTTTGAAATATTTTCATTCTGTTAAATAAATAATGTTGTAGTTTATATTGTAATTTAATGTTTCTTGTTCTATTGTTGTGTTATATTGTTGTAATAAATGTGCTTTAAACCTGTGATTTGACTTTTTAAAGGACAGTAATGAATGACTAGTTGATATTGAATGATGGACTCATCAGGTAAATAATTTTTTCTTCTCAAATATTCATTGGTTGCAGGTTAATTTGGTGCAGCACATGACGTGGCATTTCATAGTCATTATATACACGCACGCACGCACGCACGCACGCGCACGCACGCGCACGCACACACACACACACACACACACACACACACACACACACACACACAGTAGACTATAGTCTAGGTGTGTTGGGGCAGCATGATATACACACCATCTGCAGCTAGAGGGAAGTAGCTTGTGCAAAGCTGACGTGAGCCATCAATGTGAGCCATGAAGAAGAGATACAGATAAGGTGAATAGATTCTGTTTCATTTCTGTCACCCAGACAAAGATCACCGGGTTGATCGGGGGCCGAACAAATATTGTCATGCCGCAACCCAGGAACTTTGAAGATAGAGAGGACCACAAAAAAATGTTCTCGCTACCAGAGGGCCAGATTTAGCTCAGGGTTGGGGACCGAATGGCACCGGCGCGAAACATTTTGGGGCATTTGAAGTCAGGTTTAGAGGAATAACTCATTTTAAATGAACAGTTGTGATGTCATTATTCAGTCTTAAACACCAATATTTGATCCTTTTCTCACTGACTCCTATGTCACCACCTGCTCTCCCTGCAGGGCTTGAAATTAACTTTTTTGACCACCTGCCAATATGGTTGCTAGAAGTTACCAGCCAATTAGAATTTCCACTATCCAAAATGTTTTTCTTGAAATAAACCAGAATATGAGTGGGTTAATTTAAGCATAAGTATCAATAAGTGGCCCGGGATTCTCAAAGCCTGTGTTGAGGGTCATACGAACAAAAATGCACTCTTGAAGCTAAAAAAAAATCCAAAACCAACAAGTTAATTATTTTTACTTCAATGTAGAACAGCCATTTCTTACACATGAGATCACTTTTATCCTTTTAGTCATAAGGATTATTGAAAGATATTCCATATTCCAGACTCAAATGTTATAACAGAAGTGGAGTATTGGCCAGAATGACATGAATGACATGAATGACACTTATTCAGCGGGTATCTTGCATGTTGCGTTCAGGTGCACTGTAAACTTTTTTTTTTTTTTTTTTTTTTTGCAATTCCAGTGCGGGCCACACAGTTGGCGCTCGCGGGCCGCATGTGGCCCACAGGCCGCCAGTTGCCCAGGTCTGGTTTATTATATCGCAATCGCAATATTGTCCACCATAAGCACAAATCGCACCTTTCCCCCAAATCGTGCAGCACTACTGTAAACATTTTGAATGTAGCTGTTTATATACAGTAACACAAATAAAACTATTTTTGACTGAAGCATGCCAGTTTACTCCCTTTTTGACTGAGAAATGTGCCAATTTAGTAGACAATTAGGTATAGTATATCTATCTAGTATAGTATGGTATGTATAGTATCATAGTATGTCTATATCTAGACATATAATATTAACAGTCAGTAGTCCATACACACCCCGGGGAGAGGATATAATGAAAGAAAGACGATTCCAGGGAAGGCACTTTTTTGGTTTTGAATGACAGCAGTCCATAATTTAAGAGGGGGTAACCACTAATAAGCTACCCGTCATCATGGTCTATCTATCATATAAAAACATAATCTAGGGATGTATATGAATTTAAAAAATAATTCATTGCAGCACTCAAAAATAGTACAAAAATATCAAACTGTGTTAGATATAAGATCATACAAATAAAGATAATACACAGGGCTTATATTACACCCTGTACATTAAAGAAAATCGATCATACATGATCTAAACGGTGCTGGCATGGATGTGGAGTAGAGGGGACGCTCATGCACTTGTTGTGGAACTGCCCTCTTGTACTGGTCCGACATTACTGTAATCTTGTCTGGTCTCCTTGGCTTTGATATTAAACCTGGTCCTGTAACCTGCATATTGGGGGTGAAACTGTCTATTGAGCAACCAAAAATGGTCCATGATGTTATAACATCGGCCTTTCACTGCAGCTAAACGGATCATTCTAATGAATTGGAAACAACGGAAGCCAAACTGTTTCAATATGGAGACCTGGCGTAAAGACTTCATGGACTTGTTGTCAATGGAACAGGCAGCTCTACTCCTCCAAGACAGACTCAGGATCTTTATGGACCCTGGAGCTTTGTCACAATCCTCACTGGAATTTCTTAAAGAGACTTTGAATTGCTGAATCTTTGTTTATATTCTGTACACCCCCCCCCCCTTTTTCTATTGTCTTTGTCATGTCCTGTTTGTATTATAGAAAATAAAAAATTATAAAAAATCAAATCACAAATAGAATTTGCCCACCCAGATGGTACCGATATGTACAATTTTGAGCTGTGTCCCATTCCCTCGAGAAGTCATTCTTCTACCTTAAGGGCCAAATTCACCCCTTATGATGGGACAGTATGGGTACATTATACCTTTTCTGAATCCTTATAGTCCTGTGAGTATTCCACTGTTTGTTGTTTGTATCTCTGATGTTCCTATGCCACAGTGCTGAAATAAAGACTATAGTTTAGACGAAAATTGTGGAAAAACGAATGTCACTGACAGTTCGAGGAGCTCCTGTGACCTCTGTATTTGTCAGACAGACATACAACTGAGCTTAAATGAAAGCTAGGAAGCTACCCTTTAAAATTCTATCAAACATGTTCTCATCAAACATGAGGAAAGGTCCTCAAAACGAGCCTAGAATAGGATATGCATCAGCACCTAGAGTCCAAATTATTGTAGGGGCTGGCTAACTTCATGAGCTGATAACTGTGACAAAGCTACCATTCTGCAAAGGCTATTGTTGGAGAAAATATAAGTTCCATGGGTATTTCCTAATCAATATGCTAATAATTGCATATGCATAATTAATGCTATAAGTTAACATGACATGACATCTCACACATATAGATTCACCTGTGGCATTGAGGACTTCTCTCCTTTTGCTGAAACCTTGGACAGTGCATCGCGACCCATAACAATTGATAACAGTTTCCCTGTCAGACGGCACGACGCACACACATTTCCAAAGTTCATCCCCCCTCCTCTCTGCCTTTCCTCCTCTCTGAGTATAAAGCATATGTCAAACGCTCAGTCATCACTGAATATTGGGACTCTGTATAACAATCAGATGTATACATTGAGATTCAGTCACTTCTATAAATCCAGTTTATAGGAGAATGTATGGTAATAAATATACTTTCATAAGACATCTTTCTGGACTCCTGGCTTCAGTTTATTTGGTTTATAGCTGTTACGTATATTATATTGCAGATGAGGAGTGGATAAATTCCATTCTCTAACAGCTATCATACTAAAATATCATCTATACATGTTCAAAAATCCTGATTAGAATTTGCCCACTTGAGTGGTACCGATATGTGAAATTTTGGGGTTTGGCCCATGGACTATCAAGTCTTTGCACTCAAATCCAAAGTGAAGACAGGCAAGTCCTGAGAAGTCCCAGGTCCTAAACTTTGAGTTCCAAGTCCTAAACAAGTCATAATGCGCATAACGCTGACATTGCATTTTCATATAATCCATCATGTACACTTGTCTTGAGCAATGCATTGTATGCACACAGCACACCTCAGTAAAAGAGGAAACATCAAAATAGCCTAGGCCAGAGGTTTTCAAAGTGGGATGTGGGCGGGGGCTCCAAACAGTTTCAAGGGAGCTATAGGCTCATTGAATTAAAGTGAAAAATATTACATTAGATTAGTTATTATTACATTAGTTATCAAAAGAAGATCAGATCACTATATATTTGGCAAGCTGCCACTTTGTACAGTGTCCCCAGCACGTCACCCACCCTGCCGGACGAACTCAACGCGTTCTACGTTAGGTTCAACCCCTCTGCCCAACAGCGACTACACGGACTCAGGCGCCTGAAGAAATTCGGGCTAAGGCCAAAAATTCTCAGGGACTTCTACAGAGGCACCATTGAAAGCCTGCTGACTGGCTGCTTCACCACCTGGTACAGGAACTGCACCACCATCGACCGCAGGGCGCTAAGAAGGGTGAGGCGCGCGGCCCAGCACGTAACAGGATGTGAGCTGCCAGAACTGCAAGATCTGTACAACCAGCGGTGCCTCAGGAGGTCCATGAAGATCATCAAAGACACAAACCACCCCCACAACAGTCTGTTCTCCCTGCTACCCTCAGGGAGGAGATACAGGGTCCCAAGAGCACGCACAAATCGCTTGAGGGACAGTTTCTTCTCGCAGGCCACGAGACTCCTTAACATATACAAATAGTGTAGTAGCCGTACTGTACCGCACTGCAGCTGCTACCATCACGTATGACTAATGTTCAATAGTATGTTAATTGGGTACCGGTATATGCTATTTGCACCTAACAGAATGTTATTATGTTTAGTTATGTTTGAAGTATGTTCATGCCATTTGCACATATGTGCAGTGAATACGCCACTGTCTGTGGCGTGTCTTACTGCTTTATTGCTTGTTGCCTCTTGTTTTTAGTTTTTATTTTTTGCACTATGTTGTAACGGAGTCTACAGCACAAGAATTTCACACATGATACTTGTACTACGGAGTGACAATAAAAATCTTGAATCTAGAATCTTGAATCTTGAAATCTTGAATCTTGAATCTTGAAATCTTTAATCTTGTCCAATTTGTAAAACTATGCACTCCAGTCAACAGCATATTCCATTTGATACTGAAAAGAATGTCCTCAATGTTATTAAAACAGTTATACAGAAACATAATTAGTAATGCATAGCTTCGTTTAAATGCTTGATTTATACTTTTAATGTGCAAATTAATCATTTTCAATGGCTTGTGTGTTCTTTTATTTTGAAAAACTCCGACCGGAAGTTCGTCAATTGCTAGTTCCATAGTATAGTGTGTGTGTGTGTGTGTGTGTGTGTGTGTGTGTGTGTGTGTGTGTGTTTGACACTTATTTTTACAGTCTATGGTTTGACAAGCTGCCACTTCCAGTGAACAGCATTTGTCCGTTAATATACTGAGAATAACGTTAATAAAACAGTTATTGTTATACATAAACATAATGTGTATTGTATCTCTTCTTAAATGCTTAATTTATTGTTTAAATGTGTAAAATTAATCAAGTTATTGGCTTTTGTGTTCTTTTATTTTTAAAAGAAACATACCGGAAGTTCTTACATTTGCCTGGCTAATTTCCCGACTTTTTTGGAACGTTACGTCGTCGACAACTCGGGTGTGACGTCACTCAACCGTGAAATCCTTCGCTCCCAGTTTTAGGAGACTTGCTGCTACCATTTGTTAGAATAGGCTCTTTTCACGCCCAAGTTGAACGCGGAAGTAAATAGAGACGGGGCAGTTTCACTTCCGGTGCGTTGCCATGTAAACAACCAATATGGCGCAATCTCGCAGTAAAGCTCGCTGTAGTGTCCCGTTTTGTTCCAACAACAAGCAACGGCAGCCTTATCTAAGTTTCCACGAGTTTCCAAAGGATGTTAGATTGCGAGCTGCATGGGTTATAGCGATGAGAAGAGACGAGGCTGCCATGTTCAAAATCTACAGCTATGTTTGCAGTCGTCATTTTGATGAGGATGCCATCTACTCGACCCTGAAAGGCTACAGACGTCTTAAATTTGGAGCTGTTCCCTCGAGGTTTGACTGGAACGACTGGGGAAGAGGACGAAGGTCGCCATATGAGAGGGCCGGTGAGCGACTTGGCGTTGTTGATGTCAGGGACGCTGGGTGTCATGAGGATGATAACGGCGGCGCAGATAGCGTTACCTCGGCTGATGAAGCTGTGACTGCTGCTCCTTCAGATCACGACTATGCTTCCCCCCCTCCACCTGGTAAGCTTCAGTGCCTCCCCGTGAGAGTCAGTGATATTATACTAAAATTCTAAATGGAATGAAAACGTGACTGTGTGCTCAGTGCTGCTATCAGCTAGTCAGATGCTAGTCAAACTAGCATGAAACCAACGTTAGCTTGGTAAATATTATTAGGTACTGATGTGTGTGTGTGCGTGTGTGTGTGTGTGTGTGTGTGTGCGTGCGCGTGTGTGGCGGGGGGGGGGGGGGGGGTGCGTGAGAGAGTATTAAAAGCGCTGGTAAGGCAGGGAGTAAGCTGAGGCGCAGGGGCTGCGCTTCCCACAGGTGGAGGTAGTGTAGCGATCCTGGGTCTGTAAGGATAAAAGCCAACACGTGAGCCTTTAGCTAGCTTGATGGTTAACGTGTTGGGCTTGTAAGTTGGAGACCCGGGTTCGCGAACGGCCTCGCCTGTGTTGTTACAATATCTTTAGAGGAGAAACTGTTGAATGTTTGCTATTAATCACCACTAGTAGCGAGTTGCGAGCCCTTCTTCACCACTCATGTGTACAGCAGCCTCAGTGCAACGGTGCAGTGGCGGGGGCCGCCGCCAGCGTGGCCGCTGTTCCTCAACACAAACAAAAACAAAAAACATTTTTATATGAAAAAATTGAAAATTAGGAACACTTCTCACGATTTTGCACGTCATACCCGCGCAGGGGTGCCCATAATAAATCGTCTCTGTATTGACATGCTCCACTTTGATGTGCAACCACCATTGTTACACAATAACTACATGAAAACCACCGGCTAATTACCTGTGGGATTTGGCATGTATGTGGGGATTTACGGGGTTCTGTGGGACCGTGAAGGCAACAGCCAGTGGGTTGGGTGAGAGTTCTCGCTGAGAAGAGCCTGGTGCCGCGAGGTTAGGTGAGAGAGAGAGGCTGGCTCACCTGGGATTGGCTGGGGGAGGGAGGGGAGCTGCGTGAGAGCCTGGGAGAGATGGCTGTGTGTGGAGAGGTGGAGAGCTAGGCTAAGCTAGGAGAGAGCTAGCGAGAATAGCCGTGGGGTTTGTTGTTTTCAGCCGTGGGCACGGCCATCAGTGCTCTTCGGGTTCGCCATGATGACTCCCTGCGTCGGCTATGGGCGGAACACAGGAACCAAAGCTTCAAAGATGTGATGTTATGGATCCGGCAAGTTTCTTCAAGTACTTATTTGAATACTTCGTTTGGTATGTCCATGCTTCTTATTTTTTCTCTAGCTCTGGCGAGGTTCTGGCTGCTAGCTACTGCTGCATTTCTATGGCCGGGGGAACGAAAACACTGGCACACAAATAGACCAGACAAATAGACAAATTATTGTTAGTATTATTATTGTTATTGTTATTATTGTACAAGTAGTGCTGGGTGATAATATAATATTATGGTTTATGGCAGTGATTCTTGCCATAAACCTCACCCGTCCTGCAGCTCACCAAGCTGGCCATGCAGCTTCACCCGCAACTCGGCTGCTGTGTGGCCAATGAGACCGAATGAGACCAGCTGACACCACTGATGATGTCAGATTTATGACATCACTGATGATGTCATCAGTGGGATTTATGACATCCCTGATGCTTTCACAGTGGGATTTATGACATCACGGATGATGTCACAGTGGGATTTATGACATCACTGATGATGTCACAGTGTGATTTATGACATCACGTTTGATGTCACAGTGGGACAGACACACAGAGCCCGAGCTCCCATTTATGTTGGGGATATATAGATAGATTAGATATGGCCAAATGGTGCGAATTAAAAGTGCAATAGAACACAAAGTAATCTAAGAAGGATAGAACATCAAATCAAAATCATTGCATTGCCTAGAGACTAAAATATATATATAAAAAAAATGGGAGTGAGATGGGACGGGAGTCATTCTACCAGGAGTGGGACGAGACAGGATTTTTTTTTTACCCTGGCCTGGGATTGGCACGGGACAGGAGTGAAAAACCACTCCCATGTCATCCTCCACTTTAGACTGCTGAGAGAGGCAAGGCTGCAGAGAAGTGTGGGCTGCTTTAAACGGCTCCTTAACAAGGAGCTGGCTGTGGCTTCTGTGCCTTTCAACCAGCAGACAAGGGTGAGGAAGGAGGTGTGTGAGGGAGTGGATGAGACAACAGCCCCAGGGTGGAGGAGTGTGAGGGAGTGGATGAGACAACAGCCCCAGGGTGGAGGTGTGTGAGGGAGTGGATGATACAACAGCCCCAGGGTGGAGGCGTGTGAGGGAGTGGATGATACAACAGCCCCAGGGTGGAGGAGGCGCACTCTCACTTCACGAAAAGTTTTTTTTTGCCTCTTCTTCTAACTCTTCTGACACGTTGCACTGTAGTGTGTTTCCTCCCTGAGAGCCAAGTGGAGCAGGATGGACAGCTTTGTGTCAGCAGCGCTGCTGCTGCTGCCGGTCTTGGGACTGTGTGAGGCTCTGCCTGCCCGCTGGCTGCCGGGGGAGTACTCCAGCACCGCGGCTGAAGCAGCGAGGTTCGTCAGTGACTACAACAGCACGGCCGAGGAGGTGTTCTTCCAGAGTCAAACCGCCAGCTGGAACTACAACACCAACTTGACAGACCACAACTCCAAGCTGCAGGTAGGTACGACGACGGTTCCATGTCATTGGTCGCACACCCCAAAAGTCTGAAAAATGTCCCATTGGAGAGAAAGCCCGTTTATCTGACAATAGATAAAAAATTAATAAAAATTTAAAATAAAATTAATAAAAATAAATAAATAAATAAATAAAAAACTCACGTTTTGAGTTGAGTTCCCCTCCATTCCTCGGGCCCAGGCCGGTGTCATGTGACCAATGGGCAGTCTATACAGAGATAAGGCATGTTGAACTGGTGTGAGTTGAACCTTTCCCATAGAGAGGTCCCTGCCCGGACTGGCACCTCCCACTCACAAATGGATGCACGGTAGAGGCTGACATTATTTCGGGAATCCTGTGGGGTTTGTTTTGGTTTTTACCTACTTGTTTTTACGAAGTATGTTTTTGATATCTGATTTTAATTACTCTGCTTGAAACTTGCTTCTTATTGATATTCCTTTTTACATTTCTTTTACTACAGTGAAGTTGAGTGGGCTCTGAGTTTCATTGCAGGTGACAGATGTTTGCATTGTTGCCGGTATGACAAGAAACTTGAAAACTTCACAGGAACAAAGTAAATGGGAGCCGGCGGGACAGGAATCATAATACCGTAATTTCCGCACTATAAGCCGCACCGGAGTATAAGCCGCAGCAGCAAAATTGCCTGTTTGTTACATATATAAGCCGCACCGGACTATAAGCCGCAGGTGTTTTAATGTTTTTTTTTTTTTTTTTTAATTGTGTTTTAATGTTTAATTACCATATGTAAGGGTTCATGCACAGAGGGGATTGTCGGGAAAGAGATGGCTGTTTGAGGAAGCTCCCATTTATTATCATTTCAACAAAACAACATAACACAACACCACCTGTGTTTTTTTTTACAGTGCACACAGTGTCCGCGGTGTGGTGAAAAGAGGGCAAGAGAGGAAATTAAAACAGAAGTGGATTTATAGTTAGAAAGAGTGCTAAAGAAGAGAGAATTCAGTTTTTTTTTTTTTTTTCCCCGGAAAAATCCATAGATAAGCCGCACCGTTATATAAGCCGCAGGGCCAAAAAACGGGGAAAAAGCCGTTATATATAGTTTATATAGTTATATATAGTTTATATAGTTTATTATAGTCCGAAATTTACGGTAACAATAAATCAGGTTGATATAAATATGTAGTTAAATAAACAGTCGGAATGGGAGTCATTGTTCTTAAGACGGGCAGGAGTTTTCTTTGTGGGACTGGGTTGGGAGGGACAGGAGTGAAAATCCACTCGAGCCCTGGTTGATTTGGAGAATGACAGGCTCAGTTTCCTCCCAAAGTGGCCAACTTTGCTCGCGTGTTCTGAATAAATGTGCAGGGGGTCTTGCGAGCTTAATATGTCAACTGATTATTTGTTCAACTGTCTGACTTTTTGATATTTTTAGTTTGTGCTGTAAGGTTACCCTTAAACTTTTATCTAAGGATGCCTTTAGGAAAAACATTGTTGCATAAAATCACCCAAAGATTACCTTAGGATGTAGTAAGGGAAAACCATTCGATCTAGAGTGTTTGCTCTTAGCTACTTAACTTAAGTATTCCCTTATATGCTTGTCAAAAGTATCGATAGTATCGATAAAAGTCAATACTAAAAATTTGAAACGGATACAATACTCATTTGCAACAGGTATCGATAGTATCGATATGTATCAATACTAAAAAATTGAAACGGATACAATACTCATTTGCAACTGTATCAATATCAGCAGTGCTTTCTCTTAATGAAAAATCAAACATACCACTGATTTCTCCCTCCCTGTCATTGGTGGGTATCTTTTGCTTCAATAAATTCAAAGTATTCTGATAGGCTGATGACTAGAGCAGGTATAATCTGCTGTGTTGTGATAGGCTGATGACTAGAAGCAGGTGTAATCTGCTGTGTAAGGTCAAAGTTTTTAGTGAATTTTATCAGGTCTAGATTATGGAGAAGCGTGCATCTGTCCGTCCATCTGTTTGTTTCTTTTTTATGCCTCTTGATGTGTTGTCATCCCGCCGAAAATGGTATCGAGTATCGATATTTTCCTGGGTATCGGTATCGAAGTAGAAATTCTAGTATCGTGACATCCCTATTCCCTTATGAATTATGCGTTGCAACAAGGTCCTTAGTAACTAAATTATTTGTGTAACATAGTAACATACCAGAATGGCTGAATTTATGGTGGTTGAAGAGGCTCAGACACAGAGAGAAAAAAGGAAAAGAAAAAAAAACATATATAAGGACGTTCAGTGTTACAACGTAGTGCTACCAGCCACATACGGTGCTTATGTGCTTCTAGGAGATGCTGTGCGTGGGGCCCCACGCAAAGGGTCCGCGAGTCACCCGTCACCCCTGACCTCGTCAAGATAGGCCAGAAACGGGTCCCAGACGTTGTTAACCACAACTGAAATGAAGGGGAAGAGGGAGACTTCCATTCCTTCAGAATTAGTCTTTTGGCGACAGTTGTCCCCTGTGTCAGAGACTGTTGCACAGCTGCAGGGAAGTTCAGAGAAGTCTCCGAGCAGCCAAAGATGGCAAGTTCTGCCTCCGGCTGAAGGTTTATTTTGGAGGCCTTAAGAGTACCAGTCAAATATCCTGGCCCAGAATCCCGCTAGTGAAGCACAGAACCAAAAGGCATGAGATCTTCCACGGTTCTTTTGACAGAGATTTCTTGCATTGATTTTGTCCATTATTTCTGGCCACATCCTCTGTTTGTGCATATTTTTTTTTACGGCTGCTGCATCATAGAAACAATAACTTTGTATAATTTGCTTACGCTTGCCACATTCTACAAGGAGAATAACATTTTCATCTTCGGTCCAGTTTGGCTTTCTATGTCTATATTCTCATTGTTGTCCATTTGGAAGAAGCTAGCTATAACATGCTGTCAAGTCATGTTAATGTTGAAGGATGCTGTGAGTGAAGTGAGCAGAGTGAAGCGTGCTGTATTCTGACAGTAACTACCGTAAAAACCTCAGTCTAAACACAAGCAAGGAGTAAACCTAAGATCCTTTATGGAACGCTCCGAAGTGAATCCCTCAGCTTAGGCAAAGATATTGCCTAAGGGACAAACTTAAGATTGAAACTTAAGGTAATTTATGCAACACCTTAATATTTGCAGAGATGACAAACTCAAACTCATTCCCCCCATGGCTCTATAGGTAAATGCACACCTAGAAAAGCAGGCCTTCACCGAGGCCTGGGGGAAGAAGGCCAAGCAGGTGTTCCCTCCTGAGTTGGTGGACACGTTCCCTGTGCAATTCGCTGACGTCAAGAAGCTGATAGGCCAGATCAGCAGACTGGGAGCCGCCAACCTGCCGGAGAATGACAGAAAGGAGGTTTGTTGTCATCATCATCATATACAAGGAAGTGGGTTCTGTTTGTTTCAATTTCTGTCCCACATTGGATGATGTCATCAGTGATGGTCACTCGAGAACAATTGTGATCTCACTGATGATGTCACAATGTCTATGAAGTTGAGCAATTGTGCGCTGAGTGATGTCACTCGAGCACTGCATGTGGTTTTATTACTTTATTAGTTAGTCTGAAGTAATAATTACACTTCAGGGTTAAAGTGGGTGCATCTCATTGTAAAATTGGACTTCAAACGGCCCAAATCTGGCTTCAAACGGCCCAAATTGGGTTTCAAGCGCCCCAAATTTCACGCGCGTCGGCCCATATCGGCCTGGCCTGCTTGGTATCTAATGCCCGGCCTGAATTATGATCCCAGTCCGCCCCTGTTTTTAACTATATCGCCCAGCCCTACTCATGATATATAATATACAGTCTCTAATGTATGATTCAACTTTTCCCATGTTCTAATCTAGTGTAAAAAAGCAAACAAACTGAAAAAACAAAAGAAAAAAATAAACAAAAATCGCAATAAATCGTAATATCGAATCGCAATAATCGTAGAATCGCAATACTTAACACGTTCACTGCCAATGACGAGTTGATACGTCAAAAAAAATCCAACGGTTGACTGCCAATGACGTGTTGATACGGTGGGACGTGGATCAACGCCCCCCACGTCTCCTATAAAAATATTGGAGCCACCGAACGTGTACAACCCATTCCACCGACCCACTAAGTGGCGACAGTGCTCTCCAGACTAGAAAAAGCAGAGCCAAAACTGCAGGGAAACGCGCGAGGAAACCATTCTCATACTGTAAAATGGATTGGCGAAAACGCTTTCGCTTTCGCGCATTATCGCGCTGGGAGCTGGCGGTGGGGGATTGCAAATTTGCATAATAGATTATGCGTGCAACACACTTTGAAACAGCGGCAGAAAGCCCACAATCGCACGCAGCTTCATTGCAGCTGAGCTCACAACCGAAACGACTCATGCAGACTCGCCCAAAGAGCAGCCGCCAGCAGCCAGGCAGCACAGACAGGCAGAGCCTCGCTTGTGACAAACGCTGCAAAGCCATCAGAGACACACCCACGGAGGGAGGAGTTTGAAGGAGAGGGGGGTTTCCTGCTGCTATGGAGGAAATTACTGTTCAAAACTATTGTTTAGATGTCTGACGTCTTACGCCAAAAATAAATGGTTAAAGTGACTGTTCTATCGAATTTCACAAAAAGCCATTTATCTCAGAATAAATTTTCAGACGCTGAAACCATGCTGTATTCTACTGCTAATGCCTACATCACTACTAACTCTACAAACTATCTCTTTTAGACAGAGAAAGCACACACTCTATTAGTTCTTTTGAGATCATTTGTGTTCACAAAATCTTAGCAGAAAAGAATCCTCGGCTCTTGAAAGATGAGCCAGAATCCTCAAAAAAAAACCTTGGCAGAACCTACCTACAGTATTGAAAAAACGGCTGGCAGTGAATGTGTTAAGAATCGCAATATAAATCGAATCGGCACCCAAGAATCGTGATAGTATCGAATCGGGAGATAAGTGAATCGCCACAGCCCTAATATATATAATGTAATGTACTACTATATATATATGTTATATATATAATATATTATATTATGTAATGTACTACTATATTAGCAGAAATGCTGAACTCTTTCTAAAATGAAAGCATGACTTCCACTCTTTTCTTGTCTCCAGTATAATGAAATTCTCAGCACCATGGACAAAATCTATTCAACAGCCAAGGTGTGTCCAAAGCCAAACGTTTGCTGGAGCCTGGATCCTGGTAAGTTGGTATAAATACATTTTCACATGAATTATTTGAAACCGATTTCTTCGAATATCTGCAGAACAATCTCTGTTGTGTCTACGGGTGGAAACCTGTAATTACACATCCGGAAGATACAGGCTCTCGCATGTTTACAAGGGCTTGGTATGGGAAATGAGCGCTAAAACGAAGTGTGGAGATAGGTCTGGCTATGCAAGACTACTGCGTTGCCACAACGCAATTCCTTTTTTAGGTAGGTAGTTAGGCAAATATATATATTATTTTTTTTACCCTTTATTTATCCATTCCAGGGAGGACCATTGAGAGCAAGCTCTCTCAAGGATGTCCTGATTACAATAATACAATTACAATCACAAAAGTTGCAGTACATCATAAAAATCACAGATGCAGACAAGTAAAAGGGCTATCCAAAGCAGGTGCAGCTCCTATGTAATGCATCCTCAAGTAGCGCCCTGAACGTCTCTATGGAGACCCTGAACGTCTCTATGGAGACCATGAACGTCTCTATGGAGACCATGAACGTCTCTATGGAGACCATGAAAGTCTCTATGGAGACCCTGTAGGTCTCTATGGAGACCCTGAACGTCTCTATGGAGACCCTGACCTGAACGTCTCTATGGAGACCAGTCTGTCCAGTTTAAGAGAGTCCTGAGGTTTTGCAACTAGCCCTGAAGAAGGCCTTATGGCCGAAACATGTTGGCTGTTTTATTCTGTTCTATGTTCTATAAAGCTTTTTAATGAAGAAGAGTGCCTTGGAACCTTTTTTGATGAGTCCTGAAGTTTGTTCCATCTATCAGGAGCATCAAAGGTAGGTCATTCCAGTAGGTGGAATGACCAATCTGTCCGATATCCTGTAGCTCTAAAACTGAAAAGAGAAGACAAATAAAAAGTATGGTTTGGCTGGTTGTTGACTCCTCCTCTAAGGTTAATTTTTTAATAATTAATAATAATAATAAAGGGGATTCAGTTCTAAAAGGAGTTGGCTAAACGTACGCCACTTTTTCAGAAGGGGGGCAGCGAAAGTGATGTAAATTAACGAGTAACATAACTAATTACTTTTGATACCAAGTAATAAGTAAAGTAATCTTTTTACTTTTTCAAAGGAGTAATCAGTAACTAATTATATTTCCTGGGGGCACGGTGGTGCAGTGGTAAGCGCTGTCGCCTCACAGCTAGAAGGTACTGGGTTCGATTCCCACCTGGGACGCTGTGAGCGCTGAAGGAGTGCGTGCCCGTCCGCATGTCCTCGAGTGCCCGCCGCCCGGGTGGGGTCGTCAAAAAGGGCCTTTCTGTGTGGAGTATGCATGTTCTTCCCGTGCCCCCTGGGGGTTTCCTTCATATAGGAACCCCACACCAAAACATGCAATATCCTGGTCGCTGATGTGGTGCCTCCTCTGGTCGTTCGGGGCGCCTGTTCGGAGGGAGGGGAACTGGTTGGAATAACGTGATCCTCCCACGTGCTATTTTCTTACCGGTGAAGCTTCCCCTGTCAGGTGAAAAGAAGCGGCTGGTTAACTGCCCATGTCTCGGAGGAAGCATGGAGCCAGTTTCGGCTCTCCCCAGATCGGCAGAGGGTGGAGCAGCAACCAGGATAAATACATTTAAAAATTTGCACTAACGGGGGATAAAAATGGGATAGAAAAAAGTAACTAATTACATTTCCTGAGTAACTTGCCCATCACTATAAGTGGACACATATCTATTGTTTTAGCCTCCTCTTTCTGTTTGGAGGCGAGGCCTCAGCGTCCCTCTATTTGCTGTCATCTCTGTGACTGAGGGTGTGTTGATTTTGTTCTCTCTCTCCAGAGCTGACATCTATCATGGCCAACTCCAAGAGCTACAAGAAGCTGCTGTACGCCTGGGAGGGCTGGCACAATGCATCAGGTGTACCTCTTCAGAAGTACTACCCCCAATTTGTGGAGCTCAGCAACAAGGCCTCTCAAGCTGATGGTAGGAACTTCACCATGACCTGACATGTTGCAAGAACATGACAAGTCAAAAGTTTGGATACATTTTTCTTTATTTTTACAACACTATCTTCTATCTATCTTCTATATATAAAATTGAGTATGTGGGCTTTGTCTGTTTCAAGTTCTGTGTTCGGCCACAGCTATGCCGTTTTACGTGCGATCGGGCTGAAACCTTCGGGCGTGTAAAGTGACCTGACCGAGCCAAAATTTTTAATTAAGGTTAATTAGCTAATGATGAGGGACTTCATACTCCGGTGTACAACATTAACAACAAATATAGAAGCCTCTGAGGTCGAAAGGGTACTCTTACTTGGCCCTAGTAAAGGTTTTATTGGTTTTCTTTATAGCTTATTAAGGTCTACCTCTACTCTGAACACACTGGCCACCAAGCAGACATGGGAGAGGGACCTTGAGGTGGAGATTGATGACGAGGACTGGTGTGATATATTTGATAATGCCAAAAGAATTTCTGTGTGCAACAGACTGTGGTCGATGCAGCTAAGAATTATACATAGAGTGCAAATATCACCCAGCCTTCGTCATAAAATGAATGCTAGCCTGTCTCCCCTCTGCCTTAAGTGTAAGATAGAGGTGGGAGATTACACTCACTGCATATGGTCATGTCCTAAGATAGAACGATACTGGTCAGACATAGTGCAGCAGTTGAATGTCATTTTTGGTGTGGAGTTGGACCCAGACCCTGTCAGCCTTATTCTTGGTCTTCCCCATAAGAAACTCCTTTATAAACATCACAAACGGCTATTTAATTTATTAACTTTTGCTGCTAGAAAAAATATTCTTTTATTTTGGATTAAAGACAAACTTCCAACACAGAGGAACTGGCACCAGATAATTATGCAGCTTATGCCTCTGGAGTTCATGACATGTATACTGCACTCAACAACCGATGTCTTTTATAAAGTGTGGGAGCCTTATTTGAAATATATTGACCCTAACCTAGCAGAGACACTGACTATTGGATACCTCAACCGAAGTGATATTGCCACCTGATTATTGCCTTTTGCCATGTACATCTAATTTAATTTAAGTTATTTTATTGTATTCTCATTAATTTGTCCATCCTTTCCTTTAATGTTGTCCACATCTATGTCTTTGCTAACTTATGAAGTGTCTGAGCTGCCCTGTCTTTTTGTTTTTGTTTTTTGTCTTTGTCGTTGTCTTGTCTTGTAAAATTTAAAATTTAATACATTTTTTATTGAATTTTGTTTTTTAGCTAATGATGTGATGACATCAGTGATGTCATCAGTGATGATATCATCAGTGATGATGTCAAAAGTGATGTCATAAGGGCGCGCGCACACAGACACACACACACACACACACACACACACACAAGGAGGCATTGTGACAAGACTGATCAGTGATGTCATAGGGGGGTACACACACACACACTGATGATGTCATCAGTGATATTATAATGGGACACATACATACACACACACACACACGGAGGCATTGTTGACATCACTGATGCAATAACATTTAGTGAGCAACACACACACACACACTCGCCAATTGGGCAGGCGAGGCCACGCAGCAGCCGAGCTACGGGGCGAGGGTGCGTACTCGCGTAGCGGCCAAGCCTAGGCATTGAGCGCGCGTAGCGCATGGAAAGAACTTCATACATAGGATCAACTTCACTATTTATATTTGTGCAAGAAACAAGCATTTAAGCATAAGCTTTTAGATTGACATGACTTTAAGATAAGGAAAAACATTGAATCAGGGGTGTTCAAACTTTTGACTGGTAGTGTGTACAGTACATTAAAAAAATATATACATCAGGCAAACATCTGACAAGATGAACATTATGTCCTGTCTAGGTTTTAAGGACACTGGAGATTACTGGCGCTCCTGGTATGACACTCCAACATTTGAGGAGGATTTGGAGAAAATCTACAAGACCGTCGAGCCCCTCTACCAGCAACTGCATGCTTTTGTCCGCCGCAAGCTCTACAAGCAGTACGGCCCCAAGTACATCAACCTCCAAGGACCCATCCCAGCTCACCTGCTAGGTAGGGCAGATGCACCTTTTGATGTTGCCAGTACCTGGCTGGAGGCATGAATGTGTGTTACACACTAGACTAGCCTATACATCAACAGTTATTATAGATGCATAGGAGGAAGTGAAATGTAATCACACCAACTCCTGGTGACAGTCCACAGTATCGAGGGAGGCACGCCATTGCCTGCCAGTCATTTTGCCTCACTGCTTTAAAGAAACGGTGCTTGTGAGTAGAGATGTAATGGTATGAAAATTTCACATCACGATTATCGTGACCAAAATTATCACGGTTATCGTATTATCACGGTATTCGTAATAAATTGCTGAAAATGTTCAAAGAGTAGTGAGAGACTCACTGAAATCATTTTACGTTTTATATTGAAAACTCAGACCCAAAAAGGATTGACACACTCACTGAAATCATTTCTCCAAGGCTGCGCGTCTGCGTCTGGGAGACGGTTGCCAACTTTGGTTGATGATGGACAGTATTTACCATGTTTTTCAAAGCACTGTAACCATGGTAACACGGTAATCACGGTAACACGGTTTTAATGATAATGAAAATTTTAAACGGTGCGGTTATCGTAAGGAATTTGATCAGCAAGTTGATGCTGATGCTCGAGTGTCTGTTCTCCCTCTCCTTCAGGAAACATGTGGGCTCAGACCTGGCACAATATTTATGACATGATGGTCCCCTTCCCTGACAAACCCAACGTGGACGTGACTGATGAAATGGTCAAACAAGTAAGTCAGGGGAAAGCTGACATGACTATGGAAAAAGTGAAATTCAGTTGTTGGGTCTTGCAGACAATGAAATCAAACCCTTTCTGTTTTTCTGTTGAAGGTTGCTTTGCCAGAACCCACTGAGGTGAAGCATTTCATTGTTACCTCTCTTTCTCCAGGGTTACAATGCCACACTCATGTTCCATGTTGCTGAGGACTTCTTCACCTCTCTGGGCTTGTTGGAGATGCCCCAGGAGTTCTGGGACAAATCCATGCTGGTGAAGCCTGTTGATCGGGAGGTGGTGTGCCACGGGGGTGCCTCGGACTTCTTAAACCGCAGAGACTTCAGGTAAAACAGACAAGGTCCTGCGGAGTCAGCTTAGAACATTTTGCCTGGATGGAAAGTCAAAAACTTTGGAAAGAAATTTAAGCAAAAGCCTTTAGATCAGAATGGCTTCAAGTTCATGAGAAATGTATACATTCAATCAGGTGTCAAAACTTTTGACTAGTACTACTGTATTGATCTTCCATTACCGTTGATAATACTGTAACGGCACAGGCGAGGCTGGTATCGAACCCGGGTTTGTCATTCGTAAGCGCAACACATTAACCATTAAAGGGACCAACATGCTCACTTTATGCATAGAGACCGGATCGCTACACTGCCTCCCCTCCCCTGCGCTTCCGCGTACTCTGCCGCCAATCATCCCGTTTATGGCGTCCTTCCGCTCCCCCACGCAACCGGGGCGCCCTGCGCCTCCGGTGACCGCACCGTGATCCCTACCGACTAGGGGTGCACAGATCGATCGGCACGCAATCTGTATCGGCCGATTTTGACCTCATATATGCGATCGGCTGATTGCCGATATTTCTTTATATTAAGTTACTGTATTAAAACTGCTGTCATACAAAAATTTACAAAAAAAAGGTTATTTTCTCTTCCAAAATAGTTTAAAAACAATATACAATATAAAATTGCTTGAAATGCTGCCCATTGAAAATCAAAGCATATACGCTGGTTTACGTAGTTGCTAGAACAATATCAATATACATACTTTTCACACCAAACTGAGCTCAACTTGAAAATAAATAAATAACAAGTATGTTATTAGAGTAGTTGCAGCCAATTTAAATTCTGTCACTTGGATTTTGCTGTTTGAAGATAGTTGTTGAGCTGAGTAAACCCTGCAAAACCTCTCTGCAGAACTAATACAATTTAAACAATTACAGCAGTTAAACACATAAAACAAGTAAGGAATGTAGCTTTTATTTTTTAAATTTTTTTATAAAAAAAAGCCCTATCACTAATCAGGCTTTCCAACAATATAAAATACAATACCAATTGGTATTATTAAAGGGGAGAAATAATCGACCGAATTAACGTTTCCAAACTTTTTTAATCCTACAAGGTAATCGGTGATCAGTCGATGATCGGTTGGGCAGATATTTCCCATAGGCAATCGGTGATCGTGGCAAAAAACGTGATCGGTGCACCCCTACTACCGACAGATCCCACTTCTGACACCAATATAACGACACAGGCAGGGCTGATTTCGAACCCGGGTCTGTCATTCACAAGCACAACATGTTAACCATCAGACCAAAGGGACAATCCGGTTGGCCAAGGACCAACGTGCTCACTTTATCCATCGAGATGGCTACAATACTGTCGTTGATTATACTAACTGATAAGGAATGAATTGATAGTTCCTCCTCTTCAGGATTAGGATGTGCACCACAGTGACTATGGAGGCTCTCTCCACCGTGCACCATGAGATGGGACATGTGGAGTACTACCTGCAATACAAGGACCAGCCTGTAGGCTTCCGGAGAGGAGCCAACCCCGGTTTCCACGAGGCTATCGGCGATGTCCTGGGTCTCTCCGCCTCCACACCCAAACATCTGTACACCATCGGCCTACTGGAGGCTCTGACCGCTGACCATGGTAATTATAATAATAAACTTCACTTAAAAAGCACCTTTCAGAATATAGTGACAACCTTTTCGAAAAACAATCAATAAAATTCACGAGTTATTAAGTGCTTTATTTGTAATCACTTCCTGCAGAGACTGACATTAACTTCCTGTTGAAGACGGCTCTAAGCAAGATCGCGTTCCTCCCCTTTGGCTACCTAATTGACCAATGGAGATGGGGCGTGTTCAGCGGAGGCACGCCCCCAGAGCGCCTAAACTCTGACTGGTGGTACCTCAGGTTGGCAGTTAAGATTACTCATTTGATTTTGATTTTTTAATTTGTTTACAAACCCCCCTCCCCCTCCCATCCCATCCCATTTTTATCCCCCATTAGTGCTAATTCTAATGTATTTATCCTGGTTGCTGCTCCACCCTCTGCTGATCTGGGGAGATCAGCTTCCCCCGAGACATAGCCAGCCGCTTCTTTTCACCTGACAGGGGAAGCTTCACCGGTAGGACATAGCACGTGGGAGGATCACGCTATTCCAACAAGTTCCCCTCCCTCCGAACAGGCGCCCCGAACGATCAGAGGAGGCACCACTTCAGCAACCAGGATATTGCATGTTTTTGGTGAGGGGTTCCTATTCATAGCTTTCAAGGGGCGTTACGTGCTGCCGGGAACGCCCACCTGGCGGTCAAAAAAAAACTTAGGTAGGCTGCCAACCAAGTCGACTAGTTTCTCACGCTGTGTTTGTTCAGCCAAAATGCCGGATACCTGTTGTGCTATCGGTTGCACTAACCGACGAGGAGACACGCCTGGCTTGTGCTTTTACAGAATCCCGTCGGAGAAAGAAAGGAGGAGGTTGTGGATTTGTGCGACGTGGTTCAGTCGCTGGGGAGGGCAAAAAAATTTGCTTTTTTTTCTACCATCAAAGTACACACGTCTTTGCTCTTTGCGGCCAACATTTCATCAAAGGTAAGCTCAAGTAACGTTACAATAATGATTAATACCCCGTTAACGTTACTTGAGCTTACCTTTGATGAAATGTTGGCCGCAAAGAGCAAAGACGTGTGTACTTTGATGGTAGAAAAAAAAGCAATTTTTTTTGCCCTCCCCAGCAACTGAACCACGTCGCACAAATCCACAACCTCCTCCTTTCTTCCTCCCACGGGATTCTGTAAAAACACAAGCCAGGCGTGTCTCCTCGTCGGTTTAGTGCAACCGATAGCACAACAGGTAGGCTATCCGGCACTTTGGCTGAACAAACACAGCGTGAGAAACTAGTCGACACGGCTGGCAAGTTTTTTTTTTGACCGCCAGGTGGGCGTTCTCGGCAGCACGTAACGCCCCTTGAAAGCTATGAATATGAAAGAAACCCCCAGGGGGCACGGGGAGAACATGCAAACTCCACACAGAAAGGCCCTTTTTGACAACCCGACACAGGCAGTGGGCATTTGAGGACATGCGGACGGGCACACACTCCTTCAGCGCTCATAGCATCCCGGGTGGGAATCGAACCCAGGACCTTCTAGCTGTGAGGCGACAACGCTACCACTGCGCCACCGTGCCCCCCTACTCATTTGAATCTTTGGACCAGCTGAGAAAACGTGGTTTGGGAAAGTGAATGATTGATGCAAAAATGATTGGAGTAATGCCATAGAAGAATCCCATAGACAAACACCTCTCACGCCAAGGTTCTAGACAATTTATTTGTATAATTCACAAGCATGTCTCAGAGGGCTTCACAGAAAATTTGTCTAGCTAATTCTAGCTGACACAACAGTAGCAAATTCATTGAACAAGGGGTGTGTGTGTGTGTGTGTGTACCGTCCCTCAACACCTACTGAGGTGCTCTTGAGCAAGGCACAACCCCCGACAGCTCTAGTGGAGCTGCTCAGTGGCCAGCAGTACATGACTGTGGTTTTAGTGGGCAGCTCCCAGAGATGCAAATATGTGAGATGCGCGTGCGAAGCGTGCAATATTTCTAGTAATAATAATACCGTAATAATAATAATAATAATTCATTCAATTTGTGTAGTGCCTTTCAATGACCCAAACACACTGGAAACTGAATCCATATATTCCTTCTGCCATTGCTCTTTAAAGGACAAAATACCAAGGCGTCTGCCCGCCCACCAAGCGCACAGAGGAGCACTTTGATCCGGGGGCAAAATTTCACGTTCTGGAAACACACCATACATCAGGTAGCATCTTGTCCAAACATCTCCAACTGCCACCACTGACTAACACAAGGCACACCAAAGGTCTTCTTCTTCTTCTTCTCTCTTCTTCTTCTTCTTCTTCTTCTTCTTTTCTTCTTCTTCTTCTTCTTCTTCTTCTTCTCTTCTTCTTCTTCTTCTTCTTCTTCTTCCTCCTCCTCCTCCTCCTCCTCCTCCTCCTCCTCCTCCTCCTCCTCCTCCTCCTCCTCTCCTCCTCCTCCTCCTCCTCCTCCTTCTCCTCCTCCTCCTCCTCCTCCTCTCCTCCTCCTCCTCCTCCTCCCTCCTCCTCCTCCTCCTCCTCCTCCTCCTCCCTCCTTCTTCTTCTTCTTCTTCTTCTTCTCCTCCTCCTCCTCCTCCTCCTCCTTCTTCTTCTTCTTCTTCTTCTTCTTCTTCTTCTTCCGGGCCCCAAGATGAAAAATGATGGTTAGATACAGTAGGTGGTGTAGAAATGCAGGATTTTCCTGTCTCTCTCTCCCTCTGTCTGCATGTGTGTGTGCTTGTGTGCAATGGCTCGATTTGGATAGACCTAAGAGACTAGAGTGTCAGATGATGGTAAATACAGATGATGACGTGATGGTGGTGATTATTATTATTGCAGGTATTTTGTCAGCTACATCCTGCAGTTCCAGTTCCACGAGAAACTGTGTCAGGCAGCAAAGCACACAGGCCCTCTGCACACGTGTGACATCTACCGCTCCAAGGAGGCGGGGGCCATCTTAGAGTATGTGTACTCATAGGGCCTCCAGAGCTGACCACATTTACAGATATGAGCAAGTCATGTTTAAGGATGCAGTTTATGGATGCAACCATTTCAATCTTCTTCTTCCAGGAAGATTCTTCAGGCTGGCTCTTCCAAACCTTGGCCTGAAGTGCTCCAGGAAGCCCTGGGCACCAACAAGATGGACGCCGGTGCACTGATGAGATACTTTGAAGCCATTATTAAATGGCTAGAAAAGCAGAATGTGAACGAGACCCTGGGCTGGCCAGACCTCAACTGGCTCCCGCCCATCCCTGAGGGCTACCACTCAGGATATCTGTAAGCTCCGCCCATCCCTGAGGGCTACCACTCAGGATATTTGTAAGCTCCGCCCATCCCTGAGGGCTACCACTCAGGATATTTGTAAGCTCCGCCCATCCCTGAGGGCTACCACTCAGGATATTTGTAAGCTCCGCCCATCCCTGAGGGCTACCACTCAGGATATTTGTAAGCTCCGCCCATCCCTGAGGGCTACCACTCAGGATATTTGTAAGCTCCGCCCATCCCTGAGGGCTACCACTCAGGATATTTGTAAGCTCCGCCCATCCCTGAGGGCTACCACTCAGGATATTGGTAAGCTCCGCCCATCCCTGAGGGCTACTCAGGATATTGGTATGCTCCGGCCATCCCTGAGGGCTACTCAGGATATTGGTAAGCTCCGCCCATCCCTGAGGGCTACTCAGGATATTTGTAAGCTCTGCCCATCCCTGAGGGCTACCCCTCAGGATATTGGTAAGATTGCACAGGCTAATACTGAGTAGACAAAAATCCACCTTCTACCTACCTTTGACATACTGCATATATGTCAAAGGTAGGTAGAAGGTGACTAAAGGAAAACGACACACATTAAACTCACCTGTAGGAATGTAGATTAAAATCACAATAGCACCAAAATACACAGGTCAGGTTGACATGTTTAGATGTTTTGACATGTTTAGACTTTTTCTCAAGTAATTTTAGTGATTCATTTCTATATTTCCATTGTTAATGGTTAATGGCAGATGGGATTTGTTGCCGTTTTCTCTACACCTGGGCCGTTTCTCAATAAGTGTTCTTGTGTGTTCTTGCGTTCTTGTGTCCCTGTGAAACGTCATCAGTCGCAGCCCAAGTACTGTTCCAATACAAAGTTCACATTTCGCCAAGAACGCTTAAAATTCCCGGATGTGTTCTCGACACGCCCACTTTACCGAGGATGCTCTGGTTGGTGACTTGTGTCAACTTGGCAAGGCAGATATCCCAGCATGCATTTCGGCATAAGCAGAGGCAGAACCAAGCCCCCAGGAATAGCGCTGGGCTTTGAAGCCATTTGAACATGCTGGCGAAGCTCTGTATTGCAAGTCACGTGACGCCATGCAGCCCAGAAAGGAAAATTCCCATCCACTTGCATGGGGACTCCGGCAGCTGTTAAACCCAGGGGAATTTTTTCCGGGTGTCACTCAAAGTATAAAACGACTCTTTTAATTATCAACTAATTTTTTATGGGGCATTTTTTTCTTCAGAAGCCACTAAGAGCCATATACGGGGGTATTTTCTTCTTGTAATACAATCCATGGGTGGGAGGGGTGGGAGACGTCATGGAACACGTCATGGCACACATGCGCACTTCGCCTTGGGCTGCATAGTCAGGAAGTAAAACCAGGAAGAAAAAGCCCCCATGATGGCTTCATGCGCCAATGAGCTACCTCCGTCCGAATGCATGGGTGGGCGTGGCAGGTCCCCTATCCAGTTATTTTAATACATCCATGGGCAGAACGCAGCAGAGAAGACGCCATTAGCTCCGGAAAGTTTTTTACAATTTAAAGTTTTATTTCATCACTAAATTAATTTCTGATGACTTTTGATGCCTACAAGCAGGGTAGTAGGTTTCAATAAGTGCCACTTTACGAACATTTATGGCGAAAAATGGCAAAAAGTTCCAGAGCACAATTGGCTGCTTCTACATCAGCTGAGCTTTTTATTTGTGTAGTACTGCAGGCGGCCTCTGCGCTGGTATTGCGCAATACTCTCAAGAACGCATCGTCTCAAACTGCCAACAGCGTCATGTGTGCTTGTGACCTAGCAAGTTCATTCTTCCAAGAACGACTAGCAAGAATGTTCTCCCCAAGAACCCAAGAACAAGAATGCATTCTTGGTATTGAGAAACGGCCCTGGTGTGCATATGCATTTTCCTTCTCTCAATTACACAGGTGTCTGTCATCACACCTGATCTCATCATGTGACTGTATCATGTGACACTTGACCACTATATCTATGATGGCGTCCTGTACTGTCTTGTCTGATGAAGAGCATGTAGCTCGAAACGCGCTACAGCAATAAATCTGGAGAAAAGGAGCTCTGCGGTGTGCGAGTAGTTTTTATTCTTTTTGTCTCACTGATATCACAGTCTGCCACGATACGATTTCGATTCAATTAGCCCTTTTCACAGCTGCCATTTTGTGTCTTAAAGGCAGGGGAAACGCAGGCACTGCAACCAACTCACTAATTAGGGCCCCAGCACTGGAACACCTAAATGGACTGGAAGTTGGACACCCTAATTAAGGTTTTGGTGCACCTGTGAAACTTCCTGCCTTTTAGACACAAAATGGTGGCTGTGAAAAGGGTCTATTCAGGGGCCTGCGATCGATATGAGATGATATCGCCCATTTAACACAATCAGTTACATTTCCATCAACTCACAAAAAGCAACTCAAATATTTGACAAATGTATTTTATTTCTGAGCTCTTCCAGGCATTTATATGAAAAACAATCTGTTCAATCTAAAGTTTAACTCATTCACTGCCAACAACGTATGAACACGTTTTCAGAATCCAGCTGTTCCCTGCCAACAACGTGTTTACACGTTTTTGGCATCGATTTTTTTTTTTTGACGGTGGGTTGTGCATCTAAGCCTTTTACATCTCTTATATAATTATTGGAGCCACCGAACGTTTACAACCCATTCCACCGACCCACTAAGTGGCAACAGTGCTCTCCTTGCTAGAGGAAGGAAAGCATTTTTTTAACTTGTCAAGCCATTCTCAGCCCAGCCATTCTCCTTTTCGCGCTGATTGCTGGCGATGCGGGATTGCAAATTTACATAATAGATTCAGCCGATCTACTATGATCGGGTGATAGATTACAGGTGGACGAACACACTTTGAAACACGCAGCATAAATATGACCAGAATCGCAAAAGCTTCTCTCAACCAAAACTCCAAACGAGTGAGTCCATCCCGACTTCCTCAAACAGCGGCTGTGCAGACAGGCACAGGAGAGCAGCAAAGCACTGACTGGTGACAAGCTTGTCCGCCCACGGAGGGCGGAGTTGAAGCAACTCGAGAGGGAGGGAGAGAGAGAGAGAGAGAGAGAGAGAGAGAGAGAGAGGGAGGGAGAGCGAGAGGGAGGGAGAGAGAGAGAGAGAGCGAGAGGGGGAGGGAGAGAGAGAGAGAGAGAGCCAAAAATGAATGGTTAAAGTGACAGTTCCATCCAATTTCACAAAAAGCCGTTTATCTCTGAATATTCTTTTTCACGCTAAAACCATGCTGTATTCAACTGCTAATGCTTACATAACTACTAACTCTACAAACTAACTCTTTTAGACAGAGAAAGTACACATTCTATTAGTACTTTTGAGATATTGTATGTTCACAAACTCCAAGCTGAAACGAATCCTCGGCTCTTATAAAATGAGCCATAATCCTCAAAAAACGGCTTGGCAGAAGCTATCTACAGCAAAAAAAAACGTCTGGCAGTCAATGTGTTAAGTGTAAATGATTTTTTTAATCAGTTAACATAAAGCAGTGGTTCTCAAATGTTTTCACGTGAAGGACCCCTAAACTGACAGAAATTAGACCACAGACCCCCATTTGATATGATGTTGTCGCATGTTCCCCCATATGATAATAAGATTGATGCTTTTAGATGTTTTGTTACAGAAAGTGTATAAAACCCATGACCAAAATAGTCATTGTGTTACTTATGAATGGAATCATAGCGAAAATAAATTACCCCCCGTTTGGCTGGGGACCCCCTGGAACCCCCTCAAGGTTCCCTGGGGGTCCCCGGACCCCCATTTGAGAACCACTGCCATAAAGGGCCCTTGATGACCTTTCAATTATGAACATAATCAATGCCATGCTTGGATTTACAAGGCGTATCTTCAAGATGACGATAGATATCTCACTTTGCATCAATACACGATACGATATTGATGATGTAGCGATACATCGATAATAGCTCGATGTATTGTCACACCCCTACAAACAAACTAACTACTGTATCTACCTACCTATCCTGTTTCATTGACATAATTAGCTATGTAAAAAGAGTATCAATTATTTGCCTCAGCTGGAGAAGAACCTGGAGATGTCCAAACACACCATGGAGTACGGACAGAAGGCCCGTCTGTACAACTGACTTCCAGGACGGCTCCGTCAAGCGCTTGATCACCAGCAGAACTGGAAGAGGTGCGTGGGGCGTGGGGGGGGGGGGGGGGTTGCAGCAGTTGTACTAGTTACACAAACATTTCTGAGTCAGGGCTGCTCAAATAGCCATAGGCACAATAGTTTTATTGGTTTAGTTAAAGAATAACTGCGCACTAAACCCTTTTTCTTCAGCTGAAACCCGATGTATGTGATACAAGTTTATTTATTAAGAATAGTGGTGTAATAGTATGGATTCAGATCAAAATCCTGACATTTTAGTGTAAGTCAGAGATGTATGCATTTTTTATTGTACTCTGTTCTTACAAATGTGATTGTATGTTGTAATTTTGATACGATGTTGTAATTTTGGTAGGCTATTGTATTCCTGTTTGCTTCTCTTACTTTTCTTCACAAGTTGCTTCTTGCTGGTTTGATTTGATCATGTGCACGCTTACATAGCTGAATCCAGAGCATGTTGTTGGAAAGTGAACAACGTATGTGAGCAGCAAGAGACTCCGTGACCATGTTTAAAATGTGTTTGTGTCTCAGAGACTCTTTCCTCGTCACAGTGAGAGGCTGAGATGCTGATTGAAAACACTGTTTAAAAAGGAGACTCTTCAATCATCTTCAAAGCCCCTGCCCTTTGCGTAGGGAAACCCCTTAGGGTGCCAGTGGCTCTCATCGCTCCAGGTTCCCCTCAACTCAAGAGACACTAACATTTAAATGATGAAGCTTGGAAGAAGGTAACAGACCTGTGGAGCATTTAGCTGAACATATAGTAGAGAGATGATTGTCTCCTGTTTAAATGCACAATATTCCCCCACAGACTGACTGTATCTATAGAATCAGTGTGACATCACACCGGAACCACAGCAGTTTACTAGTAGCCTATGAGTTGTGCCAAACAAACGTTATATCTCAAAAACTATACATCACATCGCTTATATTTTGACATTCTGAGTGAGAGCAGAAGTAGCTCAAGGGTCTGATGTATAATATATGTATGTCGTGTTAAAGTTGTGTGAACTGTCGCAGTTTTTAAAATGAAGTGAATTTAGTAGAAAGCACTGCTAGCGTGAGACACTCAAGGCTGGCTCCATAGGGTCCCATTATAAGCTGCCGTTTGTGTACCAACACTGATCCCTCGTATAGCCTACTGTAGCTCTTGGGGTCAAAAAGGTTGCTGACCCCTGACCCCTGCACTAGATTGTCTTTTCCATCTGCCACATGAGAAGGTCCCAGATCATGTGGAGAAAAAGGGGGTTATTTTAACAGATCAGTGTGGTAAATTAAAATGATGGGAACTAACCCTAACCCAAGGCAAACAACCATTAATATAGTAAAAATCTATTATATTTTCAGCAAAGCATTATATTTTCCCCTTTAAAATATAACTTACACCAGTTTCATACATCTTATGATGTCAACTTTAATTTTATCCCATACACCATAAAGGTATAAGCCTCTAGGTCTGCATGGAGTGAGGTTACACCACACCAGCTGTCAGCCACACTGCAGCTACATGTTGCAGCACAGTGCCCTCTAGTGGTGTCGACATACTGCTGCCTGCTGTCTGGTCTCAACTGCTCCACTGGTAGTGGTTACATCCTCCTATTGATAGGATTCTGTTACATCACCACACGGCCATCATGGTAGGAAAGTAACAGGTGATTGTAATCAATTAACAGGTGATTACAATCAAGTGACACAAGCAGCCAGGGATGTACTACCGAATGGGCCTACCGGCCGAGCCAGTAGCCAGGGGCCCATAACCCAGAGCGTCTTCACAGGGTGCACCGTGGATCTTGTCCAAACCTGGGATCAAATTAACCCTTATGGCACCAACCCTTTATTTTTGACAAAATGTTCCACAAGTTTATGGACAATTAGAGGGTTATTGTACTTTTGGTTTTAATTGAGTGTGCCGCACTGTAAGACCCAATAGGCCCAAATGCAAGACTACATGCCTATAAGGTTTAAACTTCACTTCCTTGTGTTTTTGTAAAACAACTTTGAATTGAACTGTAAATCCATTGTGTGTGTTGCTGTAATAGCTGTATATTTTTTTGGGGGAAAACAGTGTGCAAACAGCCAGGGATGTATTACCGAACGGGTCTACCGGGCCCAGGCCCAGGGGCCCAATGCTCCAGGACCTATCTGTCAAACTCCTGAAGTTTACAGACAACACAGTCATCATCTGCGACTGCGATGAGTATGCATACAGACAGGAGGTTGAACGGTTTGCCCTCTGGTGCGGTCAGAACAACCTGGAGCTGAACACTCAAAACTCAAAACTGTACAGAGGAGTCCCCCAGCACTGGCCACCTCGCTATATCCAACAGCTCTGTGTCTACGGTGGAATCCTATAGCTTCAGTTCCTGGGATCCATAATCTCTCAGAACCTCCATCATCCAGTCTGTCCTCTGCAACTCACATCACTGTCTGGTTTGGGTCTCCCACCAAACACAACAGGCACAGACTGCAACAGATGGTCAGGACTGCAGAAAACAAGTCATTGGTGCCAAACTGCCCTCCATCCAGGACCTGTACTCCTCCAGAGTCAAAAAACCAGGCAGGAAAGCTAAGGAGAAAAACATGTTAATGCAAGGTGTAAAACCATAGGTGTAAACGCACCGTGATCAGGATGTGATCAGATCTGCCTGACCACATCTGGAGGTAGTCTGGCTCACATTGAGAGATCTCTTTCACCCCATTTACACCTGGTTTTTAAATGCGACCATTATCCAGATAACTTGGATACAGGTCATATTTAAAAAGGTGTAAATGTTTGAAAGCCTTTGTTTACAATGTGGTGTGGCTTATTTACACATTTACTGTGGGCTTTCATATTTAGGCTACTTGTATTTGTAAAATGTAACTACTTTATCTTTATTATTAATTATTATTAACTATTGCAGTCCTCATGACAGCCATGTAGGGGTGTGAAGCCTTCGTTTCCTGAGTTATTTTTCTCCTGTGTTTTGTATTAGTTAAGTTAGGTAAGATACCGGTTGTTTCTTTGGGGTTGTTTTTATTTGACAGGTAGCCTAAGCTTAACTCATAAATAGATTTTGGTTATTGTTTTGGGTTGTGCACATCACATTACATTAAAAACAACTGTTGTTGGACTGCAACCTATGGTGGCCTGGTCATCCTTGGGAGAGGGGAAAGGGGGGAGTCGCCTTTTTTATGTTATGTCTCTGGTTACCCCTAGGCTGGGCATACCACTGCCTATAATCCTATGTCAAAACAATGAGAGCAGAACAAAATGGCATTCAATAATACATTATTATAAGGTTCCTGACACTTTAAAAGTTGGACTCTGGTATTGATCATGCCTCCAATACAGCTGTCCAATTGTTTATACTTGAATATCAGGAATATTAGGCCTATGAATTGTGTCTCACCTACTGCTGTTCTGAGCTTGTGCCATTCCTGCTCTGTCTCAGTGCAGGTGTGGACAGACAGGGGGCACAACCTGCACATTCACCTCTGAGTAGTAATAATAATAAACTTTATATAGCACATTTCAAACATAAAATGCCAATCAATTACATCACCAGTTTGAAACAGCAAAGCAGCTGTGTGGTTACACACTGCAGTGCCAGCAAGACATGAGCAGTGATTTGACATGAGGATGACAGGATCCGAATCCCCAAGGAAAAATCTGTCATGAATCCCAAACACCCCCCCCCCCCCCCCCCCCCCCGCTCCGTGACCGTTGCATGCAGGGACGTGAAACCAGACCTGCTTTGCATACAGGAATCATGGTTAAAACCAAACCTAGATTTTAATAACGCGGTGTGAAGGGTATAATGGGATGTGTGGGAGTAGTGGAGGGGAAGAAACTAGTTGTCCGTTTTTTTTAGAGGAGCTGGACTGATAACAAGACTAATGGATTAGGGGGAACATTGGATGGATTTGTCCAGAAGGAGGCGGTAATGCAACATGTTGGATGCCAACCGCCGTAAAAACAAACAGAAGAAGAAGAAGTGACCTTCCGGTAGTAGAAGGGACCAATGGTGTGGACGCGTTGACGACGGTGTTTATGTAATTGACCTGATTGGTCGACCTGGCTAGAGCGGGGAGCTTTAAATATTCTGTTTGCTGACACTGACGTCAGTCTCTCGCCAGTCCTTGCCAGTTACAGTAGAGCCACACTCTCTTGACTGTCGTACCGAGCATTGGAAGTCAACGCGTCCGTTTGAAGAGACGACTAGCTAACAGCCAGAAGACTAGCTAACAGCCAGCCAACATGCACCCGAGTGCCTACCGCCTGCGTTTAGCAGGAATCCAGCTTCTTCCTAATCGAGGTTTGGAGACAGGTGAGGCATTCTGATGATGAAAATCGATGGAGTTTGGTGCTACCGTCTCTGCTAGCCAAAAACAAGCTAACGTCAGTTAGCACATTAGCTAATGTGCTTGCTGGGTTGAGTGGGTTCTAACTAACATGAATTAACGTTACATCTTGAAGGTCGGTGGTTACGGTAATGGTTAACGTTAGGCAAGTAAACAACTTGGTTATAGGGGTTGGTAAAAAAAAAAATGTTAAACATGTTTTAATGGCCGCCGGGGTTTATCTTTGCAGGGCAATGTACACGCCCATTAGCTAACGTTAGGCTCTCCTATCATGCTAACAGTTTGTTTTAATTTACAGCATTTTGGTAAGCTAACTTAACAGATGGATGTTTGCAGTGCCTTTAAGACTGTTGTGATTATCTACTCACAAGTTGACTAGCGTTAGAAACCAGAATTAACGTCCGTGTGGAACAGTGGAACCCAGGTTCGGTGAAAGCAGTTAATTTGGCATTAGCCATATCCCTATGAGAATATGGTAATGGAAGAGCAGGGGTAATCTGCTGTGTATGGGGCTGTTCACAAAGCGTTTTTGCATGGAAAAAGCTGCCTGGAGCACTGTCTGTTTGTGAGGAGAAATAAACTTAACGGACACACCGTGATAGGGTGATCTGACGTTAGCTATTGCAGCAGTTCGGTCAAGTTGGAAATATACAGATTCGCACTTCTCGGACTGGAGGATTGCTCGTTTACGTGAAAATGAGGTTGTAGCTCGTTGTCTACCTTACTAAGATGGGAAAGAGGCGTCGTGTGTGCGGTACAAACGCTTCGTTTATGAGATATTGATCCAGGAAGTGCGAATCTGTCAATATATTTACAACTTTACCGAACTTCAGCCACCTCAGAACTAATGTGTCCGGTCGGTGTGGTCCATACTGCTATAGTTATGAGCTGCCTGTTACAGTATCGTCAATCCACTGATTACAACGTCATATGTTCTGCCAAAAAGTCATAATTAACTGCAACCAAGTGATTAACGTTAGCTAAAGGTGATAGCCAAAAAGTGATTATTTCTCCATATTGTGGCTGTTATGGAGAATGACAGTGCAACAGATTCTGTTAAAGTGTCATTATTATAAACAAGACACCAAGCCCTGCCAGCTCAACAGCAGTGCTGTTGTGTAGCTGAGCCTGACGTCCCTACTGTTGTTGTTGTTGTTGTTGTTGTGGGTGGTGATAGCCCTTTTTAGTATTTACTATATATTCTCATTAGTATAGTAATATGCTAGTGTTTATATTTTTTATTCTTGTTGAAATGGCTGGTGTGATCTAAATTGCTTGTCATTTGTTAGGATATGGCACAGACACTCTTGATCATGGCATTAGATATGAGTCTGTAGCCAAAACCAAAACAAAGGCTTTGGGCCTTGCATAGCTGACTTGATTGGCTGTAAATGCACAGGGCTCCCCAGCAGATAGCATTGTGCATGATGCTACAGGGAATACATCTTCTTTGCATGGCTGTATGATGACGTAAAGGAGCTTAGTAGCTAGCAACACGCAGGAGGCGGCCTCCCTGTTGGCCAGGGCGTCAGGTGTGCGACTCGAATGGCTGAGGGGAGTGAGTTTGGACAGATAGAATAGCAGAGGTGAGTCAGAGCCAGAACCTTTTAGAGACGTGCAGGGTATCCGCGGGGTCTTGAAAAGTATTAAAAGTTGATCAATCAATTTAGGGGAAATTAAGGCCCTTAAAAAGTATGAACAAGTTTTGATTGCCATTGGAGAGGTATACAATTTGGTAGCTATTGTGCTGATGGTGTTAAATGAGCATATATTGTCCCATATCGATCGCAGACCCCTGAATTGAATCGAAATCGTATCGTGGCAGACTTTGTGATATCAGCAAATCTCGTATTGTTGTCCAAATAATCAATATAATATTGTATTGTGATGAAACTTGTGATTTACACCTCTATTGCTGATGTGACCAGTGGCGTTGTTGAGGTCTGGAAAAAGTATTAAAAAAGGTCTCAAAAGCTATTGAATTTAACTTCAGGATTCCCTCATATACCCTGGAGAGGCTGTGTGAAGCAGGTCCTGGCTCCTCGCGGGGCAGTGTTGGTGTGGGCCGCTCAGGAGGGAGAGGCAGTGCCTACAGGGCTGAGCTGCCTCCCACCCTGATTGGTTGACAGCTGTGGGGCAATCTGCTTTCCTTGATAGTCGGTGAGAGAAACACTGTTGTTGTACAGTATATTAATGGACTCTTTCTTTCTTTCTTTACAGGATCTAATTCTAAGCGTATGGTTCTGCTTCCTGAGTCGCCCAAAAAGCGGTAAGCACCTAAGAACTGAAAACACTTAAAGAAGCCCCACCCCCTTTAGATATTGGACAGGTTCACAACTCCTGCCCCCATCCTCCCCCATATGAGTGCTGGTTGTATGACAAAAAACTATTTCTCATTTGGGTCTTCTCTCTTTCAGGTTAGACGCAAGTCTTCATGAGGCTAGAGTGGATCAACTGATAGCATGGAATGGAGATCTCTCTTCCCAGGTAATCTAAAAACAGGATGTAAATCCTTTCTAGTCAACTTGGCATCTTGGGGCTTCCGGAGACTTGGATTACACCAGACGAGCAATCCCACATTTTCACTATTAATGTTTCCTTTTTATTTGCGTCTTGTCTTCACAGCTGGCCATCTCCAAGGCTGAGGTTACCAGGCTGAAATACACTCTGGAATCTTCTCAGATGGAGTGGAGCAGAACTATCTGCTGCCTTCAGGCTCAAATCAGCCAAGCAACAGCCGACAAAGCCCGCTTGATTCAAAATGAGCAGGAGACTGAAAAGTACTACAAGTCACAGGTGAGTGTGATCTCACACACTACCCACTGAACACAACATACTTTTCAATTTCTCTCTTGTGCAGATCTCTAAGGCTGGCTTTACACGCTGAAACCTTCACGCAACTTTAGTTGGTTGAAACTGAGGTGAAACTAAGTTGCAAATGATTTGCATGGTCTAAAGCCCTCAGCAACGCACTTGAAACTTGTCTGAAACTCTGCTGCAACAGTTGCAAAATTCTCAAGTTTGTGAAACTAGTTTTATGCAACAGCCAATCAAAATGCTGATAAGTAGGCTATGCTATTAATGCACTGATGCATGCTCGCATTTGCATGAAAATTATGTTTCATGCTATTTGCAACCTGCAACTACCGTAGTTGCCTAAAAGTTTCACAGTGTAAAGCCAGCCTAACTTATTTGAAGTTTCACAGTGTAAAGCCAGCCTAACTTAATTGTTGAATGGTGGTTGGGGGTACATTTGTTTAGAATTAACATAATTACACCAGAGTATTTATTTTGAAGTACGTAATTAATGCTTCCTTTTGATGTGTGTCTTGTGTCTTCACAGCTGGCCTTCTCCAGATCTAAGCTTCTGATGCTGATAGATATCCAAAAATTTGCTGAGGAAGCGTGGAGCAGCCTAGAGTGTAAACTCCGTGAAGCTACAGCCAGCAAGGTCAGATTAAAGCCTCACAGCTACATTTAGTCCATTATGACCTGATGCATCATTTGTGATTATTTTTTATTATTTTGACATATATACTGTTACAATGTTGGATGTTCATATTAAATATATATAATTTAAGAAGTATATGATTTGAGGTGGATTTTCCCTTTACGCAAATCTAATTTTTAACCACTGCACAATTCCTCTTTCCACAAACTGTCTAAAACAGGAAGTGATTGAGACGGAAGCAATAGATCTGAAGAATCAGCTGAACACTGCATCAAGCTCCATGAAGCTCATGAAGGAGAGCATCTCTGCTAAAGAGCAGGTGCTGAACACTGCATCAAGCTCCATGAAGCTCATGAAGGAAAGCCTCTCTGCTAAAGAGCAGGAGCTGATTGAAGCACAGCAAGGCTACCAGGAGGCAGAGGTGAGTGTGATCTCACACAGTCACCAATGAACACAACACACTTTGAAGTTTTACATTTCTCTCTTGTGCGTATCTGTTAACTTAAATGTTGAATGCACAATCCTCTTTCCACGAATTGTCTAAACAGAACGTCATGGAAAATCAGGTCCTTGATTTGAAGAAGCAGCTGAAAGGTCTAGTAAGCTCCCTGAAGGCCAAAGATCAACAGCTGGCCTATCACCAGGAACTCACTGACCTGAAGGAGCTCCAGACGGACGGCATCTCTCACTATCTGAAGGCGGAGGTGTCGTTCCTGCTTAAAGAGGACCTGTTGATGGACGAGTACTACGAGGCAGAGGTGAGTGAGATCTCACACAGTCTCCACTGAACACAACACACACTTGTGCATATCTCCAACTTAAAGAGTTGATTTTGAAGTAAAACAAGATAGATTGTGTGTCAAGACTAGGGTTGTCACGATACCAAAATTATGACTTCGATACCGATACCTGCCTAAATATTGCGATACTCGATACTTAAACGATACCACGGCAAAAAGCTAAAACAACAGGAAAAGTCGTGTAATAATGGACGACAGAAGAACATGGGAGTTAAAATTCATGTTTTGAGTCTTCATCATACTTTATGTGGTGTTCAAAGATAGCTGGGGAAGGCTGCCTCAACTGATTCTGCTGGCATCTCATTTGACTCAATAGAAAATGAGGAAATGTGTTCAGTAGAGCGCAGAATAGAATAATGTCTGTTCAGTCTACTTTAGTGTAATCTGAGTTTGAGCTTCATCATTAAGTGCCAGATTTACAGTTAATCTCATGTATCTTTATTTATTTCCACAATAAAATGTATGTGGTAGCCTATGTGGTGTCAAGTGTTTTCTTGTTTGTTCATACATGTAGGCTAGGTGAGTTTTTGACAATTAGTATAACATTAATCATGGATTATTCTAAATAAATAAATAATTCTCAGTGTTATTAAAGCTTTTACATGGTAATATGCAGTAATCTGATGTTCCTTATACTTAGTGTATGTGAGTTATTTGACAGTTAACGTTATACAGTTTGCAACCTCATATCACTCTTAAACACCGTCATATAGCCTACCCCCTTGGCAGAGGTTAGGCGCATTGCCTTTAATTGCCTCGTCAAACGAACTGAAAAACGTTTGCTTGTCACAAAATAAATCACACTCGCTTGACTTGACGTTATCACATTCGCTAAACTGTGACACTTTGTACTAGTCGGATCGTCTGTTGGAGAGATGCTTTGGCAAGTCAAGTGGACGTGTTGTCTCCCTTTTGCCTGTGTAAACATCGTTTTACAGACGGACAGCTTTGATGTCCGTGCATGCTTCGGCATAGCCGTTGTAATCTGACTGTATGGTTGTAATATTAAGTGCTGACTCCGCCCGTGTGGGCCAGATTCAACATACGCTGTTAGAAATGACAAGCAAACCCTATCCTGCTGCTCTCAGGTAGGATAGAGGCTGCAGTGAAGGCGAAGCGCTGTGTGTGTCAGACAGGCAGAGCGAACGAGAGAGAGAGAGAGGGAGAAAAGCCAGCAGGCAAAATCCGTAGAGATTCAACACATTAACGTTGCTTCCCATGGTCAGAAAAAGTCGCCAGATTTGTCGCTAGTTGCCTTTGAGAAATAAAGTCGCCACGTGGGTCTGAAAAGTAGCTAAATATATCGACAAAGTCGCCAAGTTGGCAACACTGCATGTCCACCCGATCGGCTGAACAGAGGAGTGGAGAGTGGAGTGTCAGTGAGACAGGGGAGGGCGGACTTGGCACGCCCACAGGGAGTTGAAACAGACAGAGCAAAGCTGCAGCACACAGACTCCGGTGGAGAAACAGACGGTGGCACATGGATGCAACGCAACTCATGTCATTTTTAAAAGTACCGGTACTAAATTAACGTGGTATAGTATCCTTTTTAACGTCAGGGTATCGCGGTACTGTTGTAGTACCGGTATACCGTGCAACCCTAGTCAAGACACACACTCTGTCCCCTTCATTCCTCGCCCACCAATCTCACTAAATCCCTGTCTGTATCTTCCTCCAGTCTTGCCTCTTCCCTCAAGTCTTTGACTACAAAGACGAGCTCGACCCTCCTGGCAGCTCGTCCGGGGCAGTCCTCTCTGCGTCCATGATGCCTGAGCAGCTGCACGACAGTCGGACTCAACCCAAGGTTGGTTTGCTTTTTGTATTATTGTTGTTGGGAATGATGAATATTTCTTACATTTTGCACTAAATAGTGCTGGTTGCTATAATGTTGGCAATTTGTCTCCCTGTCTCAATCTGACAGAAAAGGGTCTTCAGCTGTTTTGCTCGTCCCTTCTCTTCGAGCACCCCCAAGAAAGGCCTGAGCAAAAGGCACAGTGCTCAGGTGGCAGCTGAAGCAGCCAGGAAGTCTGCCAGAGTCACCAGCAGCACGGCCAAGACACCAGGCCTGCCAGGGAGCGCTCACAAGGTGACCAGCAGCACGCACATGTTTGAGGGACACACTCTGAGCCATTAACCATTCATTGTTTCACACTCACTGAGAGATTTAATCATAGAAATACAAGATATACACGCTAGCGCCTCCTCTGGTCGGTCAGGGCGCCTGTTCGGGGGGCAGAAGGGAACTGGTGGAAATAGCGCGATCGTCCCACGTGCTAGGTCCTGCCGGTGAAGCTCCCCGCTGTCGGGTGAAAAGAATCGGCTGGCGACCACACATGTATCGGAGGAAGCGCGTGTGCGTGTCTACGGCTCTCCCCAGATCGGCAGAGAGGGTGGGGCAGCGACCAGGGCAGCAGGGGGAATTGGCAAAGTACAATTGCGGGGAAAATCAGGAAATAAAAAAACATTAATTGAAAAGATTTAACCCATTGATGCCTGATGCAGCATTTGCGTGTATATCCCTCATTTGTGTGTGTATCCCTTTAAGACCGCGAACCGCGTCACGCCATTCGCGGTCTTAAAGGGATACACACACAAATGCTGCATCAGGTATCAATGGGTTAATATAGAAATACAAGGGACAGCTACCCCGTGGAGTCTGTGCTTAGTTAGAGACTTGCACACACACTGTGTGAACACTAAATGCATGCAATCACACATGCCTAATATAGAATATACACAATTAGAAGGAGCAATTTGATCAGAGATGCCGTTTTATCTCTTGTATTTTAGATGCTTGCTATAATGTTGGTAATTTTGTCTCCCTGTCTCAATCTGACAGAAGAAGGTGAAGACCAGCTGTTCCCCCCGCCCCCTCACTTCAAGAAGACCTTCCAGCTCTCAACCTCACCCCGTCTTGAGTCGAGTGAGTCTCTTGCACGTACGCACACACACACACACACACACACACACAGTACATTGTCTTGAAAACAGCCCTGCATATAATGCCTCTCACGATTGCACTATTTGTGGTTCTCTCAGGTTGCAAAAAGGGAGCTCTTCGCATAAGGACAGAGGAGGGAGAGCAGCTTCAGGAGGAGCCAGAGCCCCCACACATTAAAGATAAGGACCGAGGAGGGAGAGCAGCTTCAGGAGGAGCCAGAGCCCCCACACATTGAAGATAAGGACTGAGGAGGGAGAGCAGCTTCAGGAGGAGCCAGAGCCCCCACACATTAAAGATAAGGACCGAGGAGGGAGAGCAGCTTCAGGAGGAGCCAGAGCCCCCACACATTAAAGATAAGGACCGAGGAGGGAGAGCAGCTTCAGGAGGAGCCAGAGCCCCCACACATTAAAGATAAGGACCGAGAAGGGAGAGCAGCTTCAGGAGGAGCCAGAGCCCCCACACATTAAAGATAAGGACCGAGGAGGGAGAGCAGCTTCAGGAGGAGCCAGAGCCCCCACACATTAAAGATAAGGACGAGGAGGGAGAGCAGCTTCAGGAGGAGCCAGAGCCCCCACACATTGAAGATAAGGACCGAGGAGGGAGAGCAGCTTCAGGAGGAGCCAGAGCCCCCACACATTAAAGATAAGGACCGAGGAGGGAGAGCAGCTTCAGGAGGAGCCAGAGCCCCCACACATTAAAGATAAGGACCGAGGAGGGAGAGCAGCTTCAGGAGGAGCCAGAGCCCCCACACATTAAAGATAAGGACCGAGGAGGGAGAGCAGCTTCAGGAGGAGCCAGAGCCCCCACACATTAAAGATAAGGACAGAGGAGGGAGAGCAGCTTCGGGAGGAGCCAGAGCCCCCACACATTAAAGATAAGGACCGAGGAGGGAGAGCAGCTTCGGGAGGACCCAGAGCTCCCACACATTAAAGAGGAAAAGGAGGACCTCTGGACCAGTCAGGAGAGAGATCAGCTTCAAGGGCCAGAGGAGGCTGATATCTCCCAGTTCACATTCACTCCTGTCACTGACTGTGAATATTGAAGATGATTAAGAGAAGCCTCAGTCCTCACAGCTTCATCAAAGCCAAATTGAGGAGAACAGAGAGGCAGAGACTCTAGCCAGTAGCAGCTCAACTGACCAGATGAAGACAGAAGATGATGGAGAGGATTGTGGAGTATCAGAACCAGCCATGAAGTTAGATCCATTTACAACCAACTAGTGCCGGAAAAAAGTGCAAGACTTCAGACTCTTCTGAACCTGAGACTGAAGACACTGATGATTTATGACGGAAACTCTTGAACCTCAGTCGGGTTTAGTCACAGGTGAAGAAAGGCTTTAGTTGCTCAGTTTGTCATAAAAGATTTGACTACAGGAGCAATCTGCTGAGACACATGACAGTCCACACAGGTGATAAACCAGTTAATTGTGCAATCTGTGGTAAAAGATTTAGTCACAAATCACATTTGAAGCCACACATGAGAGTCCACACAGGCGAGAAACCAGTTAATTGCTCAGTCTGTGGTAAAAAAGTGTTGGTTGTAAAAGACGTGAAGAATCACACAAAGAGCCACAATGGAGAGTAACCATTTTTGCTGTCTGTGGTAAAAGACACATAGGGAGAAAGCCCTTAATTACTCAGTTTTTGTTTTATATACACTAATATAATTGTGGTCTGTGGTTGATTGTTGATGACGGTAGTTAGATGTAGCTAGGCTCACAGTCAGCCTGTTTCTGAGTGAACAGCTGAGTACAGTTGGGAAACTATAAACAGGCAGAAAAGGGAAAAATAACAACAGGAAATTGATATTCAAATGTGTTTAGTTAGTAAAGCAGAGGAAGCAGATTGAACTGCTAACTGTTCTGTTGCCTTGACACTTTTGTCTGACTCTTTTTTTTCTGGCTCTGAGGAGATCTGTCTGAATACAATGTGGTTCCATGGTGGAACATACATTAAGTCAACTTTTAACTGTGCTGTTCATTCTGTTTGTGTTCTTGAAACTACGTTCTGCATTGTTCAGTGTTTGTATAGCAGGTGAAACTATTGACCATAATTACAGTTTCATCTGATGTTCTATTCCGATTTGGTTCAAAACAGCGTAACTATACGCATTTCTATACAACGCAGCCAGGAAAAGTTTATATATAATGCAAAGAATCCAGCCGGGAAAAGTTTATATATCATCATACAGTATAAAAGGGAGCAAGTGGGCTTTGTCTGTTTGCTTCTATTTTTGTCCCATCACGATGATGTCATCGTGGATATCATTATCAGCTTATCACATCACTGATGATGTCATAGGCATTGTGAAATCATCAGTCACTCGAGCAATTGTGATGTTTTCTTTATAAAAGGGAGAGGCAACGGCCCCTGAGCAATTGTTCGCTGCACATGCCAATAGAGCAGGTGATGCCATGCAGCAGCCGAGCTGTTGGCGATGCCGCATAGCAGCTGAGCTGTGTATGCGAGCTGCAGGGCAGGCGAGGCCGCGCAGCGGGCGAGCCTAGTAATTGGGCGCACGAGATGCCTAGTATATATAGAATGTATATATGTATATAATTCCTCCAAATCCATGTGAGAGGTGGTGCAGAAGGTCTGTTTGTCTGTCTGCACCAGATTCATATTAAAGAAGGATTTTCACTCTGTAAAGGTCAGACTCTGCAGAAAGATCTGTTTGTTATTGTGGTTTCATGCAGTTCCCTCTTAATCCCTCTGGAACTAATAAAGTTATTTGAATCTTAACTTTTTGCCTTCAATTTTCCTTGTTTTTTTTTGTTTTTTTTTTTACTCCTATGACTGAAAAAATACAATGAGGTCACTAAGAACAGTAAACTGAACTAATGGGTCCTTATGGGAATGTTATAGACCGTTTTCACAGAATTGTGTCGCTATAAAAGTTTGGAACCTCGCTTATATCATGTCAGTTATTGTACTAGCAAACACTGCAACATGGAGTAAGCTGTGGGACATTTAAAATGTTTATGTTAAGTTGAAACTGTCAATATAAATATTAGTCAATATAGCTCAAATGAGATCATAATTTCTAAGAAATGACAGTCATATGAAGTGAGTTTTTGCAATGTCCCCTAAGCTGGCCCAAATCAAAAACACAATAAAATACCCCAGCCAGCAGATAAAGAGCACATTATTGTTACCGTCAAATCTCTATGGTCCCCCTACCTCACGGGCCCCAGTGCAACCGCACTGTCTGTCTATATCTACGGCCCTGATCTAGACAAAGATGGGTTACAAGCAAATCAATTAGAGGTGGCAACAACAATGAGGCCATTTACACCTGGCGTTAACATGTGGTTTCTGCCATCAGATTGCAATCAGATTGTATTTTATCACTTCAGCCTGATTCCATTTACACCTGGCGTTAACATGCATTTTAATGGTTGTCCTCTCAATCCGCATAAAGTTGGTGTATATAGATTGAGAGGACACATTGCATTTACACTTGTGTTCAATGTGTACACAATGCATCCCTGACCACCTCCGGAGGTGGTTTGGCTGATCAGATTGCAATCCTTCTTCAATGCGTTTTGGGGGTGTTTACACCTGGCATTTCAAGTGATAAAACACAATCTGATTGCAATCTGATCAGAGAAAAAGCATGTTAGGCTTCTATATAATATAATGGCCTCTATATAAGTAAGGCATAAGGCATATATATAAGGCATATATAAGGCATATATAAGGCATATATATATATAAATATATATTATATATATACCGTATATATATACAGTATATATATATATAGAGAGAGAGAGTATATATATATATATATATAGAGAGAGAGAGGTTCTGGGATGGAGACCAAAGGAAGGCATTCGTATCAGATCCAGCAATAAGTCGGAGAGGGTCGGTCACTGGGGGGGAAGTAGGGAAGAGGAGTGCATGATTAGTAGGATCAGAATGGAACACACTAAGTTAAGATGCATTAGGGCTCATTCATTTTGGAAAATAAAAACTTTGCACAGTTTAATTACTTTACAATATTCAACACAATTCTACATAGAAGAATTATGGGCAGGTAATGTAAAAATAATGTAAAAAATGTTTTAGCTCATGTTGTAGTTCCCACAGAAACCACAAGATGGAAGCACAAAACAAGGAGCCAAAGTCAGGCCTGCTCTCCACCTCTCACTGTTGGCTACTGCATAATTTCAGTACAGATGTCAAATATGAATAATCAAGATCAATATTATACATCTATATTTAATATTAACCTCGTCCTCTAGTAGTGCAATGGAATCTCCTAACTGAAACAGATTACAATTTAGATGAAAAATGACACCCCAGAATTAACCCTCTGACCATCACTGGCAGTATCAACCAGCTTTTTGCGGTAGTCTGCCTCCTATCAAACTATCAAAACAAGCCACTCGTCAAGGCTTGGGCCAAATAACTATGTGTTAACCTACTGAGCCAACCTCTCTGCATACTTGCACACTGAAATCAATATCTAGTAGCCTCGCTACTTGATCGTTTCTTTTTCAATTTAAACAAGAACTGGATTCTCTGATGTTGCAGACTTGATATGTATTCTATAGCTAATTAAAACACTTTACACCACACTTTATGAGCCTAGTTACTGTAGGCTACATTTTTACAGAGGTCTAATACTGTACCCTTTTGCCCTGCCTGTTTTTAACTTGTGCACAGCTTTATTTTTTGTGTATGTGAGTGTGAGTACTATGAGTGCAAAGCAAGCCAGAGTCCAATTCCTTGTATTGTTTGTACATAGGCCTACTTGGCCAATAAAGCTGATTCAGATTCTGACGTGGCTTAATTTTGAAAGTTGTAATAGGAAGTGCTACGTGTTATAAATGTACAATAGCTTTACACTAGTGTAGCGGAAGTGTCACGTGATTTTGGGGGACAGAAGCAGATGGCACACAGCTGTAACACATTTTTCCATGTTTTAACCAAAGGAATGATGGCTATTGTTTACGCAAATTCTTTTAACGTAGATAATTTGCTGAGTCTAAACCGGACAGCTGACGACTAGCCGCCCAACCTGACCCGTTACTTGATTTGCTTTATTCGATCGTTCAGTCGGGTCGTGGTGATGATCCCCGTCAGTGAGAAAACACCAGGTTAGTGGTCGTTGCAGCTGCACACAGAAGACAACATAAAAAAGAAGGTTTGGAATATGAAAATATTAAGAAAACATAAATGATGAAAATTAGACGTAGCCTATATGTTATACACTAACTAGCCTACATTTGGCTACGCCTTGGTTACCCTTGGTTAACGTTACATAGTTTTTTAAACGAGTAATTCATTTTGAAAGATTTATGACAATCCCGTCTCCGTCTTCCCCGTCTACTAGCTCATTAGAAAACCTTGACCACACAAAACACAACTAAGCAGAAAACACAACTGAAACGTTACTGACCCAAACAATTTCTGTCTGACTTGTTTTGAGCCCAAATTTTGGCCTCAATCATACAAGTGAAAATTGAGCATCGTACGAGTTGGGTTCTGAGTTCTGAGGGACAACTTTTTGCGCTTTTACTTTGAAGGCGAAATCTGCCAACCGGAAGGGTGGGTGCCGGTAGCTGCTTGTAGCTCGCCACAGGCAGGAGGACAGAGCGGATTCCATTGGAAAGCTGTAGTGTAGGTAGCTAAAACGGCAGTAAAAAAACGAGGGGAATCGTTCAGCAGCTGTCGAAACGGGAAAGATTTAGACAATATACTGAGGGAATCATTTGAGAAAACTCAGACAAATGCGTCTGGGTGACAGAATGGACAATATTATGATTTGGAGCACTTTGGTTGGACATCGTTTTGCAGTACTGTGAAACGTTCAATTCAGAAGGTGGCGGTAATGCACACAATTATGTTTGCCAACCGCCATTAAACATCAGAAGAAGAAGAAGAAGAAGAGGGGAATCGTTGGCTTGTATGTGTCGGTTAACGATGTCACCTCTGGGATGAATCCACCACGGTATGTCGGTTAAATGCTGGTTAATGTCTGGGTACGTTAATGTAGTCATATGGTAGGAAAACATGCTCCTTTCCTCCTTTCCACTTTTAGCCTCCCTCTCATTCTTCCAGGCAAATTAGCAGGCTAGCCCGTTTGTGTTTTGTCTCAAGATAGCATGTGTGTTTGCTCATTCTAATCCACCAGCTGATGTCATATCTAACCTAGCTAAACCCTCTCCCCTCCAGCTCCCACACCTCTGTGGAGATACATGATTAGCCTGGACGATGAGCAGGAGCAGAGGATAAGAAGAAGAAGCAGCGGCTGGCTGCCTGGCTTCCTGCAGGATTTCCCCAGGCTGTTTGTTTGATTGTGGAAATGGATGGTCTGTGGAGGAGCAGCGGCACTGAGCGCGGAGCTAGCTGGCCGACTGTCCCGGCTAGCAAGGCGACGTTTCCAGGCTTTTGGATGACTGTTGACCCGGGGAGATCAGCACTACTACCTACCTTCCCTCTCTGTTGAAGGAGTCAGGATGGGGGAGCCCAGTCTGGACGACGCCAATGTCAAGGTGGCTGTTCGTGTTCGGCCCATGAACAGGAGAGGTGAGGCTCTCACACTGCTGTCACAACACACTGAGGGGTTTATGGGTCATCAACTGCGTGTCAGATTAGAGATATTATGGATAGATTGTATCTCGGATTAATGAGATTATGGGTAGACTATCTCAGATTAATGAGATTATGGGTAGACTATCTCAGATTAGTGAGATTATGGGTAGACTATCTCAGATTAATGAGATTATGGGTAGACTATCTCAGATTAATGAGATTATGGGTAGACTATCTCGGATTAATGAGATTATGGGTAGACTATCTCAGATTAATGAGATTATGGGTAGACTATCTCAGATTAATGAGATTATGGGTAGACTATCTCGGATTAATGAGATTATGGGTAGACTATCTCAGGGTAGACTATCTCAGATTAATGAGATTATGGGTAGACTATCTCGGATTAATGAGATTATGGGTAGACTATCTCAGATTAATGAGATTATGGGTAGACTATCTCAGATTAGTGAGATTATGGGTAGACTATCTCAGATTAGTGAGATTATGGATATACTCTCATATAGGTATTACCTATCCATAATCTCACTAATCTATACCTGATCTGAATAGGAATCTCAGATTAGTGAGGTTATAGACTATCTCAGATTATTGATATTATGGATAGACTCAGATTAGTGACATTATGGATAGGCTACTGTATCTCAGATGAGTGATATTATGGATAGATATCTCAGATTAGTGAGGTTATAGACCATCTCAGATGAGTGATATTATGGATAGATATCTCAGATTAGTGAGGTTATAGACTATCTCAGATGAGTGATATTATGGATAGACTAAGGCTGGGCGATATCGACAATCAAATATCACAATCTTTTTTGACCAAAAATACCTCAATATCGACATTGCAACAATTGTAGGGGGACTATAGACCTTATTCGCTAACACCGGACAGCACAGCGCCATATTGTTGACATACCGTCCTGCAGCTGACAACTATAGTAACGGCCTTATTGTCGTTTCTGTTCCATTACAAAATAGCGATAGTGATGACAGCAATAAAAACCCCAGAGTTGTTGTTTGTATGCTGCCGTTAATGCCTGTAATAATAAACAAAAGAAAAAACGAGGTGAACAGACTTTGCTGTGAGGAGCTGTCAGAAAGTTTCACCTGTCTCTCCCAACTATCCACACACCTCTCCTGTGCTGCTGACATATCCTCCGTCTCGCTCCCTTCACGTCTGTGGACGGTAGAGATAGAAACAAACCACGGGGACTTTATTGCTGTCATTACTACAGCCACATGTAACGCAGGTCACCATCCGAACACAATAGGAACGATACAGGTAACGCTAACGGCGGCTAGCTTCCTATAAATGCTGCTCTCACATAGGTTGTCACTTAAGAGCTGCAGCGCTATGTCGAGAACATGGCGGCGGTGGGCGTGGCCGTACGTGAGTGACGTCAATCGTGGTTCCATGGTGGAACATAAGTCAACTTTCAACTGTGCTGTTCTTTCTGTTTGTGTTCTTGAAACTACTTTCTGCATTGTTCAGTGTTTGTATAGCAGGTGAAACTGTTGACCATCATTACAGTTTCATCTGATGTTATATTCCGATTTGGTTAAAAACAGCCTAACTATACGCATTTCTATATAATGCAAAGAATCCAGCCAGGAAAAGTTTATATATCATCATCATATAAAAGGGAGCAAGTGGGCTTTGTCTGTTTGTTTCAATTTTTGTCCCACTGATGATGTCCCATCACCATGATGTCATCGTGGATATCATCTTATCACATCACTGATGATGTCATAGGCATTGTGAAATCATCAGTCACTCGAGCACTTGTGATGTTTTTTTTGTAAAAGGGAGAGGAATTGTTGGCTGCACATGCCAATAGAGCAGGCGAGGCCACGCAGCAGCCGAACTGTTGGCGAGGCCGCGTAGCAGCCGAGCTGTGTATGCGAGCTGCAGGGCGGGCGAGCAGAGAAAGACCTTCACGTCACATGTCACTGTTTGGATCTCACCTCACCTGCAATTACTGCTCATGGCCATATGTGATGTCAGGAGAGCTGCCAGTAGCCTATGTAGGCTACTTGTAGCCTACTTTGTTTGTTCCTTCAGAAGACCAGACCTGATCAAAAGAGAGGTGTGCTTGGCGAGTTCATGTTGATGTGCTGATGATGGTCGAGTCCTGTAATGTGTCTTTGCTAACACAGGAGGTCCCAGTCGGCCAGTTAGATGCTACAGGCCCCCACCAGCCTGAGCAACTGTAGTCCTGTCCCGATCTGCAGGCAGAGTGCTTGGCAGGCACTCTGATTCACAATCTGGATCGCACAGTGACAGCTACGAAAGCTGAGATTTTTTTTTTTTATTGTATTGTAATTGCACATTTTCCCTTAGATTGTTTTTGTCAGTTTGAGACTGAGCCAGTGTTGGTGTAGGCCTATCAATTGACTAGTCATGAAATCCATCAAATTCTTTTTGTGTCCGCTAGATGTAGGCTATTTTTTATATATTTGCGAGTTCACTGTCCTTTTGTCCCTATCTTACATGTAATATATATATGCTTTGTATAGGCTATACTTTTTCTATTCATCTGTGTGATATTTGTAGCTATTTAGTGTTATTTGTATTTCTTGTCAAAATAAATTGACAAATAACCTTGGATACAATATACTCCTATGAGTATGCATGGTTCTAGCTGTGAACTTTAACAATGTCTTTGAAGCTTAAAGCAGCAGTGCTGGACTTGTATGATTAATGATTTCTATTAAACCAAACCATCAGTATCAAAATCATATGCCAAATTATTAGGGTCTACAAAAAAACTGAAAAACAAACAGTATCAAAATAAGTCAGAGTCCTCATCCCCTGCAGTGTGTACAAGAGAGAGAGTCATTGTAATATGCTACAGTAATTATTTTTGTAAATACAGGTGAAGTCATCAGCTTTTGTGGCTTATAATCATGGACTGTATGTATGGTCTGTAGAAGTTTTTATTCCATACATTATAATTCAAGACACTTCTAGCAGTAGCTAAGAAAAATACAGTAGGCCCTATACAAAAATAAAACTATAGCCTACAGAAACTAAAAGAAAGAATGAAAGAAATTAACTCAGAAACACTTTCTCCGTTGTGATTTGTGCATGCGCAAGTGGTGGCAACTATTGAACATGCATAGTCCACTCCAGAGCCGTACTCGAGTCCACTGCGTTTCTTGTTTATTGCTTTTACGACAACAACAACTTGCTTTACGTTCCTCCCTTCTCAGAAGACTTTGCTAGACACTTAAGTCCCCTAATGAAATCCCACAATTGCCGTGGCCTGAGTCTGTTATGTTATATGAAGCTGGCTATCTGAGCAACATAATTATGCTAACAATAGAAGCTACACACCATCAAACCTGTTACAGCATGTTACTGGGTTGTCAGAGGAGAGGAGACTTACAACAGGGAGCGCGTGAGGTAAATGCTGGTTTGAAGTTGTGAACAGTGGAGATTAGTCTCATAACTGTGGGCTTTCGTGACAATTCATTCATGACATGAAACTTGTCTCGCTATGCAGCTGCCTGTCACTGGCTTGTCAAACCTACTGCTGTACAGTAGCTGTTTGTCTATTCACTGTCAATGGAGGCAACAGAACTGCAGCTAGGGGCTACTCAATGGAGGAGGCCTCTGCTAGCTGTTAGCTTGTCTATTCACTGTCAATGGAGGAGGCCTCTGCTAGCTGTTAGCTTGTCTATTCACTGTCAATGGAGGAGGCCTCTGCTAGCTGTTAGCTTGTCTATTCACTGTCAATGGAGGCAATAGAACTGCAGCTCGGGGCTACTCAATGGAGGAGGCCTCTGCTAGCTGTTAGCTTGTCTATTCACTGTCAATGGACGACTGTGCTAGCTGTTAGCTTGACTAGTCGGCTTGAACACTTTATGCACGTTAGCTTTTTATCTTTTTTTGTTTTAATTATTAATGCGAGCGTAATCACAGCTCTCGGAGGTGTTTTGCGTTTGGTCCTGTGCAGTGTTGGGGGTAACTCATTACAAAAGTAACATATTACATGTAATATATTACTTTTAGCAGTAACTCAGTAATATAACTTATATTATATTATCAGCGGGATATATGCCACAACACCACGCAGCTCGAGTGCTATATTGCTTTTATAAAACGGTTTCCAAGTATAATAATATAATAATAATAATACTATAAGTCCGACTGGCATGGTATTCTGATAGAGTCAGTTGAAACACTACTGTAAGGCGGGACCGCAAGAACGTGCAGGTGATTTGATTGGATCGTTCTGGAGACTGAAGTTGACATTGGCCAATCCTGGCGCTTGCTGAGAAGCTGAGAGCTTTCTGGAAAGCCCGACACGCAGCTCGAGCGCAGCGCTGCATTCTCAGCGCTTGCTGAAAAGCTGAGTGCTTTCTGCAAAGCCCGACACCAACTAACGTTACGGGGTTAAATGCGGGGTTAAATGCGGGGTTAACAGCCTTTTTTTTGCAAAGAAGACATTAGCCCGCGTCTATTCTTGTACAAAACATAATTTTCTGCAAAGTATTAGTAAAGTTATAAGCGAAGATCGATGCACAAGGATCTGACAGCTGTCTCCGCCATTTGTTTTTTTTTACATTGTCATTTGAGGTAACCAAAGGCTTTTAGTAAGAGAGTTGCCATGGCAACCAATAACCCATGGCCATGGGTTATTGGCCATGGGTTATTGTGTGGGTTACACACACACACACACACACACACACACACACACACACACACACACACACACCCCCCTGGTGGCTTTCATCTCCTCCAGCCCCCTATGCAGGATGCCCCATGGAGAGGAGACAACAGACTGTTGTGTGTTTGATCTGTGGGAGTGAAGCAGTGGGGAGGGCCCTGGGAGAGACAAGGTGTTTACAGGGTTTCATCTGATTGGCTGGCTCTGTTACAGAGGTTTACCCATCAAACTCTTTATACAGAGGGGACATGTGGAGGGTTTCTAACTTGCTTTTAAAAGTGTTGATGAGTGTCTATGATCTCTGCAATCAGTCAGTACATTTACATACACTTAAAACATCGAATTATTGCGTTAGTCTAAAACCGGACTTTTGAAATGCATGTTGCATGCTGTAGCCAAGGACTCAACATGGCGCACACACAGACACAGGTAGATGATGCCTCTAGTGCAGTGCTGACCAATTTGGTCAGCTCTGCTTGTTTTTGGATCTGCTTGCCACGTGTGTTCACTCCTGAGATTGCATCCCTGCAAATTGTCATGGCAAATTTTTTACAAAAGATGGACAATAAAGCTGATTTTCAAAGTACCTTGAGGATTTTTCAAGTTGTGAATTAAGTCAAATTTCTCTCTTGATTACAAATGTGGAAAATACAACTGTTTTTAACTGGGTGTTTACTGATTAAATGTTTAAGCTCCCCACAAATTCAGATGCTTTTTTAAATATATATAACCAATTGCAAATTATTACAATTACCAAACAGATCAAAAGTAGATTATTATATTGAAATGTTATTTTAGATTTAGAATGTTAATTTTCTATAAAACACAATACATTTGAATGTAATTCCACAACGTCTATTTTTGGCCCTCGGCCCTCCACCCAGATTGAGTTTTGGCCCTTCATGGGAAAGAATTTGGGCACCCCTGCTCTAGTGTGAGACGCATGCGTCCTCAATGTAAACGATGGCTAGGCTAGTCAGCATAGGAGCTGAGCATCAGAGCTAAGTTACTGTATGTTACAGGCTATGTGATCTCATTTTGATAACTAATGTAATATTTGTTCACTTCCATTCACTGAGCCTCCCCTGAAACTGTTTGGAGCCCCCCTGGGGAGGCCTGCCTCCCACTTATTTAAGACCTTTATGTTTACTCTTGCTTTTAACTGCTACTAAACTACTGCCTCTCTCGGCCTGTAATTTAAAAAAAAGATTCCTGTACATTTCCAACAAATGGACTGTGCATGTAATAATAATACTGAAGAATGCCTTGTAACTTATTTAAAACAGAAATAATGTTTCATGTTTGTTAATTTGAGTATATATTTTAACTAAAACTGTCGGCTGTGTTTTTTATGTGTTTTTTATATGTGCATTGCTTTGCTGCTTGTTTTTTCGATTATTTTTTTGTAAAGCACCTTGAATTGCCTTTGTGTATGAAAGGTGCTATATAAATAAAATTTGACTTGACTTGACTTGACTTTATAAACCTCTTCTCTCCAGAATGTTACCTCTCATCTCCTCTCCTCTCATCTCATCTCCTCTCCTCTCTCATCTCTCCTCTCCTCTTATGTCCTCTCCTCTCTCCTCCCCCAGAGCCTCCCTCTCAGTACAGTCTGTTCACCCTGGTCTCTAACCTGTGGGCTCACCTGTACGTGGCTCTGGAGAAGAACGCCTGGCTGCAGAAACGCATCGAGGAGCTGGAGGAGGAGCACAACTTCCTGCGCTGCCAGCTGGACCACTTCATGGTCAGCATGAGGAGCCAGGAGGGTGAGGCCCACGGACACGCGTCACTCACCCACACTGCACTGACACCAGAGACAGCACTAGAGCCATAATACTAGATATGATTACATTGGAATCAATCCCTGTGGGGGTAATTGGGTTCTTAGAAAAGGATTCAGCAAAAACATACATTAAAAAATAGGGGTGTCTGGGTATTGTAGTGTAGAGGTAAAAGCACTCGCCTAACACCACAGAGACTGGCGTCCAGTTCCCGGCAGCTGTACTTCTGGCTTGGTCAGACGTCCCTACAGACACAATTGGCCGTGTCTGCGGGTGGGAAGCTGGTGGGTTATGAGTCCTGATCGCTGCACTAGTGCCTCCCCTGGTCGATCAGGGCACATGTTCGGGGGGGGAGGGCAACTGTGTGGAATAGTGTCCTGTTAGTGAAACTCCTCGATGTCAGGTGAAAAGAAGCAGCTGGCTTCCTCCAACACATGCACAGTTGCCAGCCGCTTCTTTTCACCTGACAGCGAGGAGGTTCACCGGCAGGACGTAGCACGTGGGAGGATCACACTATTCTCACCAGTTCCATTCTGCCCCAACCAGGCGCCCCAACCGACCAGGGTGCTAGTGCAGCGACCAGGACACAGGCCCTCAATCTTTGCTGCATGTCATCCCCTCTCTCTCTCTGTCTCTCTCTCTCTCCACCTTTCCTGTCTGCCTACTGTCCTATCTATTAAAATGCAAAAAAACAACAAAACAACAACAACAACAATGCCTGCTACAGCCAACAGGCTCGTCAATGCTTTTCCGCGCTGGCAATGGCCCTGGTGAGACAGACACACACACACACACACACACACACACACACACACACACACACACAACCCGTCATTACGAGATGTATATCTTTGACTCCAAAGTAGAGTTCGGCAATATATCAATATTATTGATATTGTGACATGAGACGATCTTCTTAGATTTTGGATGTCGTAATATCTTGATGTGGCATAAGTGCATTACAGTAAAGTGATGTCATTTTCTGTTCTATTATTTTCCTTTTTTAATACATTTTATTTTGGTTTTTCATTATGTAAAACGTATACAATGACAGTACAAAAGTGTTGTTCACAATACAAGACAAAAAAACGAGTAAATAAGATGATAAAGAGACAAAAATACGTACAAATACATCATCTTCACAGCATTAGATGAGTGAAAATAGAGAGACCATTCACATAGTCATTCAATCCTGTGGGATGTGAGATCTTTTCCAGAGGTATGCAGCTCTTCACCTCTGAGAGCCACATTCACATTGGCAATGGGAGGTCTGACTTCTGTCATACATGTTTTGGCAATGACCAGGAGGATTTCCCTAAGCTTAAAGGAGGACTTACCCCCTAGATATGTATTAGAACAGTGATTTGAAAATACCTATGGAAAAAACCAAGAAATGACATATACTCTTGTCTATACTAGACTCTTTGGCTGTGTTCAAGTCAAGATTTTTTTTCGGAAAACGACGCCATTACAGTTTGCCTACTGCCTCAAAAATAATTTATTTGAGAGGGGCCATATCTTTATAAATATCAACAACTAGCCAACGCTGGTGGCCTGTTTGTGGTTGAAAGTTATATCAATTTGGTAATTCAGTGGCGAACTAGAAATTTAATTATTTTTCTGCATGTATCTCTATGGCAGTGTCTCAAACTACGTTACGAGAGCAAAGTGACGTGGGCTCGTTACAGCAGCACACCACACAATACGACAAACCCCCCGTTCTGGGCTAACACAATGCGAGATTTCTCTACGTCATTCCCTCGTCCAAGTTGCCATATAGTCCCTTTTTCATTTTAGTTTGGGGGCTTTTCGTGATTCTTGTTAAAAGTTGTGCAAAAGTTTTCCTCTCAGCGCAGTGCAGGCTGCGCCTCCTCCCTCCTGCCAGACCCCGGCTGGCGAAACAGCCTGCTGCATGCATGGGGCGCTCTAACCTCACGGAGCAACAAACAAACACAGACAGAAATAGCTGGTGTGCGATTTAGAGAATACAGTCTGAGATTGGGTACAGGATTGAGGGAATCCCGCATCTGTTTGCGAAGGTGCGACTGGACAGGACGCTTTTCACAGACGGGCACAGTAGTCGGAGCGAGGCGAGTGTCTCTCAGGGCTACTCAGGGCAGAGCTGCAGATCTCTCCTCCTCCTCCTCCGCGCATTCAGTCTGTCCAAAATCATTACCGATATAATCTCAGTAGGAGGGATGCAGGGAAATATGATAGTAGCCGATGTGTTTAGAGAAGCTTTGTCACGTTGTCACGTCGTAGTATAGCGTTATATTTTACATGTGCGCTAAACTGCGACCATATTTGTTTGCGGAAATATCAGACTGCTCTCTCTGCTCTCAGAGCACAGAGAGCCCAGCTGCTGCTGCGCGCGCCCCCGGAGCTTGGCGCTAGTGCATGAGGTTTTACAGTACGACTCTCTCCCGCCCGCTCCCGCCTGCCTGGGCTGGAGACAGCTGCTTCCAACTCGGACTGATAATATATACATCATCATTCGAGCTTATCCAGGTAAGATATTAATAAAGTAGTGACACATTCAGCGGGAAACTAACTATAATTAAGACATGTGCCAACTTTGACGACGTTTGGTTCAGTATTTTAAGAGCAAACTTCAATAGGAATAGGCTTGGAGTTCTGAGGAGCCGAAAGGGTACAGGGGGGGTAGGGGAGTAATTATCTTGAAATCCCATAGTCTTTGGGGACAACCTGACGTCAGGTTGTACCAAATCTCCCATTCATTTGAGGAAAAAAAAAAAAAAAAGCAGTGTTCCACCCTTAGAGGGCGCTTATGCCAGTTATGCTGCTGAAAAATGATACAAATGGCAGAATGGCAACAGTTTGGTGTCAAATGTGGAAATTCTGACCAGAATTCTTCACACATCACCCCCAAAGTCATATATATTGGTTAAAAGCTGAAAAAAAGTGTTTTGGGGGTTAGTTACACTTTAAGTTATGTGAAGTTAGTAATCTGGTAATCACACAAGGGGCTCGTTTTGATGTGGATATTAAGTTAAGTTAGTAATCGGGTAATCACATAAGGGGCTCATTTTGATTTGGATATTAAGTTAAGTTAAGTGAAGTTAGTAATCGGGTAATCACATAAGGGGCTTGTTTTGATGTGGATATTAACACATTAAGTGCCATAGACGACCTAACTCGTCTTACATAATCCAGCGCTTGAGTGCCAAGGACGAGCTAACTCGTCTTACATAAACATTTTTTTTTTTTTGACGGTGGGACATCAATCAACCCCTTTTACATCTTCGAGATAACTATTGGAGCAAGAGAATGTGTATAATCTATTTTACCGACCACTAAGTGGCGACAGAGACAGAGAGAAAGCCACAGCCACGGACCCGTGGACCAAAAGCAGCCGCCTCCCGCGGAAATGGCTTGGCGATTTTACAGTCAGAAACGAAGGAGCCTCATTCTCATACTGTAGGCGGGGACGCTTCGCGCTGCTGCGGTGGGGGGTTCCAGAAATGGACTGGGTGAGCAGCATAAAGCCTAGAGTCGCACGGGGCTTAATCGGGGCTCTCAAACCCAAGAGACAGTGAGACCTATCCACACTCGCTGCCAGGGAGAGGCTGCTCAACTCGCTGGAAACTCCCAGCAGCACAGACGGAGGGAGGAGCCCGGAGACACACACACAGAACGGACAGAGATCCCCTCCCCCCAGAGCCGCGGAGCAACGCGCGAACACACACACACACACACACACACACACACACACACACACGCACACACACACACACACACACACACACACACACACACACACACACACACACACACACACACACACACACACAATACAGTATACAGACTCGCCCAAAGGCACCCACAATCACAGGCAGGTGACTATTCTGCTGAATTTCACAAAACTGCGATTATCTCAGCTTGCTGTCTCATACGCTAAAACCATGCTGTACTCAACGGCTAATATCTACATAACTACTAACTCTGCAAACTAACTCTTTTAGACAGAGAAAGCACACATTCTATTAGTTATTTTTAGATGATTGGTGTTCACGAAGTCTTAACAGAAAACAGATCCTCGGCTGTTGTAAAATGAGCCAGAATCCTCAAAAAAAAACCTGGCACAACTTACCTACAGGTTGAAAAAATGGCTGGCACTCAATGTGTTAAGTTTAGTTTAGTTAAGTTAGTAATCGGGTAATCACATAAGGGGCTCGTTTTGATGTGGATATTAAGTTAAGTTAGTAATCTGGTAATCACATAAGGGGCTCGTTTTGATTTGGATATTAAGTTAAGTTAAGTGAAGTTAGTAATCGGGTAATCACATAAGGGGCTTGTTTTGATGTGGATATTAAGTTTAGTTAAGTTAAGTTAGTAATCGGGTAATCACATAAGGGGGCTTGTTTTGATGTGGATATTAAGTTTAGTTAAGTTAAGTGAAGTTGGTAATCAGGTAATCACATAAGGGGCTCGTTTTGATGTGGATATTAAGTTAAAGTCGAACTGAACCTGTTTGTCACGTGCATAATGAGTCCGTTTCAGACTGAAAACATAGTTTGTCTAAGATGACAAGTTGAGAGGCGGGTCATAGTATCATGTCGATGATTTTATTTGACAATTCTGGGGACTGGATTGGGCTTTGGCCAATCCTGGCGTGTTCCGCCTCCAAATCGAGTGGGATTCAGTAGTTGTGGCGCTCCCCTCGGGAAGAGCCGTTTGACGGGAGGAGTGGAGCTCAGCGAGCCGCAGGCAGCCAGCTGCCTTCGTGTTGCCGAGCGGAGAGTGCAGCACGTCGGCCTGGAATCTCCAAAGTGCGACCCCTGACAACCAAGCTCTCGGATGCGCGCGCCATTATCGCTGCTATAACGATACGCTATCCCTGGAATGCGCGTTTTAACGAGCCAGTTACATTTCTTTGCATTCTTAGAGATTATAGTTTTTGTTTTTTATCCATGTTTCTAACAATTGGCCAAGTTAGTAGTTAGTTTATGGGATAGGAATTCTGCCAGATGACAGGCACTAGGCGCCATTTTCGACTTCATTTGGAAGAGAAAATTATCCAGAAATGAAGATTTGATTGACAGCTGCATGTCGTGATATGATTGGTTGAAATGGGGTAGAAATTTGATAGTATTGGGTGACGTCAGCAAACTGTAAATCACTGTTATCAATGAAATCTTGAAAAACGAACTTTTGATGTGAAAAAGTGTGAAAAACTAAAGAAATTAGATTGTTGTGATTTGTTTTGCATACATTATTAAATAGGTGCACTGCATACCCAGGTATTTGAAGTAAAAGAAAAGAAAAGTCATTCTTGGGTTCAGCTCGACTTTAAGTGAAGTTAGTAATCGGGTAATCACATAAGGGGCTTGTTTTGATGTGGATATTAAGTTAAGTTAAGTGAAGTTAGTAATCGGGTAATCACATAAGGGGCTTGTTTTGATGTGGATATTAAGTTAAGTTAAGTGAAGTTAGTAATCGGGTAATCACATAAGGGGCTCGTTTTGATGTGGATATTAAGTTAAGTTAGTAATCGGCTTATCACATAAGGGGCTCGTTTTGATGCGGATATTAAGTTAAGTTACCGTAAATTCCGGACTATAAGCCGCGGCTTTTTTCCCGTTTTTTGGCCTTTTTTGCCCCCTGCGGCTTATATAACGGTGCGTCTTATCTATGGATTTTTTCCAAAAAAAAAAAAAAATCTCTCTTTTTTTAGCACTCTTTCTAACTATAAATCCACTTCTGTTTTAATTTCCTCTCTTGCCCTCTTTTAACAACATAACATAACATAACATAACACAACACAGGTAAGCAGAAAGAAAAAGACGAAGCAATCACGCCATGAATGAGGAAATGACTCACCTGCTGGAGGCTGGAGATACACGGCTTGGGCTAAACTTTTACTCCGTGAAACACTATCGATTAAGTCCGACATCGCTCAGAGGTTTTGAGCAGCTTGAAAACAAGTTTGAAAACGTGCAGAAGTCCATCCACTCACTCACTAAAGAAACTAAGGCAACCGTGAACAGAGTTTATAATGCGGAAAAGCGCATCCGCGCACTGGAGGACAAAAACAACACAGTGAGTCCGAAAATGGATAAAATGCAAAATCGAAACCCTGCACACGCAGGTTGATGACTTAATCAGCAGGAGTAAAAGAAATAACATTCGCCTGATCAATGTAAAAGAGGAGCTGAGATCGGTGACATGGACGCTTTCGTGGCAAAATCCTGTGTTACATCCTGGACCTGAAGGAAGGCGAGAAACCACCAGAGGTGGACAGGGCACACCGGGCGCCTCGGCCACGTCCAGACCCCGGCCTGCCACCGAGGGCCATCTTCATCTGCCTACTCCGCTGGCCCGACCGTCAACTCATCCTCCAGGCTGCGGGGAAGAAGCCCCTCACCTGGGAGGGTATGCGCTTTTTCGTCCGGGCAGGACCTCTCCGCGTTGGTGCAACAGAAACGCGCAACATACAACAGCATCATCGAGTCAATGGATATCGCTTTGGCGTACTGTACCCAGCGAGACTCGTCATAACCAGACCGGACTATCTTTAGCACTCTTTCTAACTATAAATCCACTTCTGTTTTAATTTCCTCTCTTGCCCTCTTTTCACCACACCGCGGACACTGTGTGCCCAGCGGCGGAACAAGAGCTCAAAGTGAAACTGCCGAATATCTTTTGAGTTGGACTGGTCAATAGTACTGTGAGTAACTAAAATAAAAAAATAAAAAACGGAATTCTCTCTTCTTTAGCACTCTTTCTAACTATAAATCCACTTCTGTTTTAATTTCCTCTCTTGCCCTCTTTTCACCACACCGCGGACACTGTGTGCACTGTAAAAAAAACAAAAAATACCACAATGTGTGATTTTGTCTGGGGATTAGTGACCTGACTTTTGTTTTGTTGAAATGTTAATAAATGGGAGCTTCCCCAAACAGCGATCTCTTTCCCGACATTCCTCTCTGTGCACGAACCCTTTCATATGGTAATTAAACATCAAAACACCCGCGGCTTATAGACCGGTGCGGCTTATAGAAGAAAAAAATAGTCACCTTTGAAGGTGCGGCTTATAGACCGGTGCGTCTTATAGTCCGGAATTTACGGTAGTAATCGGCTAATCACATAAGGGGCTCGTTTTGATGTGGATATTAAGTTAAGTTAAGTTAGTAATCGGCTAATCACATAAGGGGCTCGTTTTGATGTGGATATTAAGTTAAGTTAAGTTAGTAAATAGTAATCGGCTAATCACATAAGGGGCTCGTTCTGATGTGGATATTGGTGATCACAGAAGGAAAAATAAATACGCATATCCAGAACGCCGTTGTTTTTCTCCCAGGGGCAGAATCTTTGGTTACAAATATACCAAATATTTTAAATATAATACAGTGGTTCTCAAATATTTTCACGTCAAGGACCCCTAAACTGACCCAAATTAGACCACTGACCCCCATTTGATATGATTTTGTCCCAGGGTCCCCCATCTGATATGATTTTAGCTTTAAGATGATTTACTGTATTGCAGAAAGTGCATGAAACCCATGACCAAAATATTCATGCCTTCTGTGTGTGTGTGTGTGTGTGTGTGTGTGTGTGTGTGTGTGTGTGTGTGTGTGTGTGTGTGTGTGGGTGTGTGTGTGTGTGTGCGCGCGCGGATCGAATATTCCTCATAGGCTTAATTGATATATAGCAGGCCTCACTGTGCTCGTCGACATGAGTGCACTGAAGCAACAAGACCACCTTGGTTTTGACCACACACCAAAACATATGTGACAATATGTTTCTGCTGGAACAGTTTTGTGGGGATGGTATGTCTGGATGTTGTTGTTGATGATGTCTCTTAGTCAGTCTGCTGTTTTCCTCCATCTAGATTGTACCATAGATACATCAGTTAGGACCTTTACACATCGAGAGTGTTTTTTTTTTTCGTGCGATTAATTCGCACGTCAATAATATTTTCAGAATCAGTCAATGCAACCGTGCATACCAACGGCGAAGTTTCGCTGAGCGTTTATTTTCTCGGACCAAGGTCGATTTTTCAGAAATTCGCCTCCGACATGTACACGTCTGTTGCTGTGATTGACAGATGGGTCAATATTCGCATCGCAGTTTCGTGCTGTATATTCGCAGCGCTCTCGGTGTGTTAACAACCTTACGTCTGCTGTTTCCCTCCATGTGTAGATTAGATTGTGCCATAGATACATCTGTATATTTCCCATAAGCCACCAGTGACGTGTTGCAGTGCGGCCGAGATAAGGCAGAACTCGTACCTCCAGCTGTGAAGCGTGTAGTGCAGTCTAGCATGGCACGCTGCGTGGGTGGCTATCTCTCTGTCATCTGTGTGTGTGTGTGTGTGTGTGTGTGTGTGTGTGTGTGTGTGTGTGTGTGTGTGTGTGTGTGTGTGTGCGTGTGGGTGTGTGTGTGTGTGTGTGTGTGCGTGTGGGTGTGTGTGTGCGTGTGTGCGCGCGCACACGCGTGCGATTGGTTCCTGATTGTTAGCGGCCTTGCTAGAGACGGCCAGTAGCTCGTCAAGAAGCGAATGTGTTTTTCATCGAAAAGATGGATTTTGGTTTCGCTCTCATTCTCCCCATTCCTGGACATTATCTTGTTTTCCAGAAAGTCCTGGAGATGTTTTCCATTAGATTGCGTATTGGTTATTGGAACATCCGTGACCATCCCATTCTTATATAACGTCAATTCCCTCTGTTCTTCTTTTGTTCCTCTCTCCTCCACGTCTGGTTTCATCCTCCCCCTATCCTCCTCACACATTTCTATTCTATTCTACTCTGTTATTTTCTATTCTATTCTATTCTATTCTATTCTACTCTGTTATTTTCTATTCTATTCTATTCTACTCTGTTATTTTCTATTATATTCTACTCTGTTATTTTCTATTCTATTCTATTCTATTCTACTCTGTTATTTTCTATTCTATTCTATTCTACTCTGTTATTTTCTATTCTATTCTACTCTGTTATTTTCTATTCTATTCTATTCTACTCTGTTATTTTCTATTCTATTCTATTCTACTCTGTTATTTTCTATTCTATTCTACTCTGTTATTTTCTATTCTATTCTATTCTATTCTACTCTGTTATTTTCTATTCTATTCTATTCTACTCCACTTCATCTGCAAATAGAGAGGCAAAGTGACCGCCTACTTCCTGCTTCAGCACTGTATCAGAGATTTTCATCCGCCATTTATTTTCCCATACACATTTCCTAAAATGCGTATAAAAATAGTTTTACTGGTTCAAACCAAACGGTACAGATATATTTAGAAACAGGAGAGATCGCATAACCTTTCACTGGGACCAAATCGTTAAAAAAATGCGGGTTTAAAGAACATATTTTTTCGATGTTGTTTTTTTAAGTTTTGGTCCAAGTGAAATGTTCTATGGTCTCTCCCGATTATAGCGTTAGCTGAACCGTTTGGTTCGACCAAGTAAAACTATTTTATAAGCATTTTACGAAATGTCTATGGGAAAATAAATGGCGGATGAAAATCTCTGGTACAGTGCTGAAGCAGGAAGTGATGTTCCACTTTGCCTTTCTATGCCATGACATGCATTTGAGCTAACACTAAAAGACAATTTATCATTTTATATATACTTTTTGCAATTGACCTCAGCCAATGTGGAGTTCTATTCTATTCTATTTAATCTTCAGGTATGACCAAAGCTCTTTTCCTCTTCTCCATCCTCCAGAAGATCGTCGTCCAGACCCGCCTCCCCGCAGGCAGAGGGTCTCCCCTGGGGCGAGGACCGGGGCCACGACGAGTCTCCGCCCCTGGAGCCGTTCCTCCACGAGCTCCCCCACCACGAGGAGGAGCAGGGGCGCCCCCTGGAGGAGGAGCCGCTGCCCCACATGCTGCTGCCGGCGGACAGCCTGGTGCTGCTGGAGAAGGCCGAGAGGAGGATGATGAAGAAGAAGAGGAGGAACAAGCAGAAGAAACAGCGGCACCGGCATTTCAACGACCTGTGGGTCCGCATCGAGGAGAGGTAAGAGGGGGACAGATGATGACCACCAGTGTTGGGCAAGTTAACTGCAAATGTGTAATTAGTTACAGTTACTAGTTATTTGTCTCAAAAAGTAATTTAATTACTTTAGAAATGACTGCATAATAAAAGTAATTATTTACTAGGGAAAGTAACAGTTGCGTTACTTTTAAAAGTCTCCTTCGATTGCCTTATTAATGCACAGATTATTGTAGTGTTGCTGTGGCACAGTGTGGGACAAGACATACTGTCAAAGTTTATCATGGTACCTGCATGAGATACTTGAACATTTGCTTACTGGGGAGGCTTATCCACCTTATTTCTAGCTGCCATGATGCCTGATGGGTGCTTCTTCCTCTTCTGGTGTAATAGACTGTTTTACAGTCTATGGTTTTAACTTGACAAAAAAAACGTCTATGAGGATTTTACAGCAGAGCCATTCTGCTCTACAGCCGTGTCGTTCGGGTGCTGGGATAACGTAATGCATTGTGGGTAGTCGGCTACTGTGGCTAATGCTAGCGGCTAGCGTAATAGTTACTTTACATGGCAGTAAAACGCCACTGAATGACCAAATTGATTTAACTTTTAACCATTTCGAGTAACACTGTTTCCATACGGACCCCCAGCGTTGGTTAGTTGTTTATAACGTGACTATATTTATAACTTTTATAACGTACTCCAGCTTCCGGTTTATAATTTCGGGTCTGCAGCCAAAGAGTATAACAAAGGAAATGGCAAGCTGCAACAATAAGTCACGTTAAACCGGACCTTGTACCCACAATTATTTTTTTACAGTGGGGCATTCAAAGATAAGGTGGATAGACTATACGGCTCAACAAGTACCAAGTACCAACTCTTTTGATGAGGATTTTCCGAAACGTCTGTGGGAAAACGAATGGGGAATGAAATGTCTAGGTCCCATGCCTGAACCAGGAAGATGGCGTGACTTTGTTACAGACTCAAACTGACACTGCCTGGTGTTGTGCTGCAGGCTAAGACAGCCAGCATATCACATCTCACCCTACTCGTCATGCCGTCCGCACACACAGCAACACACAGGCTGTAGGACCCAGCTGGCTGCAGCCTGCAACACACAGGCTTTAGGGCCCAGCTGGCTGCAGCCTGCAACACACAGGCTTTAGGGCCCAGCTGGCTGCAGCCTGCAACACACAGGCTTTAGGGCCCAGCTGGCTGCAGCCTGCAACACACAGGCTTTAGGGCCCAGCTGGCTGCAGCCTGCAACACACAGGCTGTAGGACCCAGCTGGCTGCAGCCTGCAACACACAGGCTTTAGGGCCCAGCTGGCTGCAGCCTGCACAAACAGCACCACACAGGCTGTAGGACCCAGCTGGCTGCAGCCTGCAACACACAGGCTTTAGGGCCCAGCTGGCTGCAGCCTGCAACACACAGGCTTTAGGGCCCAGCTGGCTGCAGCCTGCAACACACAGGCTTTAGGGCCCAGCTGGCTGCAGCCTGCAACACACAGGCTTTAGGGCCCAGCTGGCTGCAGCCTGCAACACACACAGGCTGTAGGACCCAGCTGGCTGCAGCCTGCAACACACACAGGCTGTAGGACCCAGCTGGCTGCAGCCTGCAACACACACAGGCTGTAGGACCCAGCTGGCTGCAGCCTGCAACACACAGGCTTTAGGGCCCAGCTGGCTGCAGCCTGCAACACACACAGGCTGTAGGACCCAGCTGGCTGCAGCCTGCAACACACAGGCTTTAGGGCCCAGCTGGCTGCAGCCTGCAACACACAGGCTTTAGGGCCCAGCTGGCTGCAGCCTGCAACACACAGGCTGTAGGGCCCAGCTGGCTGCAGCCTGCAACACACACAGCAACACACAGGCTGTAGGACCCAGCTGGCTGCAGCCTGCAACACACAGGCTTTAGGGCCCAGCTGGCTGCAGCCTGCAACACACACAGCAACACACAGGCTGTAGGACCCAGCTGGCTGCAGCCTGCAACACACACAGGCTTTAGGGCCCAGCTGGCTGCAGCCTGCAACACACACAGCAACACACAGGCTGTAGGACCCAGCTGGCTGCAGCCTGCAACACACACAGGCTTTAGGGCCCAGCTGGCTGCAGCCTGCAACACACACAGGCTGTAGGACCCAGCTGGCTGCAGCCTGCACACAGCAGCACACACAGGCTGTAGGACCCAGCTGGCTGCAGCCTGCACACAGCAACACAGAGGCTGTAGGACCCAGCTGGCTGCAGCCTGCACACAGCAACACACATGCTGTAGGACCCAGCTGGCTGCAGCCTGCACACAGCAACACACAGGCTGTAGGACCCAGCTGGCTGCAGCCTGCAACACACAGGCTGTAGGACCCAGCTGGCTGCAGCCTGCACACAGCAACACACATGCTGTAGGGCCCAAACGGGCTGTAGGACCCAGCTGGCTGCAGCCAGCTGCTATGAGTGTCTTGGATGTGAGAACAGCAGCTGGGAAATCCTGTGAGCATCCGGTTTGGGTTTGGGCCTCCCAGTAGCTCCGGGCAGGGACTAACCGGCTGGCAAAGCAAGCTCACCTTTCAGGCACCTGCTCTCAAGGTGATGTGGTCTGCTGTGCTGAAACCTGCTGTGCTGAAACTGCTCTCTTTTAGTGGGGCAGTTAAGCATAACAATTGTGCATTCTGTGAGAAAAGCGTATCATTTGGTACACCTACAGCCAAAGGCATTCCAAAAAAGTATTAGATATGAGGCGGGGGGTGGGGGTTGTGGATGTTTTTTGCGGCCACAGACTGGCAGCCTATGGAAAGTGTAACTGACACAGACTGGCAGCCTATGGAAAGTGTAACTGACACAGACTGGCAGCCTATGGAAAGTGTAACTGACACAGACTGGCAGCCTATGGAAAGTGTAACTGACACAGACTGGCAGCCTATAGAAAGTGTAACTGACACAGACTGGCAGCCTATGGAAAGTGTAACTGACACAGACTGGCAGCCTATGGAAAGTGTAACTGACACAGACTGGCAGCCTATGGAAAGTGTAACTGACACAGACTGGCAGCCTATGGAAAGTGTAACTGACACAGACTGGCAGCCTATGGAAAGTGTAACTGACACAGACTGGCAGCCTATGGAAAGTGTAACTGACACAGACTGGCAGTCTATGGAAAGTGTAACTGACACAGACTGGCAGCCTATGGAAAGTGTAACTGACACAGACTGGCAGTCTATGGAAAGTGTAACTGACACAGACTGGCAGCCTATGGAAAGTGTAACTGACACAGACTGGCAGCCTATGGAAAGTGTAACTGCAATAAATGTGTGTAGACTAGTCTGATCTGGATGATCTTCTTGTCAATACCTGATGAAGCCTCCTGCGTGTTTCGTGTTGGAATAAAACACGGGAGGAGGAACATTATACCTTTTTTACATCAGAAGTCCCACTAGTACACGTGTTTTTGTTACCCAGGAAAGCAGCAGGGGGCAACAGCAGCAGCCTTTTAAACTTTTATATCACACTCTCAACCCACGTTTCTCCACGGCTGCAGGCTGTCTCTTCCCCCTCCCTTTTCCCTTCTCTCACGGCTGCCCTAGGTGCAGTAGTGTCAGGTCAGCTAAAACAAAATGGAAACTTCCGGATAAAAATGTCAAACTAATGTCATTTAAACAAGTAAATAGCCTGACTGATGCACGTTGGAAGAGAAAAAGGTGTTTCAACAAACGAAGCAGCAAACATTGTATCAAAATACTCATTTTGATGTTAAGATGACATAATAGTGAAGCTGTAAAGCATTACTCAAAATGTGAGGGATTTAACGAGGGATTTATATTTATTTTTCAGGCTTCGCAGTAAAAGTGACTAGGTCAGCAGTATTGTTGCTCTCACCTAAACACATTTCTTCAATCTCTCTCTATTTTAATATTCTGAGTAGGATGGTTTTATGGCTCCAGTCCTCTAGATCAGTGGTTCTCAAATGGGGGTCCGTGTTACTTTGCCAGGGGGTCTGCGAAAAGTTTTCAGTTATTTAATTTTTTTTTTTTTTTTTTTTTTTTTTTTTTAATGCTACATGTTACTTATTCCTTCTCAAACTACTTCCTACATGGTGCTAGTCTATCAAAATATCTTGTCTGTCATTTATTGTGTTGCATAGTGGTTTTCTGTACTGTTGACAAATTGTGATATTGTAAGTCTTTTTTTTTGCAAAATCTTCATAGTTCAATGAAAATAGTTTATGCTTTAAATCTAAAATGGTTCATGGATTACATTCTAATAACAAACCTATCAAATTAAAAGTCAAGCACGTTACCGTGGAAACAATTAAGCTTAGCCCAAAATCACAAATCAGAATGAGGGGGTCCCCGGTATATTTTCTATCTTGTAAGGGGTCCTTGGCTGAAAAACATTTGAGAACCTCTGGTCTAGAGAGAGAGTGGCGTCAGTGGAGGACCAAAATGCGAGACTCATTAGCCAATGAACAGCCAGGAATGGGTCTCGCGCTACTTTTGCATGTTAAAATAAAGCTGATAATGTACAATTTGATTCAAGGGATGAAAAACCCTTTCAGAGTACAACACAAACTGTCTATTTTGCTGCAACTCGACAGTGCTGCTTAATCCAGGACCTTACTTCCTGGAACTCTTGAGAGTAAAAAACTGGTCCATTGGAGTGAATGGAGATGTCGCAAGTCTTCTATATATACGGCTCTGGGATCCACTAGATTATCACACTCACACACACACACACACACACACACACACACACACACACACACACACACACACACACACACACAATCAGGGTTAAAAAGGGTTCAATGTTTGAGAAATCCAAGCATACAGCCCTATTTCCACAGGAACAGACGGGGTTTGTGAGCATGTTTGTATACATTATGTCTGCAAATGTGTTTTCTTTTCTTTTTCCCCCCATGTGTGTGTGTGTGTGTGTGTGTGTGTGTGTGTGTGTGTGTGTGTGTGTGTGTGTGTACTGTGTACATATGCTCCAAAGCGTGCCTGGTGCACGTCTTCGTTTGTATATTTTAATGTCTGACAAGCTATGACTTTAATATTACAGTAATATTCAACATGTTGAAGGAGTTCACTGTAGGGGGAGGTCTCCTCCCAGGCCTACTTCTTTCCACAGCAAAGTGACAGACAGAGAGGAGAGAGAGAGCGTGGGAGAAAACACAGATCCAGAGAGTGAGGGTGTGTGTGTGTGTGTGTGTGTGTGTGTGTGTGTGTGTGTGTGTGTGTGTGTGTGTGTGTGTGTGTGTGTGTGTAATTCTGCAGGTATGAGAGAGAGAGAAGGTGTGTGCGTGTGTGTGTGTGTGTGTGTGATTCTGCAGGTATGAGAGAGAGAGAGAAAGAGTTAAGGGGGGGTGTGTGTGTGTATGAGAGAGAGAGAGAGAGAGAGAGAGAGAGAGAGAGAGAGAGAGAGAGAGAGAGAGAGAGAGAGAGAGAGAGAGAGAGAGAGAGAGAGAGAGAGAGAGAGAGAGAGAGAGAGAGAGAGAGAGAGACTACACTGCTGTAATTCTCTGCTGTCTTTGATGCATGGCCACACACACACGACGCACCACTGGCAGCTTTGTGTAGTACAGCTCTACCCAAATAAACCTGCTGGCAGCTTTGTGTAGTACAGCTCTACCCAAATAAACCTGCTGGCAGCTTTGTGTAGTACAGCTCTACCCAAATAAACCTGCTGGCAGCTTTGTGTAGTAAAGCTCTACCCAAATAAACCTGCTGGCAGCTTTGTGTAGTACAGCTCTACCCAAATAAACCTGCTGGCAGCTTTGTGTAGTACAGCTCTACCCAAATAAACCTGTTGGCAACTTTGTGTAGTACAGCTCTACCCAAATAAACCTGCTGGCAGCTTTGTGTAGTACAGCTCTACCCAAATAAACCTGTTGGCAGCTTTGTGTAGTACAGCTCTACCCAAATAAACCTGTTGGCAGCTTTGTGTAGTACAGCTCTACCCAAATAAACCTGTTGGCAGCTTTGTGTAGTACAGCTCTACCCAAATAAACCTGCTGGCAGCTTTGTGTAGTACAGCTCTACCCAAATAAACCTGCTGGCAGCTTTGTGTAGTACAGCTCTACCCAAATAAACCTGCTGGCAGCTTTGTGTAGTACAGCTCTACCCAAATAAACCTGCTGGCAGCTTTGTGTAGTACAGCTCTACCCAAATAAACCTGCTGGCAGCTTTGTGTAGTACAGCTCTACCCAAATAAACCTGCTGGCAGCTTTGTGTAGTACAGCTCTACCCAAATAAACCTGCTGGCAGCTTTGTGTAGTACAGCTCTACCCAAATAAACCTGCTGGCAGCTTTGTGTAGTACAGCTCTACCCAAATAAACCTGCTTCAAAAAAGACTTTTCTGAAACGGTCTTATTATTGACAGAAATAAAGCTAAAAGGACGCCTCAAATATCTGTTCTTCACGTTATCTGAAATAATGGTCAGCTTTAACATCCATCTATGAACTAAAGCCAAGAGCTGCAGGCATTGTAGCTCGCCAGCGCCAATCAAAGTAAAGTAAATATGAAGTGCGAGCTTAATGCCAGTGATGAAAACACTTCACTTTGAGGTTGATGTGGAAATCGTGATGTGAAATGTTTGGACACTGAATGAAAGGTGCAGATGTGTTTGTCTTTTTCATCACAGTTATGAGATCATCATCTGATCCATTCAGTTGAGTTTCTCTCCACAAAGCACTTGTTCTACAGGGAAACACTTTGGCACTTTTGTATACTGAAGAACAGCTTCTGAACTATTACTGTTCCTAATTTAATGGGAAGCTATTCTCCCTCCCTGTTTCCAGCTGCCGGTTGCCTGTTTCCACCCAGCACCGTTCATAGCAAATGCGACTGAAAATAATCATAATAATTGTTGTGACTTTGTACCTACCTATGTCTTGTAATGGAGCCCCCCAGCACAATAATTTCACACGTGCATAATTGTACAACGGAGATATCTTGAATGTTGAAAGAGAGAGACCGCTAAAGCTACGTTCAGGGTACGGTGGTGCAGTGGTAAGCGCTGTCGCCTCACAGCTCGAAGGTCCACTGTGTGGACCAGTGACATCACTGGTCCACAGTAACTCAAATTAATAACTCATTAACTCAAATCAACTCTCAATAACTGTCAAACTAGATCAATGATGAATAGTTTGACAGTTATTGAGAGTTGATTTGAGTTAATGAGTTATTAATTTGAGTTAGTGTGGACCAGTGATGTCACTGGTCCACACTTTAACACTCAATAACTGTCAAATTAAATGACAGACTGATATACTACTGATGTTCTAATGATACAAAGCTGGTTGAAAATGGGCGGAGTGTTCCTTTAAGGAACCGTCAAGGAATGTCAAATACCGTCAATACTCACAACTGCATCGTTACTGTATGTCATTTGTGTGTGTGTGTGTGTGTGTGTGTGTGTGTGTGTGTGTGTGTGTGTGTGTGTGTGTGTGTGTGTGTGTGTGTGTAGGTATGTAGGTGTGTGTGTGTATGCGTTTACGACAGACTCTATCAGCTCTTAATCCCCTGCCCTCGCAAACAGAGGTTTTCTCTTCCAACCTTAATTTATTCTTCCCTTTTCAGAAGAATTTGTTTAGCGTTGCGTAATACTGTGGGGGGGAAATTGTACATACTGTTTCTACATATTATAGATGTATTTTAGAAATCTAAAAAAAGAAAATTATCAAAAGATTTGTTGTTGTTGTTGTTGTTGTTGTTGTTTATATATATATATAAATAGATATGCAGTATATTTTTTTGAAAAAGAAATCAGGAACTAACCACCATAGCCCGTGTCACGTGTCTCTCTGAGGTGAAATGTTTGGAAGGGAGAGATGATTGTATTGTTTATGTATCAGTGTTATCAGTGGTTTTGCTGTATGTGTTTCCTGAAAGAATTTTGTTTTTGTTTTCACATAGAGATTATTTGTTTAATTTATTTAACTATAGTTGTAGGTCACATAAATCACTCCCAGTGTTTATTTTGCAGTCACTGTGATGTCCAAATATGTATCTATGGTTTCAAATGTGTTTTCAAGTACATTTCCAAATGACAGTAATGATTAAGTCAGTTTCAAATACATACTGCTATTCCACACACAGCGTAATTCTTTCAGGTCTTCTGTCATTCGCATTTCACTTATGTGGCATGAGGTGATTGTAATATTTTTTTGCTATAAAGTTGAAAACAATAAAATATTTATCTAGATTAAAATCTGATTTTGATGTACTTTGTGACACATAAAAATCAACGGGAATTCACTTTCTACTCGGGTCTGGGAAATTAATTTGATCATTGTCAGGTCTTGACACATTTTGGACTTAGACACTGGAAAGGTATGAAGCATTATAGGTGCTTAGTCAAATATGAATACATATTTAGTACTTATTAGTAGAAATTAGTACCCACTGTTGTTTCACATCCAAATTAGCAAAGTGATTTAGCCATTGATAAACGCTTGATAGTTTCACCAAATGTGATCCGCAGGCTGAAGTTCCATTACAGCCTCAGGGGGGCGTACTCTGTGTGGATGGCACATGGTTGAAGGAGGAGCAGAAGAAGAAGAAGCTGAGTCACCTGAAACACCTGAAAAGGTAGTTTCACCAAATGTGATCCGCAGGCTGAAGTTCCATTACAGCCTCAGGGGGGCGTACTCTGTGTGGATGGCACATGGTTGAAGGAGGAGCAGAAGAAGAAGAAGCTGAGTCACCTGAAACACCTGAAATGAGTCACCTGAAACACCTGAAAAGGTAACCACATAAAGGTGGTAGGCGAGTGCTTTTACCTCTACGACCCAGACACCCGATCCCGTACCTACCTACTGTACCAGACCTCACACACACACACACACACACGAACACACACACACACACAGACACACACACACACACACACACACACACACACACACACACACACGTACACATAGACAAACACACAAACACACATGTCCTGCCTTGACCCAGGGTTGATGGTGTGTTTATGTGAGGTTAACGTGCTGTGATAAGGCAGCTTTTAGAAGCGGTTTGATGTGTGTATGTGGGCTGCCACAAACAAGGCTGCTGCTCCGCCAGGGAATGTTGATCCTGCAGGAAACAAACAGGAAACCAGATCTAATTGATTCTTCAGATGTACAGGAAATGAGAGCTAATTGATTTGTTATATCAACAGGAAAGGAAAGCCAGTTGACTTGTTAGTTTGCTGCTTTGATTTAGGAGTGCTCGTGAGTTGGAAGATGTTGTGGATTTTGGTGTAGGCTTGTTGTTCAATTATTTTAAAAAGACAAACTGTAAGAATCATATTACGGTAAGAACATAAAAATAAGACTGCATAGTTGTCTATGTAAATGTAAAGATGCCATCAAAGAGCAGTTGGAAAACGTAATGAGAATGAGTTATTAATTAGTTATTAATTATAATTGATTAAATGTTGGCTGTGTCTAAATTTTTTATTTTTTTATTAATATGGTACATAGTGTATCTCCTTGCAAATTTTTTTTGAGTGCTTACATCACAACGAGGAAAGTTTGCCCCAGGAAAAAACAAACACACAAACAAACAAACAAACAAACAAACAAAAATAACACTTCAAAAAACAACTATTGGTAATGGACCTTGCATTGAACATCACAGAATAATGATAGACTGTAACCTATATTATGATATCAGTGTAAGAGTACCTGAGGGTGCAGTTTCCTTTTACGCAATTGATTAGTTATAATTGTCTGAATGTCCCTCTAACGAGACAAATACTTTCTCTATTGATCTAATGTGCAATATAGAAAGGTTCAGATTATTACATGTCTGTAACTATCATTGTGTGTGTGAGTGAATGGCAGAGAAAGATACCAAAAAGAGCTAGAAAGAGCCTGAAGTCCTACATTTACCCAAAGCAAACCGCATAAGCCCATAGATCAGACTGTAGAATATGTGACTCTAAAAATAGATCTTATCCGCTCCGTGTAAAACAACACTTTTATAATAACATACCCTTTAAGTCACTCAGTCATTCTATACTAGAATAAACAAATAAAGGGGCAGGTCACTCATTTAATGGCCTCCTACAGAGCACTCGTGCTGACAGATTCTGCAGCTCATTTAACAGTGAAAACATTGAGTAAACAATGGTGTGAATTCCATCAGTCCAAATTGAAACTGAAAAGACATGTGACTCTTTTCTTAAGCTGCTCATTTGTGTGTGTGTGCATGCGTGCATGTGTGTGTGTGTGTGTGTGTGTGTGCGCGTGCGCGTGTGTAGTTTTGTGTCATTTCTACTGAGATAGATATACAGTAGTGCTCCTACTTGAATAAAATATTTCAGTATCCTTGGACAACTCCGTAAATTTGAGTGATATTTTCAATGAATTTCAAAAGTATTTCTCGCTTGATAAAATATAGTTTTCACATCTCTTGAAACCTCTTAACACACGCTCAATAAAACACATAACAGTGTCATTCAAAGCTAGCAAAGACGATAGCTTGGGCCATTTTGCTGTTCCAAACCCACGAGTTCAGCATGACAGACATGACCTGAATTAGCTGGAGGATAGTATTTCAACCAAAGTGATTTTAATCAACTTGTTCTGTGATTCATGCGCATGCGCGCAGACACACACACACACACACACACACACACACACACACACACACACACACACACACACACACACACACACACACACACACACACACACAAGAGCAGCAGCAATTATGAGAATTTGTTCATCTATTGGTATTCATTTAGTTTGGTGAATCTCAGGGCATGAATTCAAATCTGTTGCACCCGTTGATACAGAACCGATTTTAAAATCAGTCAATCATCATCATCATCATCCTCCATGTGATTTTCACTCCACATGTACTGTAACGCTCTATATGTATGTCCAGCCAAAGTGGCCGTTTATGCCCTCGTTCATCACAATCTGAAAAGTCAGCTCTCGACAGATATCCTCTTTAAAATATTGAATGGACGGCTTCTTAAAACACTATCAAATAAGAAAATATGTCGTATGAAAACACACCACGGTGGACCGGAGCTGAAAACACACCACGGTGGACCGGAGCTGAAAACACACCACGGTGGACCGGAGCTGAAAACACACCACGGTGGACCGGAGCTGAAAACACACCACGGTGGACCGGAGCTGAAAACACACCACGGTGGACCGGAGCTGAAAACACACCACGGTGGACCGGAGCTGGGGTTGCCAGAATGGACAAAGTAAACCTGCAGGAATTGAAAGCAGATGTCCGCGCAGACGTCTGTTTCCTGTGGAACACACAACTAGAGGTAGAAACTATTGATATGGCATCAAAGATTAGACGTATGTTTTTCAAAGCCCTGTCTTGACCCAAAGGTAGTTTGCATGAGGTTAAAATGGATCCCCTTAATTATTCTGGATAAATTGGTATCAGAAGTTATTTATTACAATATAGCTTATACTGCCAACGCCCTTTCACCCTAAGAGCCTTTAAAGCAGAATACCACATGATTGGCTATATTGAGATACTGGCCAATCATCAAGTAAAATAGTTAAGATGGTCAAATTTAATATAACCCTCTTTTTGAATTAGGCTATTTGTGAAATCATTAAGTCTTTGCGAAAGTTTTAAAATCACTCGTTTATGTATTTAAAAAAAAGACAGAGATTGTATTCAAAATAGAGCATATTGTTGCAAGTGGTGATTGCCCTTTTTAAAGAGGTAACGCTTTAATTTTGTTTACTTCAAAGCAAATGATGAAGTTATTAAGCACTTTGCAAACATCCAGTGTTTCCCACAAAATTCAAATCGACTTGTACTTGAATGTCTTGTTGCACGGTGTGTCCTGCTGCCAACTCCCATCCTCATTTTTTGCTTTGCTTATCGTACATTATACTTTGGCATGGGACAAATACAACTGTTATTTTAGTGGCAGCATCGTGGCAAAAAAATGCACAATACATGCAATGGTAGAAGTAAAGAAACTAAAGGAAGTGAACCTCTGTCATTTATTCATAGTCGTACTACTAATCTATTGACTATAATACTACCGGTACTTGAAACATAAAATATAATTTTATACACACACACACACACGCATGCGTGTGTGTGTGTGTGTGTGTGTGTGTGTGTGTGTGTGTCTTAGTTTGTACATCTGATTTCTGAGACATGAAAATACAAAATTGTATTTTTGGCATTACATATGGCAGAAGTAATAAGTATAATCTGCACTAACCATTAAATTACTTTGCTTTCATTCATCCATTCATGCATTTATTTATTAAATTAATTCTTTCCAGCTTCCCATGCATCATCTATCCATTACCAACCATATCCATCATCATCATCATCAACCCATCTATCAATTTATTTGTCTGTCTGTCCTTCCATCCATCCATCCATCTACACGTTTCATCCACAAGGTCAAATCACTTTCCCATTGTTCAAACAAGCCCAGAATGTGATTGTTTATGTGATGTAGCTCTGGCTAATCCCTCACAGCCTTACACAAATAAGATAACGTGTGTCTGCTGTTTTCACGCCGGCTATTATCAGCGCATCGATCCAGCAGCCACTGGAGTGTTCACTCAGACCCACGGTGATTAGTGCCGAGTGTTGAGCGACTTCTCTGCATATTTACATAGCAAATCTCCTTGGGGTTATAATATGTTATCGGCGCTGGTTAGTGCTTTGACCCATATGGGGAACTCATAAGAGAAAACAATAGAATGATTCAGTTGACTAAAAACACTGTTCTCTTGGGTTGTCTCAACCTATCACTGTAATGAAGTCAAAGGAAAATAGATGTATTGATGTTGTGTCACTCTCATTCTCTCTTTCTCTATGTCTCTCTCCCCTCTGTACAGTACCTTCCCTCTCTCTTTCTCTCTATGTCTCTCTCCCCTCTGTACAGTACCTTCCCTCTCTCTTTCTCTCTATGTCTCTCTCCCCCTCTGTAACAGTACCTTCCCTCTCTCTTTCTCTCTATGTCTCTCTCCCCTCTGTACAGCACCTTCCCTTACTCAGTCTTTCATCCAGACCCATGTTACTATCAACACTGTGATGGAGCGGCGGTTGAAAGACGATTTCCTTAATGGCCAGTATAAATACATACTGTACTATAATCACTTACAAAATGACTGTAACTGCATGGGAAATCCATTTGGAAAAGGGGGTTTATATATATATATACATCTGTCATCTTTGTACATAAGAAGAAGAAGAAGAAGAAGAAGAAGAAGAAGAAGAAGAAGAAGAAGAAGAAGAAGAAGAAGAAGAAGAAGAAGAAGAAGGAAGAAGAAGAAGAAGAAGAAGAAGAAGAAGAAGAAGAGAAGAAGAAGAAGAAGAAGAAGAAGAAGAAGAAGAAGAAGAAGAAGAAGAAGAAGAGAGAAGAAGAAGAAGAAGAAGAAGAAGAAGAAGAAGAAGAAGAAGAAGAAGAAGAAGAAGAAGAAGAAGAAGAAGAAGAAGAAGAAGAAGAAGAAGAAGAAGAAGAAGAAGAAGAAGAAGAAGAAGAAGAAGAAGAAGAAGAAGAAGAAGAAGAAGAAGAAGAAGAAGAAGAAGAAGAAGAAGAAGAAGAAGAAGAAGAAGAAGAAGAAGAAGAAGAAGAAGAAGAAGAAGAAGAAGAAGAAGAAGAAGAAGAAGAAGAAGAAGAAGAAGAAGAAGAAGAAGAAGAAGAAGAAGAAGAGAAAGAAGAAGAAGAAGAAGAAGAAGAAGAAGAAGAGTTTATGTGTGTGGTTGGGACAGGGTTGTTCTGAGAGGTTGATAATACATTATTTTGTGTGTGTGTGAGAGAGAGAGAGTGAACGTGCACGTGCGTGTGTGCACATACATGTGTGTGTGTGTGTAACAGTGGTCTGAGTGCTTCTCTGTCTGTGATTGTCAGCTTATAAACAAATGAAACATTTGTGTGCTGGCGCCACGCCATGGGGTGTCACTCAGTTACAGCTGGGGTCAATGGATGCCTTTTCACAGGAGCCATTTTTGGGGGGTTTAGGGTTATTGATAGAAGGAAGCCCACACTGGGTGCTTGAACTTGGAGTCATGACACGCACACGCCTATGCGCATACACACACACACACACACACACACACACACACACACACACACACACACACACACACACACCAATTAGACCAAATACAGGTTCTGCATGGTTTTGGTTGATATCCATTTTCACCCTCTATACGTCGGCTCCCTCTCAACCCCAAAACGACCCCCCTCTGAGATCCTCATTCTCTTCAACGTTAAGAATGTGTGCTCAGGGTCGGGCACAGTCGTGGGGTCGCTGGGATTTAAAGTCGAAGGGGAAAGGTCATGATGATTTAAGGGGACTGAATATTCTGGATTAGCAGGGGTTTCTTATGGTCCCATGGTCTTCACATGTTCATCTTGTCAGGCGCCCTGAAATTCTGATCAGCACCTCAGATCGGGCATCAAGTTGCTCAACCTTATTCCAGACTGATGCCAGGTGTGAAAACTCCATGAAGAAGGGTCATTACAAAACAGGATTTCACTGAACGAGTATTTCAATCAGGAGACTTGATGAATAAACAATGATTTTATTATAATGATGATGAATGATCTTTACAGAATATTATGATGAGAAAGTTAGTTAATCTTTGGAGCTTGACACGACAGGGAGATATCGAGATCGAGCTGGGTCAGCTCGAACAGCACAGCCATTTATACATATATGTGGAGTCAGGATACTGGTGCTGGTGAAACCTCTTGATGACTGATGGATCAAGGAACTTGGCGGAGACGGGGAGGTGGTGGGTGTGCGTCAACCAGCAGGGTTTAGAGAGACTGAATGAGACACAGAAAAGCATATTTATGCACACAGCAACCATGTGATAGGCTGCCTGAAGGGGAGTGCCACAATGTGATAGGCAAGAAGTGCAGGTGAGCAAAGGTGTATGAGGTGATGTGTTGCTATGCTATTGGCTTATGAGAAACTGGGAGGCAACCACTGATTATTCAATTATCACCAGGAAGCTGACAGGTTAACAGTTGAGCAAGCAGGAGAAGTGCAGTGACTGTGGAACCGGTGAGGATCAAGATCGTCCTGTCTGAACCTGCGTTAAAACTCCATATCCAAAACTGCCATATGAAAATAATATGTATATCCCAATACTTGCACAATAGAAATAAATGTAATAGCCTAAAGAATCTTCATTAATGTACAATCACTTATCTGCTGCACTCTTGCAGACTATGTGGTAAAAGAATGTGCAAACCATTTCACCAAGCAGGGCCAATGAGAATTAAAAATATATATTAGGGCTGTCAATGTTAGCGTTAACGCAAATGGCAATTTTTTTTTGGACACGCAATAAACATGCTGATGTAGCTATATATATTAATATATATTATATACTAGAAATTCCTAGGCTCGGCCGCTACGCGGCCTCACCTGCTGCATGACCTCGCATACACAGCTCACCTGCCGCGTGGCCTCGCCTGCAGCCCAGCTGCTGCGTGGCCTCGCCTGCACTATTCACATGCTGCCCACATTTGCCCAACTTCGCATCACTGATGATGACATCACAACTGCTTGAGTGACCATCACTGATCACATCATGGAGTGCTCGAGTGATGTCACTCAGTGTGCAATTGCTTTTGGTTAATAATGATGTCACTGATTATGTCACAATCCCTATGACATCATCAGTGATGTCACTCGCTGATGACTTCATCATTGGTCAATAAGATGTCACTGATGATGTCACAATGCTTATGACATCATCAGTGATGTCACTCACTGATGACATCATCCAATGTGGGACTTTTTTTTTTTTTACAAACAAACAAACAAACATTGGATTTTTGCAGTTTAAGATAAACTATTAAGATTATGGAAGCAAATGTGCAGTCAGTCAATATTATAATCAATTTGCAAAGGAAACAGCAGGTCAAACAAAACATGTAAACAAAAAGTCTCATTTCATTGTGTGGTCTGTATTTTAGTTAACCTGACGCTGCCAGATGGACGGTATAGCTCAAATGAAATGTGAGTTCACGCGACGGGCGGTTTACCAGGCTATAATTTTGGTGACGTCAGGTAGGACTTGCCCTGGCAACAAAGCGTTGCCGCCGCCGGCGCGCGCACGCCCTCTAGCCCCCACCCTTCCCTGTGTTGACATTGCCTCAGACCGACAGTAGCGTTGCTCATTTCCACTCGTCTCGGCCGTATATCTGCCTTTCACTTTATTTGTGTTTATCTGAGTATCTAGTAGTTCCTGATAGAAGTCCTGGTTAAAAGCTGTAGTAGTAAGCAGTGTCCAGTCGTTTAAAGTCAGTGAGTTTCTTCAGTCTCTTGGTGCTGGCTTTGTGCTGTGTGCTCGTATGTGTTATGCTAGGCTAGCTAGTTGTTAGCCTAGCCTAGCGTACTCCTGTCTGTCCTGTCCGTCATGCCTAAACGTTGTTTTTTCGGCTGTGAAGGAAAGGTACTTTTGTCTGCCTTTCCAAAAGAACAAAGTTCCAGACAGCTATGGACAGAGTTTGTTTTTTCGGGCCAACGACCACATGCCAATGTTTATATTTGTGCGAGGCACTTTACCGCAGATTCCTTCTCCTACAAAGGGCAGTATGACGCTGGATTTTCAACAATGCTTTTGCTAAAAAAACGGGGCTATTCCATCTCTAAAGGCGGCAGAAGAGCAAGCTGTAAGTAACATTGAAATGTTTGTCTTCTTGTAGCATTGATACCATAGATATATATAAAGGCTTTATATATATCTATGATTGATACCACCAACCCGAACCAAATGGCCGGGTAATGTTGCCTACACATAACAACACAGCCATGCACCACAAAGCCTATGCCTGTATTTGAACCATAAACGATTAAAATCGTCAGTAAATGTAACGATCCTCCAACTACCTGATTCAAGTAATGGTTACTATTCCCTGTTATTTAGTTAATCATGCTGCACAATGCTCTGCTAATGGATTATTTCTGAAGACTAAAATTATTTTATTATTGTCTTTTCCCAATTAGAGTAACAGACACATGGGATGCCAAACTGACCCTGAACATACAGTGTCTGCTGCAACGCAGTTCAGCCATCACATGGTATCTGTTGGTACACAAACCACACAGTCCTACCCTGCTGCTTCTGGGAAACAACACGTGAGGAGCAAAGGTGTGTATGTAATATGGGCAATAAATTGATGTTATTTACTGCTGGAGTTAGATAAAAGATCATTTTAATTTATAAAGTAGAACAGTGGTTCTCAAATGGGGGTCTGGAGACCCCCAGGGGTCCGTGGCACTTTGCACGTTACCATGGAAACAATTAAGCTTAGCCCAAAATCACAAATCAGAATGAGGGGGTCCCTGGTATATTTTCTATCTTGTAAGGGGTCCTTGGCTGAAAAACATTTGAGAACCTCTGAACTAGAAACATAAAGAGATATTGGCATCACAGTATCACAAAATAAAAACTATATTTTCTTTGCTTCTAATCAGGCACACAGGTTAGAGTGTCCTACAACAGTGTTGCCACAGAGACCATCCAACCAGACCCAGATTTTCTCTCATCCACACCTGTAAAGGGTTCTGGGCTGGGGGTCAGACCAGCAAAGAGACCCCGCCTGGAATTGATGGAGGAGGATGAAATCCCACTATCCCAAGGCTCCACATATGAGCCTTCTGACTCCTCATATGAGCCTGGTAACACTTTGACAGATCCATCTGATACTAGGTAAGGCTAGTGAAGCCTTACCTAGTGGTAGCCTGAAGGGCTACCACGTCTACCTCAAACCCATCACCCAGGCGCCGTCCGAGAAGGCCACAGCCGCCGACTCCCTCTATGACCTGCAAGGTAAACGCTGAAATGAATGGAGACCAGGGGGGGAATGAGGTTCAGTTTCTTGAAAGTCACAGGGATTGATGTGTAAAGACACAGGGATCGATGCATAGGTCATGTTTTTGATTATGGATGATATAATGGAACGTTGCATTGTTAATGGGTTGTCGTCCATCCAATGCCCGACTACACAACTCATGCATAATTCACTTACTTTATACAAATTGCTTCATTGAATGCAATTTTTTATTGGCATTTCTATTTGAAAGACCATTTCAACCAAAGTGTTTCCAGAAATCAATCACCTTTGTCATTGGCTATAAAAAGAGTCCGCTAATGCATGTTTCTTGGAAATGGATTACACCCTCATTTATGTTCACAAGTGGATCCAAAACCACTGAGGGGTCAAAACTCTTCTTCAAGCAGCTACACATGTTCAGAAGATTCCACACAGGAATAAATAAAGAATGCTCAAATAAAGAATTATGTTTTCAATTTTTGCTCATTTTAACCCATTGATACCTGATGCAGCATTTGCGTGTATATTAGGGATGCACGATAGTTATCGGACAGATACATATCGGACCCGATATCAACAATTATGACGTCATTCAGATAAATCCGATAACGTTATTAATAGCTCCGATAATATATAATATTTTTTTTTTGTCAAACAACTGCGGTGTGGGTGGATTGGGATGAGGGCGTTTGTTTTTTTGTAGGCCCCTCCCGTTTTACCAGTACAATGGTATCAGTGATTGTGTGTGGTTTAGGAAGGGGTTGTTTTTCCACAAATCCAGCGCTCCCTCTCTCCAGCGTGATGACGTAATGGCCTGAACGTCCCAGAACAGCAGTGCACGCTGGCTGAGCAACAGAGCATGGTAGGAGGGATACAACGAACGTGGCGTCGGTAGTTTGGGACTTTTTTAAAGTTTCTGAGGAAAGCGCTTCGCTTGCCATTTGCAATAAATGCAAGTCAGAAGTTCCACGAGGAGGGAAAAAGGCATCGCGCTACAACACATCCAACTTAATAAGTCACCTGAAACATCGCCATCGCTACGGTGGTGTGTTAAACGCATACGAGGAAGCGAAAGCGGCTCAAGAAGCTGTGAAGCCTAGGAAGGAACCGGCGGGGACTGTACCTATCGAAAAGGCGTTTGAAAAAATAAAGATGATTTTATTGTTAGCTCCGGTCCTATCTGTTGGAGCCCACCCTTCAGTTGAACCGTTGCCCACTTGAATACTGGAGGGGCAACCAGTCCCGTTACGAGCGACTGTCTCAGCTTGCTCGTAAATATCTGTCAGCACCATATCAGTGTTGACTCTGAACGCTTGTTTTCTGCCGCTGGAAACGTGATGACGGAGAAAAGAAACCGACTGCTATGCGATAAGGCAGAGAAGCTCCTCTTCATAAAAAAAAATCTCCCACTGATCCACCCAGAGTTACAAGTAGAAGTAGTCGAAAAAGAGTAGCGATGCAGGGCCAAACCCCCCCCCCCCCTCTCTGTCTCAGTCAATGCACTTTTTCAATTTGTTTTGTTTACATGTAGAGACAGGTCTGACTGTCCTGTCAGTATTTAATTTGAATCCTTGGCTTATTAAGAATTGCTAATTGCAACCGTTCTATAGGCCTTTATTTTTGTACCACTGAGAGTGATGAGCCTTACTATTCGAAAATGTTTACATGTTACACACACACACCTACACACACACAATATAGGATGCCAAGTAGTTTGGTTTGATTTCTTTTTGTTTGTTTTTTGATATGTTTGCTGCTCTCCTAGTATAAATAATTAGCCTGACTCCACCAGACGGGGGCGGCATTGTTCCACAAATTCACAATCCACCTCAGTCTGGCCCTGGCCTCAGAGATGCATTCAAACCGGCCGCCACACAGGCGCACCAATCAGCGTGAGCTAGGGGCGGGCTTTAGGCGAGACCGGGTGTGACGCCACCGAGAGGCGCCTCTGCGTTTGTAGTTCTTTCACTATTCAACATGGCGGCGGCTACCGAGGCTAGCTCCAGTGTGCTAGTCAAACATTCTATTCAAAACAATAAGCTAACATAAACGTTAAACACTTGATCTTACAGTGAGTACGAAACCGTAACTGTATTGCTGTAATGTTATCAACTATGAACGTTAGTAAACAAGACATTGTTGTAGAATTTGGGGAGATAGCCTTCAGACCGCTAGGCTGGGATAACTTATTAGCTGTAAGGCTGTAATGGCTAACGGCTAGCCATTCACGCAAGTCACACAAACACAAAGCCCTTCTCACTCTCACCACAGCCCAGTAAACATGCAATCTGTTAAACCATCATTTTTGTTCCAAATCGAAATAAATCATAACGTTAATCAAAATGCCACTGAATTATTAGCTAATCAACACAGAACTGCAAAGATCAGTGTGATGTATTGTCCCTTTACTGCTAGCTGAAGTGTATTCTGCTATGATTGGAATGTTGGCTGCTGTTTAATAAACCACGTTAACTCACGTTGGTGTCCGAGTGACATATTATGTTATACAGGCGAGATTAAAGATCTCAGGATACAATACAACAATCAGTTTATCTGATATTTTCCCCCGCTTGCATAAATTATACTGTGAAGTGTGAATATAGCTCTAGCATATAGTAGTCCTATATGTCTGATATTTTGGAGCTGTTATTCGAGAAATTGGTTTATCGATAGAACATACCGGTAGCTTAAGATTTTGCACTTGTACTTTAGATAGGGGGTAAACAAACGTCATGGGAGCCAATACTAGGAATACGGTATATCAACAAGGAACCATTCTTAAAGTTAGAGATTATATCCAAATACATGCTGCATGGTGTAACCAGGGTGTTTTTCCTCTTCTCTGTTGACGTCCTCTGGGCTCCAGGCAGCTCCCTTTCGCAGATTCATCTGACAACATCTTTATGCATTTACATCGTCTTATCATTTGACCCAATCGTGCCTCAAGACCAGCAGATTATGTAACAACAACACCACACACGGCCGTCATTTCTCCGTTTAGTTTATTATTACAAAAGTAAGCAAATAACATTCTCCAGTCATGCGTAAATATCTACCATTCCACTGACACATATGCTAAAATTCACCAGTTAAATAGTAGCGTTAAATCATTATATTGTATCAAAGCATTTGGTTGTTGCCATGATCATAAAGGCTAGAGAGCGTTGCGTCTCCATGACGTTAGCCGTCCAGGGTGCGTGCCACTCGGTGTCATATCGTGTCATCAGTTCCCTGAAGAAACGAACAACGATATGTGTTATGAATGAATCGCTGTTAACGTTAACATTAATCATCAATCATCAGACGTAGCACCCCAACCTCCAAATGTTGCTATCGTTAGCGTAACATCAGTTAATCCAATCAGTTACATTTAACGTGCAAAATGGCCTACCTGCACTTCATCCTCAGTCAGACATCTGCAGTAATTCTTCTTTCTTTTGGCAAATTGAATAGTCAATGGTTGCACCCAATATTCACCTTACAAAAACAGCAAAAAATCTGCGACCTCCATGCTAACTATTAGCAATTGTAGTCCTAGCTGATCAGGCGCTGCTACGTCATGAAGGGAAGTCGATCTGATTGGTTGGCGCTGGCAAGCCCAGACGGTGACAGACAGACGGTCCATCCAATCACCTGCCTAGTAGCTTGAAAAAAGTGACCGCCCTCTTCAGCAATGTAGCTTGGCCGAATCCAGATGGATGTTGTTTGTGAAACAGATATTTGAAGCAAACTCATCGATCTGGCAGCGTCAGGTTAATAAATAATACCATGTAAAGGTAATACTACATAGTATATACTATAGTTGTTTCATGGACCAAATAGTTGTTGGTATTCTTCATTTATTGTTCAAGGAAACACATTGCCATTGACAATTTGACATATTGCAGTTGACTCAGATTATTATATTTATTTTGAAAAATAAATAGTCACTTTATTTGAAGAGTCAAAACTGTTCTCTTGGCTTTGTTTTGTTCATAGTAGTAATGCTCATGGCATTTATACATCTGGTTAGGTCAAAACAAAAACTACAGGAAAAAATATGTATAAAAAATATATATATATATATTATCGGTTATCGTATCGGTATCGGCCTTGAGGAGCAAGAAGTTATCGATATCGGTATCGGAATCAAAAATTCAATATCGTGCATCCCTAGTGTATATCCCTCATTTGTGTGTGTATTCCTTTAAGACCGTGAACCATGTCACGCAGTTCGCGGTCTTAAAGGGATACACACACAAATGCTGCATCAGGTATCAATGGGTTAAACGGCAACATTTGAATTTGAATTTTGCTTGAGAAATGACACCTCGACCTGCCGATGTCCTCCCCCCAGGATTTCTAAAAAGTAGGGACCGCGCCCACCAGAAGTTCTACTCCCAGCTCACCAAGACTCAGATCTTCATCCGTTTCATTGAGGAGTGCACCTTTGTCAGCGACAAGGATACAGGTCTGGCCTTCTTTGACGACTGCATCGAGAAGGTGATTCCCAACCCAGCAGCAATCCGATACACACACACACACACACACACACACACACACACACACACACACACACACACACACATATATATATATATATATATATATATACCAGTTTCCCCTAGAAAATCTTTCAGGCCTGGAGGGATTTCGAAGCAGGCTGTTTTTCTTAATTTTTTTGACCACTGCTTTCCATGCATGAAAGAGCCTTTGTTTGCTGTTGTTTTATTGGCTAAATGAACATTCACCTTGTTTTTTATTTTTAAAGAAAGTAACTGTATTCAGAATGCCACAAATTTAAATTGTGACTGTAATACAGTGGAATACAGTTAGTCATATTTTATATTTTAAATACTGTATTCTGAATACATGTATTCAGTTACTCCTCCACCTCTGCTCGGGGGAGATCAATCTGTCTTTCCCGCCTTTCTTCTTTCCTCAAGTCCTAATCGGCAACAATAATTACCAATCATATAAGCATGTTTCATTGGTTAATCGAATTTGCTTATGAAATCCCTTAACTTTGAAAGTGTAAGGGGTTGTTGTCATTATGTTACTGTTATTGTCTTTCTGCCGCGGCACCAGACAGGACACAGCCTGCCATGTAGATGGACACATGAGTGTGCTCTAGTTGTCAGAGTGCACTTTTCTCTTGATACAGTCTGATCGTCACTGCAGGTTGAAGGAGAGTCGTCCGAGGACATGAGGCTGATGGAGCTGGACGAGTCCCAGAAGAGTGAGCACACCGTCTTCGTCATGCCCCCTGAACCTGCGGCCGAGGACGGACCTGAACCCCCATCCCGATACAGGTCAGTCTTCTGTTCTAAGACAAGAAAACTCCATGCAGTGTGCGGATATACTAGGACAGGGCAATATGACGTCAAATCAATATCACAATTATCTCAAACGTTTACCTCCATTCCTATGAATGATTCTTTATTTTATACACTTTTGTTAACACTGCCCTCATAGTTCTGTGACAAGGTCTGTACTGTAAATATGCTTAACTATTCACTTAAGTGAAGGTAAATATGCTTAACTATTCACTTAAGTGAAGACAAGGTCTGTACTGTAAATAATATGCTTAACTATTCACTTAACTGAAGCCAAAACGTGTCCAAACGATGGACATGTCATTCTTTTTAGGTCTAAGTTGCTCAGGTTTATTTGTTGGCTCGGTGTTTTCGCTCGTATCATCCATGCCGACAACTTTGCTTTGAGAGAACACCTGAACACGGACTAAAGTTAGTTGGACCTGGTGGAGGCACATGTCTGAACACGACAGTCTTTTAACACATTGGGGAAAGTATTAACCGGCATGAGTAATTGAGGTAAAAGTTTGAAATAATCATACTGATTTTTCTAGTAAGACAGGAACAAAACCAGAAGAATGAAGATAGAAGAAAGGACAAGTCAGGTTAATTTTTCACAAAGGTTAACAGGCCTAGTGTCCAACAGCTTGCTCTGATTTTCTTCCACTACATGTACATTATAAGGTCCTCACAAAATTATGCTTTTTTTAGGATGTCTTATATGCTTATGTTTTACGTTATGCTGTCATGTATGGTTGTTATGTTTTGACAGTCTTTGTATGCTCTTTGGGCAATGCAAATTCCCTGAGGTGCAATAACGGTTGCATTGATTCATTAATTCATTCATGTGTGTGATTGTGTGTGTAGGAGGGATATGCAAAAGGACCAATTCTGATTAGTTTGTGTAAATTGGTTGACACCCAAACTGATCAGGTTGTTGTGTGTGTGTGTGTGTGTGTGTGTGTGTGTGTGTTTGCTGTCTCAACAACGGCACATGAAACTTGCTTCTCAGTGGAGCAAAGTGACTAAACAGAAAAAACACATCCTGAAGGGAATGTTATTCTAGTCATTCATCTGTCACTTGCAGCAATAAAGGCTTTTCTACCTCCCCTATCTCCATGCAAAATAAAGCAGCTTTTGTCCAACACATGCTGAGTTCCGTTGACTTGAACCCATTAGCACCCTGTGTGATAGACAAACCATCAGAGCAGGCCTATTCTGCACTTGGCCCAAAGCTCAAAGACACTGAGTGTTCCTTGTAAATAAGTGTTCAGTAAATAAGTTACTGGAGAGTAGTGACAGATTAGAAGTCCAATGTGCAATCCTAAAGTGAACGAATGGCTCATCAAAGCATACGACGATCAAGTCAAGTAACAGGGCATCACCAGAGACGTTTAATAGATAGAGACACCCCACTCCAGGCTCCGCCAATAATAATTAATTGTACTCTTCCGGTCTCCTAAATGGGCGTGGTCATCAGCTTGTGATTGGCTGTCTGTCAATGGTATTAAACTTCATTGGCTAACCAGTCTCCTAAGTGGGCATTGCAGTGGCGAAACCTCAGATACAGGAAGTGACTGGAAGTTGGGGTGTCTTGCTTTGATATCCCATCGTCTTTGGCATCACTATTACAGCAGTGCCTCTGCAGAGTGTGATTGTGTGTTTGTGTGTACCTGCTTAGTCCTCTTAGCCAGTAGTGCGTGGCTGCTGGACAGACTGGCCCCTGCTGCTCTGCTGCTGAGTGCGGGCCTCAACTCCCTGGGACGGTCAAACAGCTCCATCCGCAGCCGGGGGAAACTCTTATAGCTGGAGGGAGAAAGATAGGATTGTCGCAAAGTGAGATGGGCGCTGAGATCATTTATTGTGGAGAATGTTACAATGCACTGACAACAACAATGCATTCAAAATACTTGTCCAGATCAGCAACTAGTTATCAGACTGTGGTCATGCATTCTAAAAGGGAACAACTTGGGCAGAGGAACAACAATAACAATGGTGATGTGACAGGTAACCTGGTCAGAAGTTGGATAGATATATAGACACTTCCTGATAGCAACTCAAAGTGTGGGAGGGGCAAAGTCAAACATGAAACCTCAGTACATGTGAGGGACCATTATAGTATAACCTAGGGCTGGGCAATTAACCACCCAGAATGTATCGAAACCGACATTTAGATTAGACACACACACACATACACACACACGTACACACATACACACACACACACACATACACACATACACACACACGTACACGTACAAAGAGTATTGTCTGTTGTCTGTAACCGATCCTTTGTGGTGACTGCAGACTTCCAGACGCCGGCCCAGCCGACGGCAGCACCGGGTGCCGTGGCAACCAGGAAGCAGCCCGCCGCAGGAGAGGAGCAGGCCGCGAGCAGCACTCAGGGCGAGGCCGCTGACAAGCAGTGCACCAGCCGTGAGTCTCACACACACACACCAACACTCAGATTGTGTGGCAAGTCTGTGTTCCAAGGTGCAGAAGGGAGAAATGTTTCCTCACTTCTCTGGAGCCAGTCTCCAATCTGTCAAAATGACGGACAGACTTCAGAATTTTCTGTCATTGTAAAAAAAAAGAAGGTAAACAATGGAAAATATTCAGTTAATGCGACCACTGAAGCTAGGGCTTCTGAGAAAAAACCCCAGAAAAAGCTGTCAAAATATCTCCCAAGTACTCTCCAAGTACCCTGTTGTCTGACGCACACATACACACACACACACACACACACACACACAGGCCAGGAGCAGTGGTCGCTTTTCTCGTACAGCGCCCGGGGACCGACTTCGGATGTTGTCGTCACTGGTCGGGTGACGATGACGATCTGATCTTCCGCATGTTTCTAATGGGGGGGGGGTTATATACGGAGGAACCCCCTGGGGGGAGCACGGGGAGAACATGCAAACTCCACACAGACAGAAGGGCCCTTACGACGATATACCCCACCTGGGCAGTGGGCACTGAGGATATGGGGGGGAACACAACCACAGTGCCCACAGTGTCCCAGGCGAGAATCGAACTCAGGACCTTCTGACTGCGAGGCGACAGCTCTACCACTGAGCCACCGTGCCCCCACGGTATGAAAAAAAGGTATGAATTCCTCAAAGGAAAAGCACAGCACTCTGTCTACGGGTACAAAAACTTAATAAGCCTCTATTAGAGTGGCCTCATATAGAATTTGCGTATTGTGACGAAGAACTGGGCCCAGTTGCACAAAGCACCTTAGGTTAAGATTTCCCTTAGGGTCAGAGTTAAGGTATCCATAAAATAGAATCGGCTGCACAAAACACCCTTAAATCTTCTCCTTATGGTTTAACATTTTAAGGAAAACATAAGCACAAGATTTAAGGGTGTTTTATGCAGCCAATTCTATTTTATGGACACCTTAACTTGGACTCTAAGGAAAATCTTAACTTAAGGTGCTTTGTGCAACCGGCCCCTGGTCTTCGTCGAAATGACGAGAAATTTCCTTGATTCCAAAAATTTCAATATTTTTTATTTTTTATTTTACCTATTTATTATTTTCATTATGTGTAAGTTACTTTTTTTATTTCAATTTACGACAATGTTTTTTTTTTTTTACACTTTCGTCTTTTTCGTCTCATTTTTAGTTGACCATATCCTAGTAGAAGACTTGCACTGTTCAGCAGGGACAGATTAGTTCAGTTTGCAATGCGTATCCAACCCAAAGCCTCGTACTTAAATGGTTCAATACAAATATGCATATTGTTACACCCCTACTAGTCTCTCCCCAGACTCAAATATTACGTTGAATCGATGCGCTCCGCATACTACATAAGTGAGTCTGTGCCAGTTAACAGCCACTGCTGGTTTTGAAGGCGGGTTGAAATTGAATGAGTGACAGGTGGTAGCACCGATGAGAGAGCGCTTCGAAAAATGGGCTGCGCCTCCCGTGTGGTCTGATCGCAAAGTCGTTACTGATTGGAGAGGACTGAAGCCATCACTGGCATATGACTGGCCAAGTGAACGGTTCCCTCCCATAACCAGCCCTCTGAGGGAAAGTGTCCCAGACCCAGAGAGAGCTCTGCAGCATGCAGTAACATAGTGTATCAGACCCAGAGAGAGCTCTGCAGCATGCAGTAACATAGTGTATCAGACCCAGAGAGAGCTCTGCAGCATGCAGTAACATAGTGTATCAGACCCAGAGAGAGCTCTGCAGCATGCAGTAACATAGTGTATCAGCGTAAGAACTCTCATGGGTCTGGCGTCGAGACTACACCCCTACTAACAAGGAATATCCCTAATATATTTGTTTGGTATTGTACCCGCCGTCCACATGGCACAATGTTTTGACTCCTAGTCCTACCTTAGATCGCTCCTTTCATATTCTTTTTGCGAGATGAACACGAGGCATACAGCAGTGCTGGGCTACAAGGCTTACTGTATATCACTACATGTTTTACCCTCTCAAATGAAAAGGATTCACCCAACTCTTTGTCAACGTTGTTTTCTTTCAAAGAAGATTATCACATTTATTTATTCAATTTATTGGTTGATTTATCGTTTCATGATGCAGTCACAGTGCTGATTGTTTTTATCAGCACGTCACCTGCTTCAAGTTTAAATCAATTGAATAGACTCATTCAAATAAATCATTCCAACCATTATGGTCAATAGAGCAGGTGGCCCAATTATAATGGCCTGTAGTAGCCTAATTATGGACAGATTTGTATTTATGTATTCTTTACTTAGTGTAGTACAGCTTATCCGACACAGGGTGGTGCTTGCCTCTCATGAGAACCTCCCTAATAGGACCCCTGCTGTGCGGGTAAAAGCGTTCCTCCTCCTGGGGAGAAGGCACCCCCTTGAGAGATGAGAGCCTCGGCCACCATAAATACTGTAAGACTCTGGGCATGTCTGAGTCTCCTCCAGCTCCCTGCTATTTATCTTGCTGTGCTACGCCAAGGAAAAGTAGCCATGTGCTAGGAAGGAAGGGGATATTCAGGCCGTACTACTGTGCACTTTCCCAATGCAATCTTGGCTTTGGGCTTTTAGTTATGATCGTCTAAGACTTATTTGACCTGTGTTTGACATGAAGAACCATTCAACCGCACATGCTGGTAGTTGGATTGCGCTCCTTACTGACCTGCCAAACTAATGCCATATTTACTCTAGCAAAGAAAAAGTGGCTTCTCACATCTGTTTTCATGTCTGACTAAACATTACATGCAGTGTGTGTATAGGTCAGTTATATCTATACGTTTTTGTCTGTTGGGTGAACAGATAGAATTTGAGGTCAGGAGTCTCTTAAAAATAGGTTTTGCAGCCAGATTCTTCCCACATATAAAAACATGATCCAGATCCCTCTTCTGAACCAGATGTGAAATCCAATGTGTTAACTAATGGCTCATTTCCACCACATTTTACAGCCCTGCACAGCCCGTCACCACTCGGCTCTACTTGTTTCAACTCGATGGACGTTTTGCTTCCACCGCTGGTCATCTGCCCCCGCCCACACCTGGTCGTCATAGCGACCGCATATCTGCCCTCCGCCAATATTCCGAAGTAGGCTATAACATAACGTTACAATTAAATCCATACACAGAACTTTTAAACTGTTTATGAAATACTGGTGCCTCTAAATGACCTACAGTGTACATGGGCAAATGTGACAATCGGCCAGGAGAATGGATATCACTTTGTTGTTAGTCAAAACTCACATGCGCTGCGCGAGGGACGGGCACGAGGGACGGGGGTTGCGCTAGAGTGAAGCCTCTACCCCGGCGGCCTCACCAGGCAAGACTGCGGCTTCACCCGAGCCCCGCCTGCGGCCTAGCGGAGCCGACGCAGCACTCAACTACAAGCGCTTCATGAGCAGCGGACTTTTGGACAATTGAAACCACCGCCACGATTTTATTTCACCAGAGGCGAAGGCAGCAACACAAAATACTGATGGAAAAGCATAACAGAAGAGAAGGTAATCCCCACTAAACTGGTATGCAGCATTGCATTGACAGTCAGTAGGATAGACAGAGTAAACACGATTCTGCCTGGCCAATCAGTCGTCTACAATGTTTTCACGTCACCGTATGAACCCGGGTTCACAGAATAGAACCTCGACGAGGCAGGTACTAAAAGTAGCACGACTTGACCCCAATACAACCCGGGCTGTCCCCGTTTTTGATCGGTGGAATGAGACAAAAAAGCGAGACGAGCTGGGTGGGGCCGCGTTGATACCAGCGGTGGAAATGGGCCATTAGTCTGCACGAGGCCTAAAGCCTTTGACACTTTGGGCTGCCCCAGACGAAAGATGAGCAATGTGAAAGAGACGTGGAGATATCTTTGGTCGTGGCTACAGAAACCCTCGTCCTGCATCATCACACAGTGGGAGCGGTCCAAAGACGGCCTAGGACCAATTCTGACAGTGTCGGAAATTTAGGGAGACCGCTATGACGACGTCTGCTAACAACCAATATAAATGCAGCATGATCATATCAGTATATAGACGCTAAATGCTTTTAGAGCTGAGGCTAATAAATAGTTGACGTTACCTCAACTGTTCTCTCTCAAAATTTGCATTCCCATGTTGGCCTCTATTCCCACGAGCGGGTCCACATTCTCCTCTTTGGATGCTTTTCCATACACACAAGTTCCACTTTGCAGTGGCTTGATTCTGGCTAAGAGTCATTGTTGACATCTCTACCAGACAACTGTGGAGAGACGTGCGTCGTAACCTGCGAGCCAGTAGGTGTCATCATCGTAACAGTCTACACACACATCAAACCTGATATCGTACCCGTAGTTTATTAGACCCAACGTCACGCAGAGTGTGGCCTGCAATAAATCAGAATCAGAATCAGAATCAGAAAGACTTTAATGATCCCCGGGGGGAAATTGGGACAAGTTACAGTTGCTCGTTCACATAACACACATAGCATAAAATAAAATACAGTAATGCGAATGCAGTAAAATACAGTAATGCAGTTAACGTGACTTATTGTTGCAGCTTGCCATCTAAATGGTATTCTACTTGATTTGAAAAGATGGCCACCTACACTCAGTCTCTTGTACCCTGGCTGAAACGTATAAGATTGTTAAAATCTTACAGTCTGTAGGCAGCTTATGAGTGATGATGATGATGATGACGATGCATATTTTTCTTTTAGCTGCAGTCTTTATCTGTGGAGCCAAGTGTCACAGATGCGAACCACTAAATTAGCAGCACACTTGGAAGAGTCACTATCAGCCTCCACCAGAGGCTTAATTAATTAAGCTAACTCGGGTAATTAATTTGTGACATCGGCAACCAGTTCTCACCTGGAGCATCTCAGCGAGGCAGCTACCTACATCGTCCAATTAGGCTAATTGATCACAAAGTCAATTATGTCTTGAGAATATGACACAACTTCACATAGCTGAAGAGAAATGTGTCTGGTGGATAAGAGAGATGAGACGCCATGAGTCTGCGCAGTTAGTGAGGTGACAGACTGTTGACGACCTTGACCCCACTGACTGTAGCCAGGTCAATTTGGGGCTGTTGACTTCCCCCTCCTATGGAAGGTGAGGGCACCTGGAGGGCAAAGTGATCCCAGATCATTACCTGCAGGGGGGAAGCCTATCTAGAGCCGTTTAGTTCTGCAGTCCTATCCACCTTATTTTTGAATGCCCCACTGTAAAAAATAATTGTGCGTACAAGGTCCGGTTTAACGTGACTTATTGTTGCAGCTTGCCATCTAAATGGTATTCTACTTGATTTGAAAAGATGGCCACCTACACTCAGTCTCTTGTACCCTGGCTGAATTGAACATAACTTGGTCAATAAGTATGTAACATACAAAATAAAACAACCCGTAATATCTTAATTTTATGTAGAATGCAGAGGACATGTAACTGTTTAGTTAAACTTGCATTCCAGGAATATTGTGCTCTTAAGATGACGTTAGTGGCTCGAGTCTGTTTCGTCCTAAAACCCACATAGGTTGCGGCAGGCGTAACCTATGTGTGATTCGAAATAACGCATCCGAGATAGACAACGTTATGAATATAGCCACATTATATACAACAAACAAATGCTGGTGATGCGTATGGAAACAGTGCTACTCGAAATGGTTAAAAGTTATATCAATTTGGTCATTCAGTGGTGTTTTACTGCCATGTAACATAACTAACTAGCGGCTAATATTAGCTGCGCTCTTAAAGGGATATTTATCAACGAGATTTTTGCCAAGCTGGACCTGATTAGTGATTTGCTCCGTTCGCCCAGACGGGTGTCAAGCTGTCAGCAACAAGGCTGGGAGGATCACACCGGAAGAAGCACCCATCATGCAGATCAGGCAAAAATGGCCGCCAAAAATAAGGTGGATAGGTGTTTTTTTATCTGGGCCACCGCTCTCTCTCTCTCTCTCTCTCTCCCTCTCTCTCTCCCTCCATCCCCCTATTCTGCTTGCCGAGAGCTGAGACTGGCCTGTGACATTCAGATATATAACAGAGAGTAGTGCCAGGGATGAGGTGCATTATTTGGGGCTGTGGGGAGCGATATGCGAAAAGGCTTTCTGAAGTAGGCTAAGGGCATTTCTGAACTGGTGTTAAAAGCGGTAGCCGTGGCTAAGCCTGGTTCTGGAGAGCCGGACGGGTTGAGCCAGCTGCTGCCAGGTCAGTCGAGGGGAAGGTGGTGGTAAAGCTTGTTGCTGGGAAGAAGGATGTGGTTTCCATTAGCCTGCATGAATAGCTCTCTCACAGTTTCTCTGCTTGCCTCCCCTCCCCTCCTCCCTCCCCTCCTCTTGCTTGCTTGCTCACTCCCCCCTCTCTATCGCCCCCTCTTTCCTGTCACTCCCTCCCACTGGGAGCAGGAACACCCAGGCCCCATTACCTGGGCCACGGCCCTGGGTTCATTCTTAGTGCATCACCACTAAGATCCAGTTCATACACAGTGCTTTCCCTTCATTCATAATTCAGCTGGCTCAGTCTTACTCATGCTCTCATGACTGTTTTCAGCCTGCTCAATCAGCTGGCTCTGGACTAATCCAGACAGAATTCATGATGTGCATTTCACTTCTGTTGTTAACATGCTGATAATGCCTTAACGTCCGTGTAGGCCTGGGCGATATTGACAAAATCAAATATCACAATATTCTCGACCAAGTTCCTCGATATCGATAATGTAGTGATATTTTGTGGATGAGTATTCATGCTTTCATAAGATATTTATTTCATAAGGAAAAGTTTGAAACCTACTAATGATCATTAGTAATCAGTAATGTGCAGTAAGTAATATGGATATGAGGAGCAGGTAAAGCCAATCATTGTTCATTTTACTCTGCTAGAACAGACTAAGTCATTTCGCAACAGTACGATAATCAAAATCCCACAATATCTAGTCTCATATCACAATATCGAAAGTTTTCTTTTCTTTTACATGTTTCACCAATTTTATTCCAGTACTAGTTGACAAGATTCTTCTTATTCAACTGTTGCACTGTGGGAAACCAATCAGGATGCAGACGCTGCTGCATACTGTGTCCTGCACGTCAGTCAATAGCTCGCCCAAGGCAACAGCCACCAGGCTGCGTTCATCTGGATGGACCACTGCTGGGTTTTGCCTCTCCCCTGCCTTGTATCTCACATCATAGTGTAAATACACAGCTTCTTTGCCTGTCTCTCCAATGCATCCATCACCTTAGTGACCTTGGTGGGATGTTTTTATTTCGCCTTTTTTTTCAAGTTTACACTCTTTTCTTTACTTTATTTATTAATTAATTTCTTTCTTTCTTTCTTTCTTTCTTTCTTTCTTTCTTTCTTTCTTTCTTTCTTTCTTTCTTTCTTTCTTTCTTTCTTTACTTATTTATTTATTGAGAGAGGAGGGCATCTGCTCAGTCTGGGATAGAGAACCCCCCCCCCCCCCACCCCCCCCCGTAGGGAATTCTTCAGGAGTCAAGACATTGGTGGTGGACTGGGGAGGTGGGTGGGGTGAAACACAGCTCCAGGAAGACGATCAGCCCAGGTACAGCCACCACTGAGGTAAACGATCAAGGAGAGGATGATGACGCGCTGACCATGGCTAAAATATACTGGCTCAGCAGCGACATCATAACGGACGCCATATTGACAGGGGCTGATTGGCTATTGAGGATGGGGTGATGAGTCACTAGACACGCATCATAACAGACGTCACACTTGACTTATGTTGAGAGCTGATTGCTATTGTGATATGAGGCAACGTGGTCTCCATCTTGAAACTCGCTTGAGACCAACATGACCTGGATCTTGGCTCAGGACAAAAGGACAGTGACTATGATGGTCACAGCACTTTGCTGAAATAGATTAACTTTTCCCCCCACAATGTTCTATTGAAGACAATTCCTTTCACTTAATCTCCTCTTTGGGGCGATTTATTTCGGTTCACAAGAGCTTTTATACTCATCTTTTATGTTCATCATGAGAAACTGAAGAACGAGAAGTTTAACCTTGAAGCCAGTGCATTTTACATGCTGCTCGTTGATGTCCATTATGTTCTCCACACTATGTTTTAGTTGCCAGCCCTCTCCCTACCCTATTAACTGCTAATTGGCTCTGCAGTGCAGACCAGTTGTTGCCTTGTCCTCCTCTACTCTGGGATTGCTACAGGCTCTCTTCATTTGACACAGTACATCAGTGGTGGAGAATAGAGAGTGACACTATTTGGCCAGTTTATCTGCAGTAGCACCAGGCAGCTACCTCAATACCACTACCCTATAGAAGAACGAAAGAAGTTGAAAGCAGTGATTATAATCAATGAAATCTAATGTTTTTCTGCAAATAGCATCATTGGGAGGTAGATTCTGGCACTCAATATTAGGGGTGGGCAATATATCAATTGTATATCAATATTGTGATATGAGACTATATGGTCTTAGATGTTGGATATGGTAAAATATGGTGATGATACAGCATACATGTTGTCTTTCCCTGGCTTTAAAAGCTGCAGTACACTAAGTGAAGTGTAGGCTAGTGACATTTTAAAGTAGAATGTCATAACTCACTCACTTTTTCATGTATGTAGCCTAAGTCATGGAAATCCATTGGTCAAAATGTGTATGCACCCTGATAGATGACGCTCTGAGGCCTACAGTAGGCGACAGCCCAGTGGTTGAGAAACATTAAAATACCTACGGTAATTTCCCCTCCAAAATCAGATGGACTCCTCTACAAAATCATCCCAATCATTCTAGAAGTATTCTTTTCTTTAAAATAGAGCTATTCTGGTAATCTGGTGAAAATCTGTATTTTTTCATATCGCAATATATATCGCAGGGGCGGGGAATATCGCAATGTCAGTTTTTTCCAATATCGTTCAGCCCTAGTGTGTACCATGTAAGAATCAGTCTTTTCTGCAGTGACCCCGGTTCAAATCCAGCCTGTGATCATTAGCTGCATGTTCTACTCTCTCTCTTTCTCTCCCTCACCCTTCTGTGTCTCTCTCACTTTACATCTGTCAATAAAGCATAATATACCCAAAAAGATCTTTAAAATAGTGTAAATTAAAGAAAGATTGCATGTAATGAAACCACCTGACCTTTGTATGATTTTAACTTAGTTTATCATGTTATTTATTATACAAAAAAGATTATCTGCATGTAATTTTTTTTTCTACCATTACAAGTTTTCAGGGACTTTCTGGGCTGGTTCTGAACTGTTCAACTGCATAGTTCAGAGATCCCCCCCACACACACGCACACAAACATCAGATTCATGATGTTTTACAGCAGCGATTTAACTTTTTTACCCTGGGTTTCCTTTGGGCGAGAGACATAGGCAGAGTGATAGAGAGAGAGAGAAAAAACAGAATTTGGTTAAAAAAAGTTAAACACGAGATCCCGCTGTAAAAAGTTCAACCTGTGTGTGAGACAGGTTGAACTTTTTTTTAACCAAATTCAGCTTTTTCTCTGAACTGTGCAGTTTATCAGAACCAGTTCGGAAAGTTCCTGAAAACTTGTAATGGTAGAAAAAACATTGAATTTTTAACATGCAGATAATCATAGTTATGTATAATAAATAACATCACTTGATAAACTAAGTTAAAGTCATACTAAGGTCAGGTGGTTTCATCACATTCTATTTCTCTGTCATTTACACTTTTTGAAAGATTTTTTGGGGCATATGATGCTTTAATGACAGTGTGAGAGACACACAGGAGGACGGTGTGGGAAAGAAAGGACAAGTACAGCAAATGAGAACAGGATAGATTTAAACCCGTGAATGTTAGACCGTTGCCTGAGGCAGGGATAGAACCCACAACCTTCGCATTTATCTGAGTGAGCTACAGCCCAGTGCCTCTTTTCACGTTTTCATATTGTAGCTTTAAACCTTGATAAGTAGGTCTGACATGAAGGAGATAACTATAAGAGAGGAATATGAGTGTGATTTGAAAAATAAAGTTGCGCTTCACAATACAATTAGGAAATTCTTTCCCGGCCTTAAGAGCCTGAAAATCTTCCGGAAAGTATCCTGCAGCCTTTGATATGTCACCTGGACCAGATCTTTCTAGGTACTAAATCGGCTGGGATCCAGTAGATCTGGATCCTGATTGATCGGTGTCATGCCACCAAACAGGTTTCCTCAAGTCAGGGAGTGGATCATGGGGGTGTGTGGTGAACAGGCCATCAGAGGGCAGAACGAGAAAAGCTCTGTTCCATCTGTGAGCTTCTGTCAGCTGTGATGGTTTTGGCTCCAGTTTGGAACTCCTTATCAGTTTCTCATTTTGCTGCTGGCTACACTTCAAGCCTTGGCAAGTGGCACACCCATCAAAGTCTGATATATATTTATTTATTTTATATATATATATATATATATATATATATATATATATATATATATATATATATATTAGGGGTGGGAATCACCAGATGCCCACGATACGATACTGAAACGATACTTAAGTCACGATACGATAGTATTGCGATACTGCGATATTTTCGATATTGCGATATATCGATATTGCGATATATTGAATATTGCGATATTTCGATATATTGCGATTTCTTACTTTTTCAACTGCAAATGATGTCCCCAAAGGAAAACTTTGTCAACATCTGGTTTATATAAGAACAATTTTTCAGTCTGTACATCTGACTTCAACCATTTTATTGCAGCAACATTGTCAAGTAGACAGACCAACAACTTTCATAAAGTCATGTCATAGTTGCATGCACCTGACAAACTGAACTGTTTGTTACAGTCTACTTACAGTCCACCTTAACTGGATGTGTGTGTGGACTACTGTACTTATGTAGTTTTTGCAACTTCACTTCACTTACACAAAACATTTTGTGCAGCCCATTCAGTAACTGGGGAATTTGTAAATGACTGTTATGACAAAACTGTTACTGTTAAAACAAAATGAAAATATGCTACCGTTTGTTTACTGCTGGCCTTGGAACTAAAGTTTATAGTAGCCCGGTGGCCTGGCATGGCCTGCAAAAAAAAAAAAAAAAAAAAATTTTTTTTTTTTTTTTTTTTTTTTTTGCAATATCGATATTTGGCGTCCAAATATCGATACGATATCGTCAGACAAAATATCGCGATACTGTGGTGTATCGATTTTTTCCCCCACCCCTAATATATATATATATACGGTATATATAAATAAAATATACGTAGAAAATCAAACACAAAATTGCAATCATTTGGAAATTGAACAGAATCTGTTTCATAAGTTTATTATCAATCCTCCAACACCCCCCTCCCCACCCCACACATACTACATCCACAAACATACACACACATTAAGCTATACAGTACATTTTCTCTCTCGTTTCTTCAGATAAAACAGCCATTTCCCAGCCCTGCCCCCTTACACACGGCCCAGAGGCATTGGCTGCTCCTCACGCCTGTTAAATGTGCTTGCTAACATACGCCCCAAAGCCCGCCTTCTTGCTCCACCACCCCTTGTGGTCCAAAGCAATAACCTGAAATTGGTGGCAAAGTATAGCAACATGAGCAAAAGGCAACATTGAAATCATATATATATATATACATATATGTATATATATACATATACACATATATATATGTGTATATAAAAGCTTAATCGAAGGAAGTCTTGCTCTCCTGTGAGCTGATAACTTCAATCAAAAATGTCAAAAAACGGCTATGTTGTGTGTGGGTGCTCTAAGAAATATTTGAACTACTTGAGGTGCTCCGTTTATTTTGCCAGACAACTGAACAGCCACAAAACTGGACACATCATTTGAGATCAGAGGAATAAAGTGTCGTCTTTTCCCCGTGAGCGTCCATTTTGTGTCCTCCAACTGACTACACCCTAGAGAAAAGGGAATTATTCCAAATCTGGTCAAACTTTGCCCACTCTTCTCCACTGTTGAGTGACAACGTGGTTACAAAGCATTCTGCCACTTACCTTTCACTGTAACAGAAACGCCCTGCAGTGTGTTGCACCAGTTACACTTCAGGTCAAGTCCAATGCCAACTCTGTCCAAGTCAGGTGACGCATTGCCAAAATGGACAGTGGCACAAACGGATGTAGTTGCAACACAGACGAGTTACAACTGGTGTCGACTTCTGGAACATTCTGTTTGCATAATAATGACTGGATTTTCATATTTGGGTGATCTTATCCTTTAAGTGAGCGGCCGGGAAATCAAATCATCGCAAGTTGTGGATGAGTAGTCAGGAGCTTTCATCCCCCCCCCCCATTCTGAAATTGACAAAACAACCCCTCATTTGAGTCAATATTAAAAACTCTTCAATTATCAACAGCTATATTTCAATATAAATTCATATCAAACAATTTGAAATTAAATAAGTGAAACAAAAAAAGACATTTTTCTTTGATTTTCAAGGCAATTGCGCAAGGAATTACCCCCCCCCCCCCCCCTAGAAAAGGCTGCCTTGTCTTAAAGACCCCCAATAACAACAAAAGGCGAAAACACCATTTCCTTGTTCACTTTAGTATCCTTATCTCCGATTGGTTAAAAGACAACAGACAGCGTGGTCCACAGCCAATCACAGTGGCTTGTAGTAATAGTAGTGCATGCTGCAGTCCGTTATGAACGGCACTTGTTATTTTTTCTTTTTAGGAAATCCACATTTAAATCACATCATCCTGTACAAACATGGAATCATATTCACATCTAGGAAGAAATCAACAAATGAATAGAAGAGGGAATCTGCATTTTCTTGTTCCAATGTCATGTTTTGCTTCCCTCCGTCAAAAATAATCATAAAAATCCATTCACGCATCAACGTCAATCTGAAGTTGATGGATCTCGTTCCTTCCAGCCACTGGTAGATTGTCGAGGATGCAGGCGGTAAGGTAGGTGTCTCCTGCCAGGTATAAAGTAAGGTAAGGTAGGTGTCTCCTGCCAGGTATAAAGTAAGGTAAGGTAGGTGTCTCCTGCCAGGTAGAAAGGTTAGGTAGGTGTCTCCTGCCAGGTAGAAAGTAAGGTAAGGTAGGTGTCTCCTGCCAGGTATAAAGTAAGGTAAGGTAGGTGTCTCCTGCCAGGTAGAAAGGTTAGGTAGGTGTCTCCTGCCAGGTAGAAAGTAAGGTAAGGTAGGTGTCTCCTGCCAGGTAGAAAGGTTAGGTAGGTGTCTCCTGCCAGGTATAAAGTAAGGTAAGGTAGGTGTCTCCTGCCAGGTAGAAAGGTTAGGTAGGTGTCTCCTGCCAGGTAGAAAGTAAGGTAAGGTAGGTGTCTCCTGCCAGGTAGAAAGGTTAGGTAGGTGTCTCCTGCCAGGTATAAAGTAAGGTAAGGTAGGTGTCTCCTGCCAGGTAGAAAGGTTAGGTAGGTGTCTCCTGCCAGGTATAAAGTAAGGTTAGGTAGGTGTCTCCTGCCAGGTATAAAGTAAGGTAAGGTAGGTGTCTCCTGCCAGGTAGAAAGTAAGGTAAGGTAGGTGTCTCCTGCCAGGTAGAAAGGTTAGGTAGGTGTCTCCTGCCAGGTATAAAGTAAGGTAAGGTAGGTGTCTCCTGCCAGGTATAAAGTAAGGTAAGGTAGGTGTCTCCTGCCAGGTATAAAGTAAGGTAAGGTAGGTGTCTCCTGCCAGGTAGAAAGGTTAGGTAGGTGTCTCCTGCCAGGTATAAAGTAAGGTAAGGTAGGTGTCTCCTGCCAGGTAGAAAGGTAAGGTAGGTGTCTCCTGCCAGGTAGAAAGGTTAGGTAGGTGTCTCCTGCCAGGTATAAAGGTGTATTTCCTTGAGTGAGAGACAGTGGAGGAGAGAGAGACAGACCTTGCCTGGGTTTAGTGTTTGCCTCCCTGCAGGACAGAACACCTCAGGAGTGGTCAAATTATACACAGCTCCATCTGGTGGCCGCTTTACTCAGTGTAGGGCTGACCTGATAATAATGTCCGACTACAGGTTTGCTCCAGTCATTGTGGTCCAACCGTTAAATACATATTGATTGTAGAATTGATCCGTATTAAACTTGTCATTTATGGGAACCCCGTAACCTGAATTGATTCTAATGAGACATTTGGATCAGATTCCACAGGACGTCTTATCGTCTGAATGCGGTTTCAGATGCCGAGCTCTGGGGAGAACGCTGAATAGTTGGAATTTTGAGCATTTTCAAATACCTGCCCAAAATATCAGCTATTGGCAGCGTCAATCCCAAAACCTCTGGCATGAGCCTTCAAAGCCCTAACCCGGTTATCTTTACGATGTTGTTTCGTTGCTGTCGCTGTCTGAATACGCCCCAAGCAGGCTGAGAGATGAACCATTTTGAGTGGGGAGGGGCTTAATTTTGGGGGAATCGGCTGTCAACGCCCTAGGGGCCCTTTACACGAGGACAGTTTCTGAAAGAAACAACACAATAGCGTTTCCTTCACACCTTTTCCTTCACACCTTCTCCCTGTTTACATGAGCGCTGTTGAATTTTTAAAACGCCGTAATGTACATGCCAGGTCGCTAGGTGGCAGTGTGATCACCTTATTCTTTGCCCATACAAGGACGCTTACTGCATGACGTCATTTCGCTTTAAACGCGGAAGTAGAGTACACTTTCCGCAGTCATTTAGACTTGCCAAAAAGCTTTTTTCAAGCTAAAAAAAACCCCAAACTGTTAAAGTTTTAATATTTGTCGGGTGAGAATGTAACATATATGTGACCAGTTTATCAGAATAACACCTATTGGAAATCTTTAACGAGCAGCGAGGACCGGGAGCGCTGACTGTGATCTGTCACCCTACTGCTACTGGCAGTGAGAAAACACTGTCGACTGCTTTTGTAACTAACGTTAAATGCCGACCGGGTACAGCCATCGGCTCCTCGCAGCAGTAACGCTATGAACATGTAACTGAAGTTGGCCGCAGTGTAGCTTAATTCTGAGTGTTGCCAAACTTCATTCATACTGACGTTGTATTTGGTTGCCAACTCGCGCACAGCATCGCGTGTGTCGCCTGTGCAGGCACGTCAGAGTTTCTGAAATGTGCCGTTCCAAAGTGATTACATGGAGCGCTCAGCGGGGAGCGTCACCAAGAATTTCACTCTGGAGGGTGGTTTTAAAATGTGTCGTTTCCTAAGCGCGAATTTGCCGTCGCCGTCTTAACGGGAGGCACTAACGATACAATAATTCCCCGTTTCCATAGGAAACCGTCCTCGTGTAAAGTGCCCCTTAGAATCTGTCTTTGAGCTGGGAGCAGCAGGGGGCAGCATAGGGCCAGATTTGCCAACAGCTGCTGCTGGTTTCTTCCTCACAACCAGTCCCGCCACCTCCCAACTTCCCCACACTCCTCTCCCAGCTCTCCACCTTGGCCCTCTTCACTCCTCGGGCCCCTGTGCCTCTGTAGGGTTTGCCTGTACTGGATGTGTTTGGCTGTGTGCTGCTTGTCAACATGACACTACGGGCGTCACTGCAGAAACTCAAACAGAACATTCCCCAGCTCAGAGAGAGCTTGCTCCGGTCGTCATCGTCCCGTCGCATGTATCCTTCTTCTGACCATGTCGTGTGGAAGTCATGAGACTGAGATTACATGCTGTGTGGAAGAAGCTGTTTACACTATGTTTGGCTTGCAGTCACAGATTTGTTCCTATAGAGGGCATCAGAGCCTTTTGGAATGGTTTGTCATTTCTATTGCAGTGTTCCCTTTTTAGCAAACTTTCACCACACAGATTCAAATCCATATTGACCCTGAGATCAGCGTCAGCGCAATCACCCTTCTTCTGTCACTGAAGCTGACCTTTGACCTTTGTCTTGACCTTAACGTGACCTCCTCAGAATGCAGTCAGAGGCTGACAGGAGGCAGAACCTAGTCGATGACTTGGTGACCAGGGACAGGCAGCTCAACGCCACCTTCAGGGGCGACATCACAGAGGCCGAGCCTTCCAGGTATTAAAATGTATATTACTGATGCTGTTACCCAGAATGACCAATAAGTGCAAAAGACAAGAAAGTCAGGATTTGCAAATCTCATTCGATCGACATCCCCTGATGTTAGGTGGGGCTCACACTACAAGACTTGGACTAGTTTTGGCATCAATTAGGCCATTGGATGCCAATTTGAAAAAGTTTGGTGAATCTTAACACGTTCACTGCCAATGACGTGTTAATACGTCAAAAAAAATCCAACGGTTGACTGCCAATGACGTGTTAACACGTTGAGTGCCATAGCCGAGATATCTCGTCTTACATAATCCAACGGTTGAGTGCCATAGACGAGCTATCTCGTCTTACATAAAAAAAAAAAATTTTTGACGGTGGGACATCAATCAACCCCTTTTACGTCTTCTATATCACTATTGGAGGAAGAGAATGTGTATAATCTATTTTACCGACCACTAAGTGGCGACAGTTCTCTCCCAAGACAGAGAGAAAGCCACAGCCACGGCGGGTCCGCTGCAGAAAGCCAGTCTAATTACAAGGAAATAGCTGGGCGAAAACTCTTTCGATTTCACACACACACACACACACACACGCGCGCGCGCACACACACACTCGAGTACCTTTGCGCATAAATAAGACCAGAATCGCAAACGCTTCTTCAAAGATCTCAGCCGACACGAACGAGCCAGTTTTTTTACAGTCCAGAGTGACTGCCCGAAAGCGGCCGCGGAGCCTCCACCCCCTCCGCAGCACAGACGGAGGGAGGAGTTTGGAGACACACACACACTCTCTCTCTCTCTCTCTCTCTCTCTCTCTCTCTCTAGTCCCGAGAGAGAGAGAGAGGAGAGAGAGAGAGAGAGGAGAGAGAGAGAGAGAGAGAGGAGAGAGAGAGAGAGAGAGAGAGAGAGAGAGAGAGAGAGAGAGAGAGAGAGAGAGAGAGAGAGAGAGAGAGAGAGAGAGAGCACACAGAGTGGGAGACAGACACGCTGTGGGGGCAAAGAACGGACAGAGATCTCTTCCTCTCAGAGCCGCGGAGCAACGCGCGAACACACACACACACACACACACACACACACACACACACACACACACACACACACACAATACAGTATACAGACTTGCCCAAGGGCACCCATAATCACAGGCAGGTGACTGTTCTGCTGTTTGATTGAATTTCACAAAACTGCGATTATCTCAGCTTCCTGTCTCAGACGCTAAAACCATGCTGTACTCATCGGCTAATATCTACATAACTACTAACTCTGCAAACTAACTCTTTTAGACAGAGAAAGCACACATTCTATTAGTTATTTTTAGATGATTGGTGTTCACGAAGTCTTAACTCATTCACCGCCAATGACGTCTTTGACGTGTTATCAGAAATAGCCCTCCCCGCCAAGGACGTGTTTGACGTGTTTTTGTTTTTATTGGTGCAGCGCCTGCAGCAAACACTTGCCCAGCCTGTGACACAGACACAGGTCCCTGCCTTCAAAGGGTAGCCGACAGCACGCAATCAAACACATACCGCAGCTGTTGTTTTGAAATTGAGCAAGAGGAAAAGCAGAGAACGGGTAACGCTTCCTTGTGCAGACAGGAGAAACGCCATTGAAACGCCCTCGGCGCGCTGCACGAGCTGGAGTCGCCTTCCTCTGTGCCAGCCAGGAGAAAACGGGAGAAAGTAATCAAGAGATGTGTTTGATCATCGGAGGAATGAGGAAATGATCGATCAGTTTGCGAGGGCGGTGAGGACGTGTTGAATAGCCGAGGGGAAAACGGGAACGATCAAATAGCAGAGTTGATATGACAGGGAGACATGGACGAGGACAGGTGTACCAGAACAAATCAAAAATAAACACAGGAACAGCTAGGCAGCAGCGGGCAGAAGGCACTCACAGCAGCCCGCTGTCCTTCTCAAGAGCTCTTCAGTTGGTTCATGAAATCGCTGGGCTGCGTGCCCTCCAGTGTTGCTCCTGGCCAATCCCAGCGCCACAGGGCGTGGTTATTGCTTATCCTATGTTGGGTTAGAAATCTAAAAGGGGGATCGTGTGTGTGTGTGTGTGTGTGTGTGTGTGTGTGTGTGTGTGTGTGTGTGTCTGTCTGTCTGTCTGTCTGTCTGTCGGTGTGTCTGTCTGTCTGTCTGTCTGTCTGTCTGTCTGCACACTCACACCGAGTAAACTGTATTGTTGAATGTAAAAAAAAAAGCACTTCATGTGTGTATATATATATATATATATATATATTTTTTTTTTGTCATTTGTGTCCTAACGAATAATATTTACATGTCTGATGTCAATACAGTTCAAAATAAAAGAATTGAGAGTGAGTTATGCCTGAGATTGTGCCCTTTTACAAAAATGCTTTTTTCTCCCTTTTCTCTTCCCAGACAGGCTTTTTTGGTGAACATGGGGTGTATAAAAAGGGTTATAAGTAGAGTACAGAATATGCTAAAAGCTAACTTTCTTTTTGGGGGTGAAAGTAGAGACTTAGATCTTCATTTCGAGGTATTGGACATCACTGTAGTCCTAGTACAGAATTTACTGTGGGTCTTGAAAGATGACCAAACATTATGGAAATACTTGGCCTGTGCCAAAAATGCCAGTCAGATATTGGCAGTGAATGAGTTAACAGAAAAGAATCCTCGGCTCTTGTAAAATGAGCCAGAATCCTCAAAAAAAACCCTGGCACAACTTACCTACAGGATTGAAAAAACAGCTGGCACTCAATGTGTTAATACGTCAAAAAAAGTTTTTTTTTTTTTTGACGGTGGGATGTGCATCTAACCCTTTTACATCTTCTATATAAATGTGGGAGCCACCGAACGTGTACAACCCATTCCACCGACCCACTAAGTGGCGACAGTGCTCTCCAGACTAGAAAATGCCCAGCCAAAACTGCAGGGGAACGCGCGATGAAACCATTCTACTGTAAAATGGATTGGCGAAAACGCTTTCGTTTTCGCGCAGGGAGCTGGCGGCGGGGGATTGCAAATTTGCATAATAGATTATGGGTGCAACACACTTTGAAACACGCAGCATAAATAAGACCAGAATCGCAAAAGCTTCATCAAAGCTCTCAACCGAAACCGCAAGAAACGAGCGAGCCCATCCAGACTTGCCCAAAGAGCGGCCGCCAGCAGACAGGAGCAGCAGCAGCAACTCGCTTGTGACACGCCCGCTGCAGCCAAGAAGAACACACACGGAGGGAGGAGTTTGAAAGAGAGGGGGGTTTCCTGCTGTTATGGAGGAAATTACTGTTCAAAACTATTGTTTAGATGTCTGACGTCTTACTGATGCCAAAAATGAATGGTTAAAGTGACTGTTCTATCGAATTTCACAAAAAGCTATTTATCTCAGCTTAAATTTTCAGACGCTGAAACCATGCTGTATTCAAGTGCTAATGCCTACATAACTACTAACTCTACAAACTAACTCTTTTAGACAGAGAAAGCACACATTCTATTAGTTCTTTTGAGATATTTTGTGTTCACAAAATCTTAGCAGAAAAGAATCCTCGGGTCTTGAAAGATGAGCCAGAATCCTCAAAAAAAACCTCTGGCAGAAGCTACCTACAGTAAAAAAAAACGGCTGGCAGTGAATGTGTTGTTATATTTATTAACACCTTAAGTGCCATAGCCGAAATAATTCGTCTTACATAATCCAACGCTTAAGTGCCAGAGCCGAGTTTACTCGTCTTACATAAACATTTTTTTTTTTTTGACGGTGGGACATCAATCAACAACTTTTACATCTTCGAGATCACTATTGGAGCAAGATAATGTGTATAATCTATTTTACCGACCCACTAAGTGTTGACAGTGCTCCCCCAGACGACCGAAATCAAAGAAAAAACTGCCGCGGGACCAAGCCGTTCAAGGAAATGCCGTGGCGATTTTACAGTAACAGACTTGTCTTGCCTGAGAGCGGCCGCGCACCGGCAGCAGCACACAGAGAGCGGAGAGCGATTTGCAAAATAGATCATAGGTGAAACACACTTTGAAACACCTCAGAAAGGCCAGAATCAACATCTGCCCATCGCCCACGCATTCCCCGGCCCATCTTGACTCGCACAAGGAGCGTCTGCACGCAGGCAAGCAGGCAGGCAGGCACACAGGCAGGCAGCAGCAAAAGCGCTTCTGACACGCCCGCTGTACAGCGGAGGGAGGAGGGAGGAGGGAGGAGGGAGGAGGGAGGAGGGAGGAGGGAGTTTGAATGAGAGGGGTGTTTCCTGTTGTTATGGAGGAAATTACTGTTCAAAACTATTGTTTAGAATGTCTGACGGTCTTACTGATGCCAAAAATGAATGGTTAAAGTGACTGTTTCACAAAAAGCCATTTATCTCTGAATAAATTTCCAGACGCTGAAACCATGCTGTACTCAACGGCTAATATCTACATAACTACTAACTCTGCAAACTAACTCTTTTAGACAGAGAAAGCACACATTCTATTAGTTATTTTTAGATGATTGGTGTTCATGAATTCTTAACAGAAAAGAATCCTCGGCTGTCTCTAAAATGAGCCAGAATCGTCAAAAACACCCCTGGCACAACTTACCTACAGGAATGAAAACATGGCTGGCATTCAATGTGTTAATTAATTCCAGACGGGATTTCTTTCAGTGACATGCTCAAGGTCACCACAGCGGGATGAATACTTAGTGACACGGGGGTTTGAACCCGGGTCATCCGTTTGAAAGGACGGTGTCTTTAAACACACGGCCACCCTGCTGCCGCTAATAGCCTGCTCATCATAACATCATTGTCTTCCGTGGTGGAGCGTTCTGATTTTGAAAAATTAGCTGCGACAGCAAGTTTGTTGATTATTAATTAGTTCAGGGAATCTTGGGAGTATTTGTCCAGGCTGAATCTGTCTGTCACTGACGTGTTCCTGACGTGAACACACACACACACACACACACACGCACGCAAGCGAGCGCACTAGCACACACACACACACACACACACACACACACACACACACACACACACACACACACACAGAGAGCGGGCTTGATTAAGGAGGCTGAAAAGAGTGAGTTTATGGTTTCTAACTCTCCACTGAGCATTTCTTCTCATGCTAGTCAGGTTAACCAAAGCACTGGAGGCCATAACTTCTCTCGTCTTTCATCAGATGACTTCACATCAATATGACAGCTTAGGAAAACGTGGCCAACAGACAGTCATTACTTGCTGTAAGGTCTGACCTTCCGAGGCCCAGCTGATATTTATTTGGACAGGAAGGGGAAGGCAGTGTGATGTTGTTGACTTCCTCCAGCTGTTCCTGTCTCTGTTTTGTGAATGAGGGGTATTTTCCACATGACTCCATGCTCTTGTCATATTCTCGAGCAGGGATGGGCACATGTGCCCCCGTCCTCACTCAGTGTGGCCCTCCAGTCAAATTCCTCCTTTTCTTCTTTTTAAGGGGTTAGGGGGGAAAACACAAAGCATGTCCTATACCTGCCAACAAACTATCCCTATCCCTTTCTCCTGCTGTGCTCCTGATGAGTCATTTCTCCCATTAATCCCCCGATTTCATCGTGATACAACTCAAATGCTGTAGTGAGCTTAGTTTGAAAGCCAGGGTGAAGGTTCTGCTATCATACAGTAAGACACTAGAAGACCTAAGGCAACCCCCCCTCCCCTGGGAGTGACCCCCCCTGTTCAAGATTCAAGATTCAATAGTTTTATTGCCATATCAACCAAGATTGATTGGAATTTGTCTTGGCATGCTCAAACAGACAAAACAATCACAGTAACAGACCATGAGAGACAGACAATACAACTACACATCTGCTGCAATGTATAAAAAGTAGGAACATGCAATCAAAAACAAGTGCAAAATGCAAAACAGTATGCAATACAGTGTACAGTGCAGGGTAGGCACAGGCGGCTAGTGCAACCAAAAAAAGTGCACAATGCATTAAAGTGTCTGGTGCATTAAAAGACCAGGGGGTCAAATTAAATTGGGGTGGTGAACTGAACTGAGGAGGAGTTAAGGGCCCTCACTGCTTCAGGGTACGAGCTGTTACGCAGGCGAGTGGTTCGGCATTTGATGCTGCGTACCCTTCTTCCTGAAGGAAGGGGGGCAAAGAGAGCATTGGCTGGATGGGAGGGGTCCCTTATTATCTTCAGCCCTAGCTTCAATATGCGCTCGTTATTAATATCGCATAATCTCGGCAAATCCTTACCTACGATCTTCGATGCCGTTTTCACGACCCTGTTCAGCTCTTCTCTGTCTTCAGCTGAACAGTTACCAAACCAAACTGTGATAGAGAATGTGAGCACACTCTCTATCATAGCTCGGTAGAAGTGACACATCCCTATCTTTGAGACTTTGAATTTCCTGAGTTGCCTCAGGAAGAACAAACGTTGGTGGGCTTTCTTTACGATAAGGCTCACATTGACGTTCCATTTAAGAGAAGAGGAAATCGTGGTCCCCAGGAATTTGAAACTTTCCACCTTCTCAACAGCCTGATGTTATGCCTGTGGCACAAGGGAAGCCAAGACATGACATGATGGTGCCCCCACTCTTCCCATTCCCAAAGACAAGACAGCTGGCACAGGATCTGTAGTTCTCAGTGTAGCAGTTTTTATTTAGTTTTTCTTCAGAGTAGAGCAATACCCAAAACAATAAACAAAACCATACTAAACCCGACCCTCACTTTTCTAACCAAACAAAAGGGGATAAATAAAATACAATAATCTTACCTACCTCCTACAACAAAAACAAGAATTAAAGTATAAAGCAAAGGGGTTTCTCCCTCCTACCGGACTGCTACAGCATGAATAAAGATTTGTTTACAAATGTTCACAGGAGGGCTACAATATTACCCATATTAATTTAACAACACTAAGTACTAAGTTTCCCATCACAGGATTCACAGAGACAGAAACAGTCCCAGTTGTTGGTGTTCATCAGCTGTGTCTTTGGGATTGTGAAGAGCAGAAGGGCAGACAGAAGGCCTCAGGTGGAATATATCTGCTGCAGCAGCCAATCAGCAGCCAGCCCTCCTGACAGCCGAGACAGCACACACCTGCATCTCATCACCACACTCAAGACTGTCACATACACACAGGGAGGAAAAGAATACAGTTAACCACACAGTCACATGACCCAGGTCATAACACTGATCATTTATGATTAAAGGCTGGAGTTCAGCTTTATTTTTGCGGAAATCCACAATCATCTCCTTGGTTTTGGAGATGTTGAGGGTTAAGTTGTTCTGGGCACACCACTCGACAAGTGAGGAGACTTCTGCTCTGTAAGCTGTTTCATCATTACAGGAGATCAGACCTGTCACAGTGGTGTCATCTGCAAATTTAAATATTTTGACTAAGTGGGAAAGCGAGATGCAGTCGTTGGTATAAAATAAATAAAGTAAAGAGGACAAAACACAACCCTGGGGAGCACCCATGCTAATGGGCAGTGGCTTGGATAGCCTGTTATTGACTCTGACCACTTGTGACCTGTTGGTCAGAAAGTCAAATATCCAATCACACATGGACTTGTTAACGCCCATCTGAAGGAGTTTGTCGCACAGCCTAGCTGGAATTATATTATTAAAAGCAGAACTAAAATCAATAAACAAAATGCGTGCATAAGTAGAATTGGCCTCAAGGTGCTGCAGGATGGAATGGATACAGAGGGATACAGCATCCTACAGACCTCTTCTTCCTATATGCAAATTGAAACGAATCAAGTGTCACATTAGACAGATACTTGGCTACTAGCTTTTCAAATACCTTCATAATTACAGAATTCTGGAACAGTGGTCTCCAACACACTCAAAAATCACTGATGATATCACTTACTGTATGTATAGAATTTGTGATGTCACCAGTGATGTCACTCGAGCACTCAATGATGATTCCATCGTGAGTGGTGTCATCAGTGATGATGTCCTCATTGGTTGAGTGACATCACATGATTAGGTAATTAGGGCAATCGTTAAAAAATTTGGGCCTAATTAGGGCAATTAATCGGCCCTAATAGACTACTTGCACAACTCCACTACTTCCTGAAATGAGTAGGGCATCTTGGTTTCCTGTCCTACACTATTGGATGAACTGATTAATGTCAGGTGTGCCTGACTGCTGCAGTCACAACAACAGTGATCAGTCACACCTGACATGAATCGGTTCATCCAATAGACCCTTCTCATGGGGGCCATTTTGGGTCGAAAAGGCAGGGTAAACACAGGTGCAAGCAAAACACTAATGAGGGTTTCCAAATTCCAATCATGGAAGTTGGAAACCCTCATTAGTGTTTTGCTTGCACCTGTGTTTACCCTGCCTTTTCGACCAAAAATGGCCCCAGTGAGAAGGGTCTATAGTGTAGGACAGGAAACCAAGATGCCCTACTCATTTCAGGAAGTAGTGGAGTTGTGCAAGTAGTCTATTACCTAATTAAGAAATCTGTCTCTGTTAGGCCACCCGCAGGGGGGTGCTCTTTAAGTTTCCTGAAAGATTCAGCCCGATCGTACGTAAAATGGCATAGCTGTGGCTGAACACAATTCATAGGGTTACAGTAGTATCCTACTGGTGGAAGTGCATGCTCCCAATCTGGCCCTCTGGTAGCGAGGAACAATTTTTTGCAGCCCCTCTCTATATCATCAAAGTTGCCCATCCCTGTTCAAGAGACTGAGAATCTGCAGAAAGATTCAGAGGCACACGCTTTTATGGACGGCTCGATCTGAGAGCGTTTCCTTCTGATATCTTTCACATGCTCTTTGTGTTGGGATTGATCTCGTTAACGCTAGTGCTTTCATCTCACACAGACAGACCACACACCCAATTACATTAACACTTTCAGTGCCACGGCCCTTGGGCAAAAGGTTGCTTGCTGTGCCACATAGGCCGCAATGCATTTTAAAACAGTCATATAATTTCTTTAATAATTACTATGTAAACACTGAACACGCACAAATAACGATGAGACTCTCTTCTATCACCTGCAAAAAAAAGTTTATTGATCCCATTTTCCGTTCTTTAGTTATGAGCCGGAGAAGATAGCTTGATTGAACGAAAAACAGAGCTTTTTTTCTACGAGCTGAGATAATGAGCCTTTTGTGAAATTAAACATTTCAAGCACATCACTGACTCTGAAGCTAATTTTCTGATGTAGTCACACCTCAAAAATAATTTCCTTCAATAAAACAGTGAAGGCAAGGGAATTTTGTTTGGAAGAATAATATTTTTAGCTGAAACCAGCAGCGCTGGCGCCTGCATGCGCTGCTGGTTGCAGCTTCTTGCTGATCTTTTGCTGCTGGTGGGCATCGGATATTCTGGCTTGCGTTTGCCAACCCTGTCCTGCTGTCTGGGTCTGTGTTGTGTACTTGGCTCTGCGTGCCCACCTCCCCCCCTCCTCCTCCCCCCCCCCCCCGTTGTGGGAGGAGTGTCTCTCTGCTCTGCTGTTCTCTCTGCCTGTGCTCAGCACTGAAAAAGTCCGCTAGATCCTGCTTTTTTACAGCCGCGTGTACCAGCTCCCATGCTTCGAGTTGAGAATAATAACAAATCCACGGCTGATCATGTGTTGCAGCGGACACGGAGGCTGTTGCAGCGGACACCGAGGTACTCAATTGTGATAGCAGATTGGCTGCTGCAGGGGCACAGCTAAACGTTGCTTCAATGAAGCCGCTGCATACGGACGGATGCGATGCGATTTCCTTCCCCCCAATGACTTCTTCTGTGTGTTTCACTCCACGTTCTCTCATCTGGAGAGCGCTGTCGCCACCTAAGGGTTCTGTAAAATAGTGTAACGTATCCGTTATCTCATGAGGCAGAGGCTTCTTGATGGTACAAGGGTCTTTATTCACAGTTAGTTATATTACAACTCTCAGCGGTTGTCACGCTCAAAGCTAGCAGCTTTCCCTCCAAGTAGTGTGTGTGGACTGACGCGCATGCTCAGTTCACTCCAGAAGTATCCCCCCAGCATAGTGTTCCCCCAATACAACACTCCCACACATCAGTTCCTATCTGCAGTCGAGACACTACCAATGCTCACCCCTGTATGTGTACTGCTGATTCGCTACATACTCCCCGCCCAACAATAAGGTCAACGCCCACGTTGAGAACACATCACACACCCCCTTGTACCAAACATATTTTTTTTCTTTTAACAGCTTCTTTTTTTTTCAATCACAGCATGTTGCCCTCTCCGACTTCCCCACATCATCTCCCCCACAATATCTCATGTCATGCACCTTTTTTTACTTTCTGTTACAACAATACAACAACTCCAACCACCATCTCCTCCTTTTTTTTTTTTTTTTTTTTTTAGTACAACTCAAAGTTGTGGAATCGTCCTGGAGCCCTTGGCTCTCTCCGTGGCCGTGTTAGTCTCTGTGAATCTGTCTGCGGGGCTGATCCCACCTGCAGTGTCTCTGGGCTTTCACGCCCCTGGGTGGGGCCCGCCCGGTCATAGCCGGACGCCCCTCTCTGTGGGACCAGAGTCCTTCTTTCAGCCGGTCTAGGTGAAACCGCCGGGCGGCCGAGATCTGGGGGAAAGGTGCACCCCCCCCGGTATGGGGCCAACCTGTCTCTGTGGAGTACCTTCCTGCCACCAAGTGGCATCTGCACTCGGTACACCACTTCCCCCATTCTCTCCATGACCCTGCATGGGCCTGTCCAGTGACAGTCCAGTTTAGCGCTACGCCCTTTTTTTCTCTGGGGTGTGTACACCCAGACCAACTCCCCCCCCTGGAAATGATTTCCTTTTGCCCTCACATCATAGTTCCTTTTTTGTTTCATGCCTGCTTTCTCTAGCTGGTCCCGAGCGAAGTGGTGAGCGGACTCTAAGCGATCTTGTAGCCTCCTGGCGTACTCTCGCCCTGGGGGAGCGTCCAGTGCATCTGGTGGCTTGCCGAACGCTATTTCTGCTGGTGTCCGCAGTTCTCGACCTAACATGAGCAGCGCTGGGGTGCAGGAGGTGGACTCGTGTGTGGCGGATCTGTAGGCCATGAGGATGAGCGGCAGGTGCGTGTCCCAGTCCCTCTGGTGTTCCTCCGTGAGGATGGCCAACTGCTTTTTCAGCGTTCTATTGAATCTTTCTACAAGGCCATCGCTCTGGGGGTGCAATGCTGTGGTCCGTGTCTTTTTAATGTTCAGTTTCTCGCACATGGTGGCGAACACTCGTGACTCAAAGTTTCTCCCTTGGTCACTGTGTAGGGTCTCTGGTGCTCCGAACCTACTGAACATGCCGGTTACTAGTGCGTCGACCACCGTCCCCGCCTCCTGGTCGGGTAGTGCGTACGCCTCTGGCCATTTTGTGAAATAGTCCATGGCGACCAGGACGTACTTGTTCCCACTGTCTGAGCAGGGAAAAGGTCCCATCACGTCTACCCCTACCCTCTCCATGGGGGCTCCTGCTGCTAGCTGTTGAAGCGGGGCGCGAGACTGATCTAACGGGCCTTTGTACGCTGCGCAGAGGTCGCAGCGTCGACAGAAGTCCTGTACGTCTCTCCCCATCCTCCCCCAATAAAACCCTTGTCTGATACGGCGGAGCGTTTTGTTTACCCCGAAGTGCCCAGCCCCTACAGTTCCATGGCAGCTCCTGCACACCTCCTCCCTCAACGTTGTCGGCACTACTTTCCGCCACTTATGCTCTCCTGTCGCTGGCTCCTTCCAGGACTTCATCAGCACTCCGTTACTCAAACTCAGGGTGTCGAACCCCGCCCACAGCCTTTTGGTTGTGTCGGTGGCCCCTGCCACCTCTTCCCAGGGCGGCTTCTGGCCCTCTTCTACCCATTGCAGTACTGGTGACAGCTCTCTGTCGTTTTCTTGGTGGCCCCTCCAATCCGCTGCCTCTGCTACCCGCAGCGTCCTGCACACTGGCCCATCCCCTGTGTGGTTAGGGCAGATCCTAGCTTCCTCTTGGAGCTCTCTCTCTCTTCCTTCTCTCTTTTCGCAGTATGTACACCCTCTCTCTGCACAGGGTCGTCTTGACAGGGCGTCTGCGTTGACGTGGCGCGCCCCTGCCCTGTGTTCTATCGTGAAGTTGTAGTCTGCCATTTTCTCTAACCAGCGGCACACTTGTCCCTCCGGCTCTCTGAAGGACCATAGCCACTGCAGCGCCGAGTGGTCGGTCCGTATGGTGAACCGTGGCTGTCCCAGGAGGTAATATCTAAAGTGTCTTAGTGCTTCTACTACGGCGAGGAGCTCCCGGCGGGTGACGCAGTAGTTACGTTCTGCTTTATCGAAAGTCTTGCTATAGTACGCCACCACCCGCTCCCCGTCCGGCCCCGCCTGGGACAGCACGGCTCCCATACCCCCATTGCTGGCATCAGTGTCTAGTAGGAACGGCAGGGCGGGGTCTGGTGCTCTAAGCACTGGAGACTCGGTCAGTGCTTTCTTGAGGGCTTTGAATGCTAGGTGGCATTCTGTCGTCCAGTGGAAGTCTGCGTTCTTCTCTTTTAACCTGAACAGCGGTTCCGCTATTTTAGAAAACCCGTTCACGAATTTCCTGTAGTATGCGGCTAGCCCTACGAAGCTCTCGAGTTCGCCTTTGTTTCTAGGGGTGGGCCACTCCATGACCGCCTGAGTCTTCTCTTCTAGGGTGCGAATGCCCCCCGCGCCGATGCCATGCCCTAAGAACTCCACCCTCCTCTTCAGGAAGTGGCACTTGTCTGGGTGTAACTTTAGACCCGCCTCTGCTATCTTCTGCAGGACTTTTCGTAACGCCCCCACCGCGGCCTGGAACGTGCCCCCGTGTGTCAAGATGTCATCTAAATACACGACGCATTCGGATCGGGGAATGTCTCCCAGCAACTTCTCCATTAACCTCTCGAACGTTGCTGGTGCGTTGCACAGCCCGAAGCTGAGTACTCGAAACTGCCACAGCCCCTTCTCTGTGCGGAAGGCGGTCTTTTGCTTGGCATCGTCGCGGAGGGGCACCTGCCAGTACCCGCTACGGAGGTCTAGGGATGAGAACCAGGATGACTCTCCCGCGGCGTCTAACAGTTCCTCTATGATGGGCATCGGGTATGCGTCTTTTTTTGTTACTTTGTTCAGCCCCCTATAGTCTACACAAAATCGCATTTTGGTGCTATTTTTCTTTTTCACCAGCACTACCCCCGACGCCCACGGGCTGTCTGATGGCTCGATGATCCCCGCCCGCAGCATGTTCTCTACAGCTTCGTTCGCTATCTCTCTCCTCGCCGCTGGGATCCGACGGGGATATGACCTGACGGGTCGCGCCGCCTCCGTGTCTATTTCGTGTTCCACCAGGTGGGTACATCCTAGCTCATCATCTGACATGGCGAAAATGTCTTTATATTCCTCTAGTACCCTCCACAGTTCATCGCTCTGCTGGGTCTCTAACCCTTCGCTTTGGCGTTTGTGCAATCCCCTGAGCATCTCTAACCTCTCTCTCTCCCCCTCTGCCTGTTGCGCTGGCTGAGGGCAAGTGTTTGGAGGTGGGCTAGGGGTGGGGCTTTGTGGAGGGGCTTGGTCTGCTGGGTGGGGCTCATGCACTACGGTGACGCGATATACAGTGATATTATTTACATTAGCTCTCTCCTCTGGAACGGTGGGAGGGTGGCCCATCTGGACTACTGGCCCCCCTGCAAATGTCAATGTGCTTTTTCCTAGGTCTACTGTGCATTTGTTTAGCGTCAAGTAGTCTTCCCCTAGGATGCAGGGTCCCGTCATTTCTACCACCCACACCGGAAAGTCCACTGTCTGTTCTCCCACTGTTATCATTACGTGCCCCCTCCCCCTCATTGGCATCAACTCACCGGATACTGTTCTTAGTAGTTGTGCTGCTGGCTGCTCCAGGCGCGTCCCCTCGGGCATCATGTTGACGTTCACCAGCGTTGCCGTACACCCCGTGTCCACCAGGGCGGCGCAGTATCTCCCCTGTATGTAGACTGGAACATGGCAGCCGTTCATCGCGCGCGGCCCGCTCTGCATGCTGACAGCTCCGGCGATGTCGTCTACTTCGGGGCCCGGCGGAGCCCCGCCTCTCCGTTGCTGTCGGTGGGCCCCCTCCTGCGATGATGTGGCTACGGGGACTGTGGCATCGTAGACCCGTCTCGCCCCATCTGGACGGGCCCTGTGCCGTTTCCCTGGTTCCACGCTCTCCGGCGGCAGTCTGCTTCCCGATGTCCGGGGCGTCCGCATCCCCAGCAGATCATGTTCCCTCTGGCCCAGCTGTTGTTCCGCTGAGTGGGCTGTCGAGCGGGGTTGGGCTGCAGGGTCGCTCTGCGGAGCAGTTGTTCTGTCAGCTGTTGTACTGACTCGGACAGTTCTTTCACCCTGTCGCCCTGCTCTCTCACCGTGTTGCTTTGCTCTGCCCAGGCCGTCTTCCACGCTGGTTCTTCTTGTAACTGGCTCTCCGCGGCCATTCTGACCACTGGGGCGGCCTCCGTTATGCTGCTGCTCTTGTCCCAGCCTTCTACTGTCTCTATCTCCAGTGCCAGCCCCAGCGCTGCTCCCAATGTTTTCGGGTGTCCCAGCGTTACTTTCTGGCTTAGGCTCCGTGGCTCGATGGCCTGGACAAAGTAGCTTAGGGCTAGTCCATCCAGCGTCTCCGTCGGTAGCTGGCTGTATGCGCGCCGGCTGAGAGTCTCAATGTCCGTTGCCAGTGCACGTAGTGACTCACCCTGTCGTCTGCGTCTGTTACACAGTTCTGCGGCTACGATGGCCTGCTCCTCGCATCTGCCGAAACGTCTCTGCAGGACCCCCATCACCACATCCCAGTCCTTTGTATCAGCTATTGCCGACACGCACGCTGTAGCTTCGCCCTCGAGGGCCATGACGAGGTAGCTGGCTCTCTCCTTTCTCGTCCAGCCATTCCAATCTGCAGCCTCTGTAAACTGCTTGCAGTACGCCTCCCATTCGACTTTACCGTTGAATTTTGGCGGGGTGATTTCCTTTCTTCCCCGCCGCTCGCCGTCTTTTGCCGCCTCGACCCGTGTCCCGTCTTTGTCCTCGGGCCGTAGGCTGGCTCCGCTGGTCTGTGGCACAGCCTCCATGGCTACAGCGGCAGTGTCAACCCGCTCGATCTTCACTCTCACCGGTCCCGGTTCTTCCGCTCCTTCTCCCGCCTCGCTAGCTTGCCTGCTAGCTCCCTTGGGCTGCGGGTTAGCTTCCGTGGCTACGGTGCTAGCTCTGTCTGGCTCGGATTTTATTTTCACCAACCCCAGGCTTTCTGTTGTTTTTCTTTCTTGGATCCCTGTGGTAGCAGCTGCGTCTACCCAGACATCATCCTCCTTGGCCGGGCTGGTAGTCTGCCCCGGCTCTCGCCTCTCCCGCCTCTCGGTTGAGCCGCTTGCGCTCTTTCTTCAGGAACTTGTTAACCATTTCGCTAATCTGGAGGCAATATTCACCGTTTAAACTTCTGACGCCAGTGTAACGTATCCGTTATCTCATGAGGCAGAGGCTTCTTGATGGTACAAGGGTCTTTATTCACAGTTAGTTATATTACAACTCTCAGCGGTTGTCACGCTCAAAGCTAGCAGCTTTCCCTCCAAGTAGTGTGTGTGGACTGACGCGCATGCTCAGTTCACTCCAGAAGTATCCCCCCAGCATAGTGTTCCCCCAATACAACACTCCCACACATCAGTTCCTATCTGCAGTCGAGACACTACCAATGCTCACCCCTGTATGTGTACTGCTGATTCGCTACAATAGGTTAGACACATTCAATACCTCTGAATATTGTAAGAGGCGATGTAAGAGGCATAGATCGACACCCCCGTCAAAAAAAAAAATTCGAGTTATTGACGCCATGTGGCGTCGCTGGCACTCTACGGTAAATTTCTAATGACGCCATATGGCGTCGCTGGCACTGAATGTGTTAAAGGGGCTGTAAAAAGAAAAATACTCAAATGAAATGACATTCACTAATGAATGACTGTAATCATGCGGCTGTACGCTCGCTTTTAAGACCGCTCAGTGAGACTGAACTTTCATACAAATGTGTGGTGGTGGGTGAGGTGAGGTGGGCAGCACCCATTCCCACTGTGTGGTCTTTGAGGGCAGAATGTGGGAGGGGCTGGATCAGCCATGCTTGGATAGCCTAAGCCGGTCATCTTGCGAGAGCTGGCCGTGAGGGAAAAGGCCATCTCCATTTCAGACGGGGCAAAAAAGGACATGGCGCCTAGATTTGATGGCTGGGTTCACCCCGTCAGCCCTCGGGTCCACCTCACCTCCGCCACTCAGTAACCTCTCCTTTATATTATTATTATATATTTGATTGCCCTGGAAATAGTTGTAATTAGTTAAATCTCTCCTGTCCGAGTCACTCAAGTCAGGCTGTCGATGTCCAGGCCCCCCCGCCCCCCCGACGGCGGCGGTCTAGTGTTTTGCGGCTGCCCACGGATGCGCCTGACTGATTTTGGCGCTCCCCACTGACCGCTTAATTGGATCTTCACACACTGGGGCAGCGGCGTGAAGGAAGTGGAGGTTCTACCACACGGTCACATAGTCATCAAACATGTCAGAGAGATTAGGCCCAAACGCCTCCTCTCTCCTGCTCTCCTGATGGTGTTAGCCTCTGGCCTGGCCGAGGGGACGCAGCACTGCAAACGGCCTCACGAGGCTTCACTAACTACTTTAAAAACGGCTTGGATGCCTGATTTTAAAATGTATTACATGGCTTATCAATTACGATGTATAAAAGTGTGGATTGATCCCTTGTCTACAGTTCCATGGAGAGATTTAGAGCAACAAGTGATTGGAGTGCAAAGATTGCAGGATGTGGCTTTCTCAGGTGTTAAGTTAAAGAAGTGTAGGTCAACCTTTGGTCCCATCATAGCCAATACCATAGTCAATCTTAAACGAGTGGAGGAACATTTACGTTACACTAACAAATGGCATTTCCAAACTCCAATTTGGAACAATATGCATATACTATCTGGGAATAAACCTTTTGTTTGTAAGCAATGGAGTGAGAAAGGCATCTATAATCTTAATCACATGTATGACGGGAATGGTTTATTATGCTTTGAGGATCTAAGAACCCAATTTGATGTCCCAAGAAATACCTTTTTTGTCTATTTACGTTTACGTTCGGCCCTGAAAGGTTATGGAGCTCCATGGGGGAGAGGTCTGGAGGCACACCCAGTCATTAACTGGATTTCTGGTTCACCCTTTATGGCCCAATCCCACCGCAGCTAGTAGCGCGGTCCCGCTCCGCTCGACTCGACTTTTGGTCTCATCCCACCGGTATAAACCGGCCCAGCTCGGTTTGATTTGAGGCCGAGTCGTGCTACTTTTTAGAGGATTGGTGTCGAGGTTGTATGCCAATTTAACAGATGCACACATAGGACAACTGCCAATAATTAGAAAGTGGGAGGAGGATTTGACCTCAGAGGGAAACATGATTGAGTGGGACACAGTCTGGGAAAATATCTTCAGCTGCTCAAAGAACCCAAATCACCAGTTGATCCACTTCAACTTTTGTCATAGGACATATTGGACTCCTCAGAGAAAACACATGATCAAAGCCATTCCCAATCCTTTCTGTTCCTTCTGTCAACCGGAACAAGTCGGAACTTTTTTACACATGGTTTGGAAATGTGAACTAGTTCAAGAATTCTGGGATAAAACAACTTCAATAATATCAGATTTAATTGAACACCCACTTCCTCTGGACCCAATACTTCTATTAATTAATGATGACTCTAAGCTTAATTTATCGGGGAAGCAGAGGAAGATTTGGCTTGCTGGCCTAACCGCAGTCAAGAAAATGATAGCCCAAAGATGGCTTCCCCCTCACTCACTTAACATTCACAAATGGCTGGCATACTTTCGTGATATAGTAATGCTTGAACTCTCCACTGCGAGGGTTAATAGAGCGAAGTCCTCAACTCTTGAACTTTGGAGAGGTGTAGCATCTCAGATCTCTGACTTAATGACCTCAGTGCCTCAGGAACCAGTGCTCCAATAGCAAAGTGTGAGACAGTTACTTTAAACAAGAGACCGCGGGGGGGTGGGGGGTGGGGGGTTTGGGGTGGAGAGGGGGCTCTCCTATATTTTATTTCATTTTGTATTTCTTTTTGTTTTGTGATAAATACAAAATTGATGTCACTCTGCATATATTCTGATGGGTATTGGGGGGGGTGATATGAGTGGGCAGGTGGGAGGAGGGCTCATGCATCCTGACTAATGTCTGTCATAATGTCGTGTAACTATGCTGAACCACTGATGTCAATAAAAAATTGATCACAAAAAAAAAACGGCTTGGAATAGTCTGCGCATAATGAGAAGCGACTAGGGTCTATGTTCTGTATATGTCTTTGCTCATATAAAGAACCCAAATTTACATTTCCTTTTACATCTGCTGTTTAGGGATGGGTGTTGGGACAATGTCTCAAAATTGACCATAATACCAAAATGCGAATGGGAATTGTATTTATTACATCATATCGTGGTTGTATTGAATCCTGAACCCCATATCGCCCATCAAATCATAACGTCACATAAGCATGATATCGTTCCATCCCTACTAACTGTTCGGCTTAAGACTGATTAAGGTTTCACCTCATGCCATTCCATCACGGCTCCAAATGCATCGACGACAGAGTGAAATATTTTCGTAGGAGAGGAAAACCGCTGCATTCACTCCTAGTTGTGTCAGCATTCCATGAGTCATAGAGACATGGTTAGGCGTCCATCCATGTGTCCCCTGGTCACTTCTCCCGGGCTTGACCAGCCGGTGTGTGTGTGACTACTGGCTCTCAGCTGGACAGGGTTAAATCCCGCCTCACACAGACACCCTGAACCCTGTGGCCAGCTGAGCCGCGGGGGTCTGAGGCACAGCTTCAAGCTATTAGCCAGAAGAAAAGCTCTAAACCACACAGCAGTGTTTAGCACCGTGCAACACAGAGCGCTCTGCTCCGCTGCTATGCTGGCGTGCAAAACGCCCACAGCAACCTCCAGGCCTGGGCCCTATTAACACTCTCTGTGTACACGCCGAGTAAGCTAACCTGGCATTTTCTCAACCCCCCCCCCTCCCAAAAAAAACTTTAAAGAAATGACAAAATGAGTAAATAAATACTTTTTTTTTTGTGCCAGATCTGAGAGGGTTTTGTGATGTTATTTGTTGTCATAAATGTCCGAAAGCTTACATTGGTGATATTTGAAAAGGAGCATGCGTGCTGCAGATGTGATTGCTGCAGCGATCGTACACATGTGTGTTGTGCTCATATTCCATCCAGGCATGTTGACGCTGTTTATTTACGTAGCCAGAAGTCACTGATGCGTGTTGAGCGTTTCAGACTAGTGTGCTGGGATGCTGATTGACAGACAAAAGGAGCAGTTTTGCCTTCTACATATAGTACGATCTGACATTATTGTGTGTGTGTGTGTGTGTGTGTGTGTGTGTGCGCACACTGCAGTTATGTTGATATTTCTCTGCTGCTTCAACGCTTGTTGCCCTGTTTTCAAGCAGGATTATTGCTAATGAAGACGGACCTATAGAGAGGCAAAGTGGAACGTCACTTCCTGCTTCAGCACTGTACCAGAGATTTTCATCCGCCATTTATTTTCCCATAGGCTGAGTTTCCCAACAAAGAAGCTTCTTAAGAGTTAAGAAGCTTCTTAAGGAGTTAAGAAGCTTCTTAAGGAGTTAAGAAGGCTCCAAAGAAGTGTTTCCCAAACGCCTTCTTAACAGTCGAGAAAAATAAAAAAAAATAGAAGGCTCTTAAGAAGCATCTTAACTGGAGCGGCTCACTTGATGGCACTCTGAGCCCAGCAGTGGGCCACGACTCAGTGGTTGAGAAACACTGTTAACACCTAATCATGGTCATGTTAAACTTTATTAAACATTATTTATTTCAGACATGGACTGCAGTTCAAATTGCTTTATATACACAGCATACAACAAAACAGAGAAACACTACAGAATTTAAGCGACCTTGGGTTCTGTGAAAGGTGCTATATAAATCCACAACATTATAAAAGGAATCCATTCTGATTAGAGAAATATAGCCTACGGTAAAACATTTAAAACACAAGTAACCATACATACAGGGGAGATTTTCAAGTGTTCCCCAATTTTAAACACTAAAGAGTGCATGAAAGAAAGGAAAAAGGGAAAAACACAAGAGGAACAGTGGACACAAGTATCTCCTTTTGCCTGATGCGGCTGGATCTGCCAGTGTTTTGTCATTAAGAAGGTGTTAAGAAGGCTCCAGACCCTTCTTACAAAACCTTCTTAACGAAAGATCATCTTAGCGCTAAGAAGCTTTTGGGAAACGCAGCCTTCTTAACGGAGGATAATTGGAAGATAATTTTAGGCTAAGAAGCAATCGGGAAACGCGTTGGCTTCGTTGGCTTCTTATGGGAGCCTTAAGAAGGGTCAAAGAAGCTTCTTAGCGCTAAGAAGCTTTTGGGAAACGCATGCCTTCGTAAAGAAGCAATTGGGAAACGCGTTTGCTTCTTAAGCGGGCCTTAAGAAGGGTTGAATTAGCTTCTTAGCGCAAAGAAGCTTTTGGGAAACCCAGCCATAGACATTACGTAAAATGCGTATAAAAATAGTTTTACTGGTTCAAACCAAACGGTACAGATATATTTAGAAACAGGAGAGATCGCATAACATTTCACTGTGACCAAAACGTAAAGAAATGCGGGTTTAAAGATATGTTCGATGTTGTTTTTAAAAGTTTTGGTCCAAGTGAAATGTTCTATGGTTTCTCCCGATTCTAAATATAGCTGAACCGTTTGGTTCGACGAAGTAAAACTATTTTATAAGCATTTTACAAAATGTCTATGGGAAAATAAATGGCGGATGAAAATCTCTGATACAGTGCTGAAGCAGGAAGTGACGTTCACTTTGCCTCTCTATTTCCACAACAAATCCTCTTTTTCCTGTTGTCCTTGTGATGACCTGCCCCCCCCCCCCCCCCCCCAAAAATAGTAATATTAATAAAAAATCCCTGAGCTGAAGAGCTACAGTGGGAGATTTTGGAAGCTGAGTACTGATAAGCTGAAGTTTCGCAGGTCGACGTTGATGTCTGGAGGAGGCGGGGCCAGCGGGGGCGGGGCGGCCAACCCCTGGCTGATCAACGAATCGGAGGAGACCAAGGGGCTGAACTTCGGAGAGATCAAACAGCAGCAGCAGCGCATCATCGAAGGTCAGCAGACATGACTGACTTGACTGCCTGCCAAGGTTATTCAGAGCTACAGAAGGAGCTGTGATTATGGCAGGCTATGACTAAAATACCACAATACCACACTGTCACCACTAGGGTTTCAGTACTGGCTCTAACATAGGAGAGTATGTTCAGGAGAGGGAGTCTGTTTCATTATCGAGTAAATACATTTCTGTGTATTTCTGTGTACTAATGGAAAGCTTAAATGCCCGAGTTTGTGAAGCTTTGATTTTGAAGTCGATACCAAACACGACTCTAAAAACCAGACCTAGTTTGTGGTAGTCCTCCTTACCACTCACTCTGCACTCATCACAATGATGCCTTTCAAATAGGGCTGTTCCTCACTACATGCATTTCTTTTTTATACATAAGCGTATTTCTTATTTGCCGTTGCCCTTTTGGACCCTAGTCATTACTTGTACTTCCAGCAAAGTATGGCAGTGCTCTCAAAAGATCTAATTTATATAAGTAACATCATGTGACAGCACTTCCAACTAAACACAGTCAAATAAAAGTTGTTCTGTTGTTTGGAAGGTGCAACAAAACGATTCTGCAAGATTCTTGGCGACAGGAGATGAATTGCATGGAACTGGTGTTGACCGTAACGGTCGAGGCTAACACACGGAAGGTGACCGTTATAATTCACATTTAGCAGATATAAGCCCTCCCCTGCTTCATAGCCACTTCCTGAATGGCTCCCAAATGGCCCGAGCGCTCAGACGCCAGGTCACCTGACTCCCTATGACTCTTCACTGCGACGTCTCCATTACGACTCTGGCTATTGTCAGTGGGACTGGGGGGGATTCCTGTTAAGACAGTGAAACCAAACCGCACGGAGCTTTCTAGTCCCCACTGGGATTTCTGCTGCAGTTGTAATGGTGAGCGCCTGAACCTGCGGTCGCTCCAAAATTCCTGTGGTAGTCAGTGTGTCAAACATGGAGTCCTCTCCTCTTCCTCTCCTCTTCCTCTTCCTCTCCTCTCCTCTCCTCTTCCTCTTCCTCTTCCTCTCCTCTCCTCTCTTCCTCTCCTCTCTTCTTCCTCTCCTCTCCTCGCCTCTCCTCTCCTCTTCCTCTCCTCTTCTTCTCCTCTCCTTTCCTCTCCTCTCCCCTCCCCTCTCCTCTCCTCTCCTCTGCTCTCATCTCGCCTCCCCTCTCCTCTTCCTCTCCTCTTCCTCCTCCTCTCCTCTTCCTCCTCCTCTCCTCTCCTCTTCCTCCTCCTCTCCTCTCCTCTCCTCTTCCTCTCCTCTTCCTCTCCTCTTCTTCTCCCTCTTCCTCTGCTCTTCTCTCCTCTCCTCTTCCTCTCCTCTCCTCTTCCTCTCCTCTCCTCTTCCTCTCCATTCCTCTCCTCTCCTCTTCCTCTCCTCTCCTGAGGCAGAGTGGGGTAAAGCACTGATTATGACTCCCATGTGGCACTCAGACTGTACCCACTCAGCTGGACCCCACTAGCCTGTCATTCCTATTCCCTATTCCCTAACGGTTACCCCATGAAATCACAAGTGCACTTAATTGCTCCCTCCTCACAATTGGCTTATTAAAAGGGGATTGCGGTACGTCGTTATTGTTTTTCCTTCCCCGTCGCTAAACGTGACATACATTCTTGTGCACACGTGCACCGCTGATCACACTGATTGTTTTTTCTACTTCTTTTCTCTCTCTGTCTCTCTCTCTGTCTCTCTCTCTCTCTCTCTCTCTCTCTCTCTCTCTCACACACACACTCTCATATATATACAGGGTTCCCACGGGTCTTTGAAATCCCTGAAAGTTTGTGAATTTGAGGGGGGAAACACTCATGGCCTTGGAAGTTTTTGAAAATAGACATAAAATAGACATGGTCATTGGAACGACTTGAATTGATCAATTTTGTTCAAGAGTAGAAATTGAAGTTCATCACTGTAACACAAAACAGTTGAGAAGTGTTCACGCATTCAAGCCTCTCTCTTTTTAATTGTTGTCTGTGAGCTTCTGTAAAGCTGCTAGTTCTCATTAGAAACATTGTCAGTGTTGTAACAGTAATGAACCTTGATCCGTGTCTCAAACTATACTGTGTCGGCTCCTTGAATTTGAGGGAACTGGACCTGGAAATGATGATTATGATGAAGTTCTTCTTCAGGTGTATGGTTGGTAACACATGACCTTCTCTCTCATCTCTCTGCAGTCCAAGATGCTGGTCTGGATGCACTCGCAGCAGTCATCAGCCGGCAGAAGGTCATGGGCCAGGAGATTGGCAACGAGCTGGACGAACAGAACGGTAAAGTTGTGTGTGTGTGCGTGCGTGTGTGTGTGTGTGCATGCGTGTGCATGCGTGTGCGTGTGTCTGTATATATTAGGGCTGGGCGATTAATCGAATTTTAATCATGATTACGATTTGGGCTGTCCACGATTATGAAAACAAGATAATCGACATACAACGATTTTGCGGCTCTTGTCACTCTCGTTCTGTCTTGTGTTGTAAATCGAGCGCACCCTTTCCTTTGCAGCGGTGTGCTCGGCCCCTCCCCCCCAAAGCCCAAAACACACACACACACCACTCGAGTTGGGAATGACTGTCATGTGAACAGAGAGCCACGGCACTTCTCCTCCCCGCTTATTTCGTGGTAGCACAAGAATAAGATGAGAGAAGTCACAGAAAGAGAGCCGCTGGTCGAGAGGAGAGGTAAAACAACGTATGTGGGGTGGAAACACTATGGTTTCGCCGAGTTTAAAGGTCCACACATCAAGAGCGATGCGAATATACAGCACGGAATTGCGATGCGAGTTTTGACCCACCTGTCAATCACAGCCACAGACTTGGAACAAACAGTGCAAGATATGCGCGGTCGTGGCTGCACCTCGCAACACAACCTATCACTTGAAATCCACTCACAAAGTGGTCTATGACCAAGCAATAAACGCTAAACGAACAAAAATACAAAGCCCCATCTAGTTACTGCCACCGCATACAGTCATGGATTCAGGACACTCTTTACAATGCGACCGCATATTCAACAGCTAACGAGCTCACAGATAAACATTAACAATAGCCTATTATGAACCTAAACGACGTAAGTCGCTTTGGATAAAAGCATCTGCCAAATGAGTAATTTAATGTAATGTAATTAAAAACGAACGTTACTAGTGTTCTCATTTGGTTAGTTTTGAGGTTTAAGGACTACTAGTTCAGATGTTTACCAACATATTGAATGTAGATTAATAGTTGCAGTTGGTTGTGGCAGTTCACTGCAACATAGTAGGCCTACATATACTGTATATTTATTTTAGTTTTTATTTTATTTCTAAATCTTTGCACTTTTATTATTTATTTTCACTTATTTATTTTTAATTATATCTAAAATCCAAAGACATCCAATGTTAAATAAAAAGCCAGTGTAAATGTTCAATAAATTCATCATGTTCTCAATGTCAATGAGTAATCGTGTTAAATAATCGTGATCTCAATATCAATCAAAATAATCGTGATTATGATTTTTGCCATAATCGTGCAGCCCTACCTTATAAACCCCTTCGCCCCGTCCAGGATGCCCATGAAGCTCACCTCCAACCACCGCCGCTGGATGCACACCTTCCCTGTCGGTGAGACACGCACACACACACACACACACACACACACACACACACACACACACACACACACACACACACACACGCACACACACACACACAAACACACACACACACACACACACGCACACACACACACACACACACACGCACACACACACACACACACAAACGTGTGTGTGCCTCAGGTGAGGGTTGCTCCCCACTGAGCCTGCCCCGGATGATAGGTGAAGTGTACCCTTTCACACATGAGGCATGTTGCATTCACACATGAGTAGCACCTCCGCAGAGTTTGTAAAGTAGAGAGGGGGCGGGCGGCGGGGGTGGGGGAATTTGGGCATGACCACACAGTTGTGAAAACTAAAAATACATAATGGGCGATAACTGCCTAACATTCACGGCATATAATCGTTTGCGCATAACGTTAGTAAGTAATTAATTAAACAACCCTACAACTCACGCCCAGATGCATCGATTTCCTCGAGTCGCAAGCACTACAAACAAAACAGGTCTTTGTTATGTTCAGTCCTAAAATGCATCAAACCTACTAGAATTATACAGAATACAGGAAGCTAGACGTTTTTACCTTCAAAATAAAATAAATGTTGTATTACTTAGTAACAAAAAATCAGAATGTCGACTCACTACGGGTTAAAATTGACTTTTCGAAAGGAGCAGATATTCTTCCAGTTTATCTCCGTTCTGTATCTTTCGAAATACACACAAAAAAACATTACACGTGCATTTACTTTATTTAATTGCCATTATTGCGAAGGTTATACCCGGAAGTTTTCGTTTTATACTGCCTGACTTGACGCTACTTGGAATTTGCGGTTCTAAATGGTAAATGGTAAATGGCCTGCATTTATATAGCGCTTTTATCCAAAGCGCTTTACAATCAGTAGATAGTCTACATTCACCCATTCATACACCGATGGCGGCAGGCTGCCACGCAGGGTGCCTACACACCATCGGGAGCAATTTGGGGTTAGGTGTCTTGCCCAAGGACACAACGACAGCAGCTGGGAGGGAGCGGGGATCGAGCCGCCAACCCTTGCGTCATTGGCCGACCCGCTCTACCTCCTGAGCTAAAGCCGCCCGGTTCTGCCATTGAATCTTCACAAACGCTGTGTAAACGTTAAATCAAAGGCATGGACGCAACCAGATCCAGATACCCTACCTAGCGATGTCCAATACTGGGAAGCGGGACGACCCTCGCGTCCAAAAATGCTTATTAAATGTGTGTGCTGTGCGAAGCAGACAGTGAGTGTTCATCGGCCCCTTACTTGTGTGTGTGTGTGTGTGTGTGTGTGTGTGTGTGTGTGTGTGTGTGTGTGTTAGGTACCCGTGTGAATCGGCCCAGATCCAGTACACCTACAGCCTGTGCCCTCCACACTCGGACACCCACTTCCTGTCCTGCTGGGTGGAGTTTGGCCACGAGAGACTGGAGGAGTACCTGTACAAGTGGAACTACCTGGACCAGTACATCTGCTCTGCTGGCTCAGAGGACTTCAGGTGGACACACACACACACACACACACACACACACACACACACACACACACACACACACACACACACACACACACACACACACACACACACACACACACACACACACACTCACACACACACTCACACACACACACTCACACACACACACTCACACTCACACTCTCTCTCTCTCTCTCTCTCTCTCTTAGCCTGCTTATCTGGTAATCACATAGTCAGAGAGGGAGATGGCCCAACTGCGAGTCGTTTCCTGTATCTGTGCCACGTGTTTGTTTTTTTAGGAGACCAGCGACAGCAGGTCCTCCTGAGTATTTTTCACAAGCCACACATCTTCCGAACATTCTGACACTAAAATGGCATTTTTCAGACAGGGAAATGAGGAGAAAATGAACTTTGTTGGAGACCTGTCTCTGTCTCAGTAGCACACACTCGCCAGATCTGGCAACAGTAGCTCCTGCTGGATCTTGTAGGGGGTTTAGCAGCAAAATAATGCACAAGCATTAGTCGCTTTCACACACAGATCGAGATCGAGATCAATATTGCAGTTCAGAAGGCACCGCCAGCTACCTTGCCACAGAAATTGCTTTCACACAAGACCAAGCAGCCCTGCTATATTTCCACCTCGGAGTGCGTTTTCAGATAGCATCCAGCCATCCACCCCTCCCGGTTTGAAACGAGGGTGAACGACGGGCGCTGAGTTTCATTATTATAATTAATCAAAGTCCGACAAATTAAAATGATGCTGGTCACCAACTAAACCAACCAAAACATGGGCATGTAGCCTACACACAGCAGCTCTCAACAGCTGCTCTAAGAGAAAAGATGACAGTCGACAGCTCACCCAAATATGCTGACAATGCAGAAACTGGTAATCATTTAAAGTGTTCTCCAAGACAAGGTAGGCTACCGAAACATCTTCATATTCCACCTGCATTATTATGAGAGGACGTAGGCTACTGCGTGTGGATGCATGAATAGCCTATATTCTGGGGAGTTGAAGATAATTTTGCAGCTGTCCATAAAGCAGGCTGCAGATGGATTTCTCTGTGCGCACCTATTGCGAGAGAGATTATTCTTATAACCGAGGAGTCTATTTAACGCACAACAGGTGAGACAGACTGCAGATATGCTTTGGTTATCTTACTTCTGATAGTAGGCTGTTCCGTGTCGCGGCTCATACCTTTCAGGTGGAGGCGGAGTGGAGGGTGATAACGGCGCTATACGGATACGGATCACACTGACTTGGAATAAACCGCTGGTTTATTGTGTGGCAACAAACCGCATTGACAGCTGATTGACAGGCTGACAGCTGACCTGAAGTGAAGTCTGTACTACCGGTATGGAGCTCGCATTAGGAGCACGCTGATAGGCTTAGCTTGTAAACAGCTACGGTGGCTCGTAGTGGACAAACATCATGACATTGCGTAACGTTATAGCCCCCACATGTCCGTCAATTCGTGTGCCTGTTGATGAGCGATTTAAACACAGCGACAGAGCGATTCCAAAGGGTTGAATCAAGCGACAGAGAGAAAAATAAATATCTCGGTGTGAACACAGCTTTAGGAGACAGTCACAGGAAGTGTATAACATTTGGTAATGGGTCATCTGGTTGGTGTATTGAGTATCTTTGACATAAGCCGACGCTGTGTTCAGAATGGTTCACTCATTCGCTCACTCACTATTCCCCATGTAGTGTTGATCAAATAGTGAACTATATAGGGAACGATCAAACAAGTTTTGGACACTACCTCACTCTTTTCCTTCGGTAAACATGACAGCATTGCATTGTGGTAGATGGGAGGAATTGTAGGCTACATTCTCTGTTCACTAGAAATTGCTCTGCATTGTGTTTTTTTTTTTACAGTGGACTATATTCACCTTATTCACCACGCCCACTTTTTCTCTCTTCCGCGTTAGACGCAATTGTATTTGTTCTTCCGGTTCAGCGCTAGTTGGCGGCCAATTTCAAAACAAAACGTCACTATAATAATGAATGAAGTTTGGCAACATTCAGAATTAAGCTACACTGTGGCCAACTTCAGTTACATGTTCATAGCGTTACTGCTGCGAGGAGCCGATGGCTGTAACGTTAGTTACAAAAGCACGTCGACAGTGTTTTCTCACTGCCAGTAGCCTAACTACAGTAGGGTTTGACAGATAGCTAGTCCGACCGGTGTCAGCGCTCCCGGTCCTCGCTGCTTGTTAAATATTTCTAAATAGGCGTTATTCTGATAAACTGGTCACATATATGTTACGTTCTCACCCGAAAAATATTAAAACATTAAAACTGTTCTTTTTTTTTTGCTTGAAAACAGCTTTTTGGCAAGTCTAAAAATGACTAGGGTAGGCGTAATTTACTTCCATGTCTAAAACCGGAAAGACAATTACAAAATGACGTCATGCAGAAGTGTCCTTGAATGGGCAAAGAATAAGGTGAATACATACATAGTGAATTAAATGAACAGTTGAGAATTCGGACACTAGTACAAAATGGCTAACACACTATATAGTCCACTATTTCTCTAATAGGGACCGGTTTTGAACAGGGCTAGTCTTTTAAAATGAGCCTTTTCATTTCCTGCTTGCCAAGTTTGATGGACTCTCTGAAGTTCTGGAGGACTCGCTTCCTGCTGCTGCCGGCCGGAGGGGCGCGGCACGTGGCGGACGGCGAGGGCCACTGGGACGTGTACGGGGAGGGAGCGGGCGCCGGGGGCGGCTCCCCCGACTGGCTGCTGCTGGACAGCTTCATCCGCTTCCTCGAGGCCCTCAACCGCATCCGCCGACGCCACCGCTCCGACAGGATCATCAGAGTCAGTCTGTACACAGCGAGACATGTGGCCGCCCGAGTCAACTCTGCTCCAGTGCCAAGTCTCAAATCTAAATGTAGAGCAGCAAGTCAAGTCACAGGGTACCCACGGGGTCTTACAAGTATTAAAAAGGCATTGAATTTAATATTGTAAAAATAAGGCCTTAAAAATATTGGATTTTGTTTACAAAGTATTGACAAAGAATTACATTTTGAAAGATGTATTTGGGATGAACAGAAATCCTCCCCGGGATGAAGAGGATTTTTTTTACTTCATTTTTTCCATTTGGAAAATGTCACCTGAGCAGACAGTCAGTGTGCACATCACTGGCAAACGGTGTGCGTTTTCTGAGAGCAGCAAGTGTGCACTCCGGAGTGTTCGGCTTGTTGATTCCTCGCCTGACTGCACTCGGCTACTCGTCTATTTTCAAGCCAAGCAGGTAGAGGTACTGGCTTCAAAACGAGCCTTTTGATAAAGCTATGTTAGCCTCATTGCTAATGTTAGCTTTCAGTTAAGTTATGACAGTTTGCTAACAGACTTGCTGTATCTGCACAGTTCTTGAGGGGTGTGTGGCTGCAGGCCTCCTCCGCTCTCAGGCCAGCTCACCTCAGGTCTCTTCTTCTTCAGTTATTTTGAACTCCCAGTAACGTTACCTCACACTCAAGGCCGCATTGCAGCGTTGTGGGACATTTCTCCCATATTCCCCGTTGCTTTCAACACACAAGTGCCAATATGATTGTGAATGATGGAGGCTATTTAGTGCTGTTTTTTGACTCTCTGTCTCTCTCTCCCTGTTTTCCCCCCACATCAGAAAGGCACGCCGATGAAGGGACTGCAGGTCACTAGTCCTCTGCCCCAGTATCCTCCAGAGCCTGTAGCGCCCCCGGCAGGCAAGAAGGGCACCTCCGCTTTATCAACCTTCCTGGAGCTGGAGCAGAACCAGAAGTGAGTTTGATTTTATTTTATTTTATTTTATTAATTCATGCTTGCAGTGAAGCCAGGGCCCCACTGAAAAACTGCAGAACTTTACAAATCACACAATTACTAGATTTAAAAAGATAGGCTACATACAAAAAACAATTACAGGGTTAAGAATATTTCAGGGCAGGGCAGCAAGGACAGGTAGCAGTCATGGCATTGCTGTTATTTGTGCGGCCAACTAAAGAGTCTCATTATATAGTCGAACTGCAGTATGCAGAGTTGAGTTTCTCAGCCTGTTGGTCTCTTGGCCTTGGGTTCAGCCAGCTTGTGCTGGTTCCTCAGTGTCTTGGCAGTGCAGCTGCCTCGTGTTGGAGGTAGCAGGTCATGCAGAGGGTGTTGTTCGTCGTGCATGTCCCTGACCAGCTTCACTGCAGCCTCCTCCCTCCTGGTTTGGAGTGATGGTAAGGGTTGTGAGATGTTACCAGCTCTCCTTCTGATAATTTTACAGGCACGTGTCTGGACTCGCTCTAGCTCTGCCTGTTGTTTTTTTAGAGCATCCCACCAAGAGCACTGAGCTGTATTCCAGACACGGCCTGATGAGAGTGGTGTAGATGGTGATAAGATCGTCTGCTGGTAATCCGTGTCTCGCCATGACGGTGAGATAATGCAGCCGCTTGGAGGCAGTTTTTATTGCCTTCTCAATGTGAAGATCTCCAGTCATTTTTTGGTCAAGGTGGTATCCCAGATACTTTGTTGTTTCCACAACAGGTACCTCCTGTCCCCCCAGCATCAGCGGGGGGGGGGGGGGGGGGGGGGGGGGGTTTGTGGTGGGTCCCGTGCAAAACATATCCGCAGCTCTACTGACTTTTTCGCATTCAGCATCATTTTGTTCTTTGCTGCCCACTCGTCCAGCCTTTGTGCCTCCAGGCGCATTGATGTGTCTGACATGATGTTGGATATGGGGATTGCTCTCGACAACCCGATGTCATCTGCATATCCAACATCAAGAGTGTCCTCAAACACAGCATCCCGGGTGGACATATAGAGGAGGAAGACATATGGGGAAGCTACCCCCCCTTGTGGCACGCCAGATGTAACTTCAATCCAGTTGCAAATAATCCAGCATGTTGTTCCATGAATCCCAGTCTGACTAGGAATACTTTGGTGCTGTAACGATCTGCTTCCCATCCAGGACTCTGGAGGAGCAGCAGCAGCAGCAGCAGCAGCAGCAGCAGGGGAAGACCTTAGTAGCTACCACCGACACTTCCAATGTCAGCACAGCTCCCACTTATGTGGACAGTCCCCGCAAGGTGAGTGTGTTTTCTGTGTGTGTGTGTCTGTGTGTGTGTGTGTGTGTGTGTGTGTGTGTGTGTGTCTGTCAATGACCTACAGTTTTTGGTGAAAAGTGGTGTTGTGTTCAGTGGTGATTGATTGCAGATAGAATAGTTGTTTGGTTTTGCTCTTGCTTTTGGGGTTAAGGTTTTGCAGACACATGAATGTATCTACGTTGATGTCATTTTATTGGCCAAAGGAAGCGTTGCACACTCTGGCTCCGTATGCATTTCTTTTCATGTGAAGTTCCGGCCCTCCAGCCTTCTTCAAGATCAACAGTACTGTAGTACCACAACAGGTACTGGGGATATAGAGAGCCAAAGTGAAACGTCACTTCCTGCTTTCTCCCTGTACCAGCGATGCGAAAAATATGAATGGCGGTGGACGGAGAATAAGGTTACTTTTTTGATCCCGTTTGAATCGTGCCACGGGGTGCCAACGCTAATTTTGTCAATTTAAAACGTAACTTTGCATGTCAAGAAAGTTGCAGTTTGTCGCTTCTCTTCATTGTATATGGATCATAGCGATGCACGGATGACATTAACATTGCTGTTATGGTCGTTAGGCTGTTATGGTCGATAACCGATATTTACCGATGTCGATATGATCTCTATAGGACGAATCAGCGTGACGTCACTTGACACACAGAAATGCGGAACCCCGCGGCAGTTAATAGTATGAGTTGTGCCAAACAAACGTTAATATCTCAAAAAATATACATCACATCGCTTATATTTTGACATTCTGAGTGAGAGCAGAATTAGCTCAAGAGTTTGATGTATAATATATGCATGTCATGTTAAAGTTGTGTGAACTGTCGCAGTTTTTAAAATGTAAACAGAGTCAAGCCGGCTAGAGTCAGACACTCACGCCTCGCGCCACTTGGGCTCCATAGGGTTCCATTGCCACCCAGTGACACGGTTTGTTTACCAAAATACTGCTCGGCTGATCCCTCGTATAAAAAACACATTTTTACAATAATAAAATTTGGTACATAGTGAAAAACACATGTAAACACTGAATTTGAAAAAGTAATGCATTTATTTATTTCCAAAACATTTGAAAAAGTCCATAAATCATAGATTTACTGCATTGTTTCCTCTCCATGTGAAAATGTTGGCTGATACCGATAACTGACTAACATCTGCCGATACTGATATGATCGCCGATATATCGTGCATCCCTAATGGATCATATCCTATATGTTTTGCAGTCTTCTGCTGATACCTGCAGCGCGGAGCGGCATCCAACCCTCTTGCATACTCACTTTCCTCCATTCTCCATAGTAGCTCTGGGAGAGCTGCCCCCCAGTGATGTCATCGGCGTCACCGAATCCTGTGGTTGCAAACAACCTATAGGCTAGGCCAGATCATAGTCACACATCTGATGGTGTTACTGGTTAGATAATAGGCTCGTTTGAGATGAGCAAGTTCTGCGCAGATTCGACCAGCGCCTTGCTTGGCCCGTTGCATGATGGTTAGAAAAGTTGTCCGACTTGCTCCGCCTCCCCGACTGCGTGCAGCCACGGGACTCTCGTGAGAGAGAGGGGGGCGCAGGTTTGGAGCGAGAAGAAGAAG